>NC_081412.1:695934524-696246807 GCF_030272615.1 Cryptomeria japonica
GCTGCTGGCTCTATTTTCACTCTGCAATATGCTCTCGTGGATGTGTAGATGACAATGAGGATGTATTTTCCCCCGTGGTCTATCTTATAGCCTTCGTTTCCTGAGTTAGTCTTCATTATCCCGTGACTTTGTCACTTTATCCGGTCAGTCCGTTCTATCCCTTTCTTTCTTATCGAGAGATTGTCTGCAATCTTTTCAGACATTTTCATCCAATCTCTCAAGGGGGCATATCATTCCCATCTTGGGGCAACTCTGTATCAGTTCATCTTATCTTCTTTGAAACAACGTGACAAGCCACATTGTCTCAAAGAGAGGCAAAATGTAGACACCTAAAATTGTCCAATCTAATTAAATAAATATTTTTATTTATTTAATTATTTAAGCTCAATTCTTCTATTAATTAAATAAATCTTTATTTATTTAATTAATTCATTTATCCTCTTCTAGCCTTATTTCTCATTTAAATAAATACATTTATTTATTTAAATTATCCTTTTCCTAAATTAAATAAATATTTTATTTATTTAATTATCCTACTTCTTCTATTAATTAAATAAATCTTTATTTATTTAATTAATTCATTAGCTTTTTCTACCCATGACACATGTCATTCATCTCTTAATTCCTACACTACCTACCCCTTTCATTTATTTTATTATTTCCCTTACCTACCCTCTAATCATAGCCAACCTCCTTTTTACACCTCTCAATCTTATCCCTCCATTTCATATAGTGTATAAGGAGATGCTTCCTTCATTATCAAACCCTAATGAGCTAATGAGCTAATGAGCTAATGATGCATCCTAATGACTTAACTACTTGATCAATCGACTACACTATGATCCTACTTGCAACTACATTCCGTTCTTTGTTGAGCTCTTGTGCACATAAAATTTGAGAGCAAATATATCAAGCAAGATCAATGGAGATAGGAAGAATGGAGATCCAAACCCTATTGGACATGTGATGGTATAAGCTTTGTGATTTCATTTGATTTGCATTGTCTTAGGTAATCTTCATATGTTATGGTGGATCTTTGTTGATTGTTAGGCTAGGGTTTTGTGGTTGAATTCGTTTAGCCTTTCAATATTGTTATTATTGTTATCCATTTTCACCATATACAGTAATATCTTGTAGAGCCGACCTACTAAAATTGGTCTTAGGTTATGGTATAAATGTAAAATCTTATTTGTAAGATCGAATGTGGAATGCATGAAAAAGGATTGTGAGAAGGTATATGCGAGATTAAGCAGAGGTATACACCAATACATCATTTGAAAGTGCAGCTAGGTTTTTTGTAGAAGCATATCACTATTACACTGGTATTGAATCTAGCATATGAATATGCTATTTTATGTAGTACATTCTTATTGGATTTAACCATCCAACTATAGTCAGTGTGACTCCCATTTTGTGATTGAGCAATGAGCTCTAGGCTATTGGCCTTTCTGCATGTGCAGACCCCATTTATGTACACTTACTATCTACAATAGTATCATCTGATTGTGGGTAAGGTTTCCCATTGTGGTTTTTCCCCTTACAGGGTTTCCACATAAAAATATTGGTGTTATGTGTTATGGATGACTTTATGTTTATGTTTCATGCATTAATCTTTATCGGTATAGCAATTTACTATTAACATTGTCTACTGGCATACTTAACTAGTTTACTGGTACTAAGCATTAAGTTGGTTTAGTGTTTTTTGTTTGAATTTATTTGACAACTGATTCACCCCCCCTCTTAGTTGTCTCTGAAACCTAACAAATATTAGACAAGGGGCCTCTCCTTGGGCTAAATGATGGAAGAATAAATGGGTATGAAGGAGAGGAATAAAAATATATGATTGAGAGTTGTGTTTTAATGATTATATCCGACCATGGATTTAGCCTAACTACCTGAGTTGAAGTCTGGGAGAATAGATATATGGGCATATTTAAACCGAATATTTGTCTGAGTATCTATACGTAAATACAGGGGGCAGGAAGAGGACTAAATAAGGGGGTTAAAACAGAGTCTGGGAAAGAGAAACATAAGGGGATGAAAGGAGAAACATGCTAACAACCACTTAGGACAATAAAACAAAAGAGGGGGTTGCCTTAAGGTGGCACAGACAGGAGATTGATGCCATTGGCTCCCGAGTTGGCCAACTCATCCACTCTTTTATTGCCCTCCCTATAAATATGATTGACTATGAACCTATCAAAATCTTTGCATAAGTCAAGAGATTTTGACAACAAAGTATTTAGTCTCCAATTAGGCATACTACCTTTCCTTAGAGCATTGACAATTATAGCCAAAACTCCTTCATTTTCTAAGTTCTTAACTCCTAGTTTCCTACATAAATGTAGACCCTCCACTAGGGCCATAAGTTCCACCCAATTGTTGGTGTTGATGCCAACCAGAGAGGCAAGGGTTGCTAGTTCCTTTCCTTCCCAATTATGAACAACACATCCTATCCTTGCTTGCCCTAGGTTGCCATGGGATGCCCCATCAAAGTTTAGCTTCACCCAATCATCATCTGGGGCCTGCCATCTGCATGCATCCCTTGATCGAAGACTTGCAATAGGACCATCTCCAACAAAGGGAGGAAAGGATAAGCTTTCCTAATGTTTTTTCATCTTTTCATCCCAATAAGTGATAGAGGAATTCTTCACTATGTTTGATGATAGTCGGTTGTTCATGAGCTCAATGATAGCCGACTCTATGATGGGACTAGGATATGGGATAGACTAACCTAGTCTATGCTCTTAGATCCTTTCCTTGGATCATCAGGTGTTATAACCACACCCTAGGGTCTCTAGGACTTCCCCTACTTGTGGAATCCCCTGACCTTTCCCAATCCACCCACCAACAACTTTAATTACTCCTCCTAAGGTCTCACCTACTCATGAGATTCAAAGAACCCTTACATAGGCTAATAAGGGTTTGGCTTGTTCCACACCTTCTTAGGTCCTAGCAAGGATAGAATAGGTCTAAGACATGGTTTTCCATCCATTCATGTGCCTCCAAGAGGTTTCAACCTTCCAACCCCTTACCAATTTCACTATTTTGTCCTTTTCCTACAAAATAGGGCTACAAGGAATGTGCCCAATTAGGCCTCCTATTCAGACTTTTAGGGCTCCCTCTTGCAGATGATGCATATTCTTGTGAAACTTCCCAAAAGACATACTATTCATTTGGCAAGGGTCCAACAATTTTTCTAGTTTTGGGCCTCCAAGTGTTCGTACACTACCCTAGGTGAGTTTTGAGGTTTTTAAGTGTTTTAAAGAGGGTTTTTAGGCCTACCAGGGTCATAGTGTTGGTTTGATGTTCTTCCCACCTTGTCTAGATTGGTGGAAGCTCCTCCTTCTCACCAATCATGCTCCACTCACCCCTCTACAACTCCTCCAAAGGGTTCATCCTCCTCTAACCTTCCTTGCTCTCCAAGACCTCTGCAACTTTAACCCTTCCTAGTCGAGCATTGTCTAGTCTTACCTAGGAGTGGGTCTTTGGTTGGCTTCCCTACATCTTCAAGGGCCCTTCTTTCTTTGAAGTAATGTACAAGGTTTTTAGTCCTATTCCCCATGGTTTCATGGTGATTCCACAGTGGGGAAAGGAGTTATCAACCCATTTTCTCAAAATAGTCCAAAACTGGATAATGAGAAGGTAGTTTACAAAATATTTACAAACACACAACACCTGCAAAACAAAACCTAATCTAAATTCTCAAAATGGAATTATATACACCATACAAGACTCTCAACATATTTTTTATCGAAGATCAATCCATTAATAATATTTCCTTACTCCATTTGTGTCGATTGGCAATCAAAATTACAGTCATAGTTAAGTCACTCTTCTTGGGCCATACAAAACTAACATCCAACCCATCATCTTAGGGTTTGCAACTAAATATACTACCCCTTCCTTGGTCTGTGTGCCCATATTAGGGTTGTCCGTGCTAAAATAAATATCTTGACCTTATAGGTGGAAAAGTTGCTTGACAACTTTGAAAAGTTGTCATGCAACTTTTGCAACTTTTGAGCAACTTTCTCAATGTTGCTTTTCTTGACTCCTAGGCCCACATTGGGCTCTCCTAAGGACACCACCATTCTAATAATGACCCTCAACACATCAAATGCGCACATACCCTCTATACCACAAGAAGACTCAACCTAGACTCATGAACCGAGGACCCAAACTAGGACCAATGAGCACATGGCTCTTATTTTATTTAGAATGGCTTCTTAAAGAAGCAAGAACACAACAAAAGCAAATGGTGGGAGCCCTTTGAAGGGTGCTCCTACACCATACTCCCCCTCTACAACAAACTAAGGAGCTAGGGGAGTGAGAAGAGCCGGATCAATGCCAAGCTTCTTGAACTTGCTCTCTTCAACCCAAGTAGCTTCAGACACAGGTTGACTTGCCCACTTCACCAAGTGCTCCATGTAGACCTGGTGTCTAGTATACTTCTTCACCCTTGACTCCAAGATCTCCTCTGCTATGGGTTGCTTCACTTGAGGTAAGGCATTCACATCTAAGTCTTGCAGTACCTTGGCTTGAGTCTCAGTCTGCCCTGCTATCTCACCCTTATACATTATCAGATTAGCAACATTGAAGACTGGTGAAATGGCTAAGTCTAAAGGAAGATCAACCTTGTAGGCATTCTCACCACATTTTGACAAAATTCTACAAGGTCCTACCCTCTTCATTTGCAGTTTAGTAGGCTTGCCACTTTGCATTCTATCTTTGCTGAGATGGACCATCACATAGTCACCCACTTTGAACTGAACCTCTCTTCTTCTTTCATCCACTTTGGCCTGTAATTTTTGAGTAGATTCTAGGATGGTTTTCTTGACCTACTCTTGGATTTCCTTGATGGTTTGAGTGAAATCCTCTGCTTGACCACTCTTCTCTCCATGGAACCAAGTTCCCTGAGTTCACACACTCCCCTTGGGTGTCTACCATAGACAACCTCAAAAGGACTCCTTCCAGTGGTCCTATTCACACTGTCATTATAGGCATACTCTACTTGAGGAATGATTAGATCCCATGTCTGCCCATACTCCTTGGTTAGACACCTCAACAAGTTGCCTAACACCCTATTAATGACTTTAGTTTGACCATCAATTTGTGGATGGTAAGCTAAGCTAAATGAGAGATTAGTTCCTAGTCTCCTCCATAAAGTTTGCCAAAAATGGCCCATGAACTTGTTGTCCCTATCTGAAACAATGCTTAATGGGAGTCCATGAATCCTTACAATCTCCTTAAAGAAGAGATGTGCAATATAGCTAGCATCATGTGTAGTTCTACATGGAATGAAATGGTTCATATTGGAAAATCTATCTACTACCACATAGATGCTATCCATACCTATCTTTGTCTTGGGGAGTCCTACTACAAAGTCCATGCTTACACATTCCCAAGGCCTATTTGGAACCGGTAATGGTTGATAGAGACCTACATTACTTGATCCTCCTTTTTCTCTTTGACACACAACACATTGCTCCACATACCTTTTCACATCTCTTGGCAACTTGGGCCAATAGTAGTACCTTTGTACTAGATCCAAAGTTTTGTTGACTCCAAAGTGTCCACTTAGACTACCATTGTGTTTTTCTTGGATGAGATTTTCTCTCATAGATCCTCTAGGCACACATAACTGATTACCTTTGAACAAGAGACCATTTTGGAGAGTGTAATCTGCATACTCACCATGGAAATGGTTCTCAAACTCCTTACAAAACTTGTAGGCTGATGAGAAGTCTTCATCTACTTCATAGAGGTCCTTGAAACCTTCTATTCCTATGCTTTGCAATTGTAACTCTTGAACTATCAACAACTTCCTACTTAAAGCATCTGCCACCTTGTTGAGTTGCACCTTTTATGCTTGATGGTGAAGGTGAAGGATTGGAGGTATTCCATCCATTTCAAATTTCTATTGCTAAGCTTCTCTTGAGTGTTAATGTAACTCAAAGCCTAGTTATCTGTGAACACCAAAAATTCCTTTGGGAGTAAGTAATGCCTCCATTTTTTGAGAGACTAAACTAGTGCATACAACTCTAATTCATAGGCTGAGTACTTTTCCTTGGCCTCATTAAGCTTCTCACTGAAGAATGCCACAGGTCTTCCTTCTTGACTCAATACACCCCCTACTACAATTCCACTTGCATCACACTCCAATGTGAATAGCTTGTCAAAAGTGGGTAAGAGCAGGATGGGTTTTGTGGCTACTTCCTGCTTCAATAATTGGAATGCTTTATCAGCTTGTTTAGTCCATTTGAACTTAGTTTTAAGGCCTCCTTTTATGGTGTCAAGGACCGGTGCACATATGCCACTGAAGTTCCTCACAAACTTCCTATAAAATTGAGCTAAACCATGGAGACTCCTAACTTCAGTCCCTATTCTAGGGGCAGGCCAATTCAAAATTGCCTCCACTTTGCTTGGATCCATCTTCAAGGTTCCCTTAGACACCAAAAATCCCAAGTAGATCAGCTCCTACTTCAAGAAGTCACATTTCTCTAGGTTGATTGATAACTTCTCTTCATGCAACCTCTCTAAGACTAACCTTAAGTGTTCAAGGTGCTCCTCTTTGGTTCTTCTATAGATGAGCACGTCATCTAAGTACACCACCACAAACTTTCCTGTGAAGTCCCTTAACACCTCATTCATCAACCTCATGAAGGTGCTTGGGGCATTGATGAGTCCAAATGGCATCACAAGCCATTCATACAACCCTTTTGTGGTCTTGAAAGCGATCTTCCACTCATCACCCTCCTTAATTCTAATCTGGAGATAACCACTTTTAAGGTCCAACTTGGTAAAATACATAGCACCTCCTAGACAGTCCATCAAATCCTCTATCCTAGGAACAGGAAACCTATACCTTATGGTGATCCTATTGATTACCCTTGAATCAGTGCAAAGTCTCCACTTGCCTCCCTTCTTTGATGCTAGCACTATCGAGACTACACATGGGTTGATGCTCTTCTTGATCACTCCTTGTTCCAACAACTCCTGCACTTGCCTTGCCACCTCTTTGTTTTGGTCAGCTGTGAGCTTATATGTAGTTTTATTAGGTAGGGATGCACCGGGAACAAAGTCTATTTGATGGCTTATAGACCTTCTTGGTGGGAGTGTTGCAGGTGCTCCATCACTCACAATGTCCTTATACTCTTGCAACATTTACTTCACCTCCTTGGGTATCTCTGCCTGCAACTTGTATTCCTCCTCCTTTGGCTTCACAAAGATGGCACACCTCACTATCTCCTCCTCATGTAGCAAGTGTAAGAACTCTTTACCAGTAGCCAATAAGACACTAGGTGTTCTTGAGGTTCCCTCTTCATTCTCTGTCAAAGACTAAATCTTAAAGGTTTTACTATCCTTCTTGAAGGAAATGGAGTTCTCCTCTCCATCATAGATCACCTTCCTATCAAATTGCCAGGGTCTACCTAGCAATAGGTGATAGGCATCCATGGGTAACACATCACAAAGGATCTTATCCTTGTATCCTCCAATAGAGAACTCTACCCAAGTCTGTTCATTGACAAGCACACTCTACTCTTGATTCAACCATGTCACCTTGTAAGGGTTAGAGTGGGGTATCCTTGTGAGTTTCAACTTCTTGGCTGCCTCCTCTGATATTATGTTATTAGTTGACCCTAAATCAACTATCACCTTGAAGGATCTTGCATCTCACCCTAAACAATGCTCTCCTATGCTTAGGTTCATTATTAACTGGCTGTCTTATCAAGACCCTATTGAACATAATATTTTCTCCAATCTCTGATTCAATATGGTCTACCTTAGGTGTCTTGCTGCTTGATGTGTCTTCATGAGCATAAGCAACCCTCTTTCCATTGTTTGATGAGGTGGGCTTGTTAGGGCATCTATAGGTCGGGTGTCCCAATTGACCATAATTGTAACATTTCATAGTTGCAAAGTAGGAGTTACCCCTGCTAGTACCTCTACCCCTACTTGGACCCCCTTGTGCACCTCTTCCTCTAGAATGGCCTCCTCTGAGATTGGCTTCACTGATATGTTCAATCAACTTGGATTCTCCTTGGTTCCTTTTCTCATTTGCTTTGCTTTAGTAACCACCTCAGTGATTCATTTGATCTCTACCTCTACCTCAACCCCTGGTATTAGAGTCTCCTTTCCTTTTGTTCCTCTCTTTCACCTTGGCAGCAAGCTGATGACATTTTTGGATAGTGGTGGGAGTTTATAGGCTTATTTCCTCTTGAATGTTCCACTTTAGGCCGCTTAGATACCTAGCCACCTTGATAGATTCCTCTTCTTGGACTTTGGATCTAAGGAAAAGCTTTTGAAACTCTTTGATGTAGGAGGTCACATCAAGGTCTTTTTGCTTCAATCCCTATCTCTTCTTATGAAGTTGGACTTCATAATCCTCTGGTAAGTAGTTCTCCTTGATCTTACTCACCATGGCCTTCCAATTGGCAATAGGTAGTTTCCCCATGCTAACTCTCTCTTCTTGCAGATACTTCCACCATGTCAAGGCTGCTCCCCTTAGTCTTGATTTGGAAACCTTAACCTTTTGAGCCTCTGTCACTCCTTCACACTCAAAGTGGTTCTCCATACCCTCAATCCATTCCATGACAATGCCAATGTCCATCCTTCCACTGAAATGTGGCAATCCTTCAAAATATTTGGTATTCAAAGCCTTAATAGCCTTTACAAAAGGTTCTTCATTGAACAAGGGGTCTAGTTCAGGTATAATGTCATCTATATCTATAGTTTTCTTGCCTTTATCCTTGGTGTCCTCACCCCAAGGTCCATGTGTCTTCTGATCCACCACTTCTTGCAACTTGTCCCTTATCTCACTCATAGCTTCTTCAAGGAGTCTATTCTTCTCCTTGTACTCTTCTACCTCCCAAGCCAGCTCTACATTAGTGACCATTATGCTCTCCCCTATTGATTCTCTAGAATATAGAGACATGCACGGTCCACCAAATCTTTAACTTGCTCTAATACCAATCTGATGGGACTGGGATATGGGATAGACTAGCCTAGTCTATGCTCTTAGATCCTTTCCTTGGATCACCAGGTGTTATAACCACACCCTAGGGTCTTTAGGACTTCCCCTACTTGTGGAATCCACTGACCTTTCCCAATCCACCCACCAACAACTTGAATTACTCCTCCTAAGGTCTCACCTACTCATGAGATTCAAAGAACCCTTACTTAGGCTAATAAGGGTTTGGCTTTTTCCACACCTTCTTAGGTCCTAGCAAGGATAGGATAGGTCTAAGACATGGTTTCCCATCCATTCATGTGCCTCCAAGAGGTTTCAACCTTCCAACCCCTTACTGATTTCACAATTTTGTCATTTTCCTACAAAATAGGGCTACAAGGAATGTGCCCAATTAGGCCTCCTATTCGGACTTTTAGGGCTCCCTCTTGTAGATGATGTATATGCTTGTGAAACTTCCCAAAAGACCTAGTATTCATTTGGCAAGGGCTTAAGGATTTTTCTAGTTTTGGGCCTCCATGTGTCCGTACACTGCCCTAGGTGAATTTTGAGGTTTTTAAGGGTTTTAAAGAGGGTTTTTAGGCCTACCAGGGTCACAGTGTTGGTTTGATGTTCTTACCACCTTGTCTGGATTGGTGGAATCTCCTCCTTCTCACAAATGGTGCTCCACTCACCCCTCTACAACTCCTCCAAAGTGTGCATCCTCCTCTAACCTTCCTTGCTCTCCAGTTACTCTGCATATAGGAATTAAGGATGCCTTTGAAGGTGCTCTCTTCCCTTACACTTCCCTGCCCAAAAAGCATCGTGTCTTCGATGAATTGCTGGTGGGTAAAGGAAGGGAGGCTACTGGTAATGGGTATTCCTTGGATCCCACCTTCCTCTTTTGCCTTAGAGATGGATATACCTAGGGCTTCATCCATGATGATGAAGGGGAAGGGGGACATAGGATCTCCTTGCCTGAGCCCTCTTGAGCTACTGAAGAAATCTTCTATGGATCCATTAACCAAGACCAAGAATTTGGGGGTGGCTATACATTTAAAGATTAGGTTGATCCATGATTTGGAAAATTCAAAGGCCTCCAGGCATTTACATAGGAAGTGCCAATCAACTTTGTCGTAAGCTTCGCTTATGTCTAATTTGACTAGCATACTTGGGGCCCTGTTGAGCTGGACCGAATGAATGGCCTCTTGGGCTATAATAACCCCATCATAGATTGATCTATCTACTACAAAGCTAGTTGGTTCTTCACTAATGATAATGGGGAGAAGATTATAGAGTCTGGCTACTAGGGTTTTGGTTAAGAGTTTGTATAGAGTGTTGCAAAGGGCTATTGGTCTGAAGTCATTAAAGCTTTCAGGATTCTCTTTTTTGGGGATGAGAGCTAAGAAGGTATTATTGATTTCTTTGAGAATCTTACCAGAGTTCCTAATACCTTCTAAGGCATCTATGATCTCTATCCCCATAAAACCCCAACATTTTTGGAAAAAGCTAGTGGGGAAGCCATCTGGGCCTAGGGCCTTGTCGGGATTCATCTTCATAAGGACAGATTTTACCTCCTCCTCAGACAATTTATTTGACAGGATTTTGTTGTGCTCATAATTAATGAGTTTTGGAAGATTATTGATAATATTGAGTTGGCCTCTGAGGTTGGAGCCTTCAATATTTTTTAAGGTTTTATCAAAAACCTCGCTACCTTGGAGGCAACATCATCTGGTTCAGACAGGATGGAACCCTGGCAATTCTTAATTTTAGAAATTTGATTGACCCATCACCTCTGTTTAGTACTATTGTGGAAAAACTTAGTATTTCGGTCCCCATCACTCAACCAAGTCTCCCTCGATTTTTGTTTCCAAAATATCTCTTCATTTGAGAGTGTCTTTTCATACTCAGAGAGTAGTGCCTTTTCTTTGAGGAAGAGATGTTCATCCATCCCCTTCTCAAGAACCTCAATGTTAACATTCTTAAGATCATTTTCTATTAGGAGTTTTTTTATCAAAAATATTCCCAAAATTAGTCATGTTCCATTCTAAGAGCTTCCTTTTGATAAGCTTTAACTTGCTTGTGATAATAAACATCTTCGAACCAAAGAAAACATAGCTTCTCCACTAGTTCTCAAATAAGTTTAAAAAGTTATCATCTCTAAACCACATGCTCTCAAATTTGAAGGGACATTTTTTAGGGGAGTGGTTAGATAATAAGATTAGTTGGAGTGGGAAATGGTCAGATCCTATTAAAGGGAGGGGTTCTGCATTCAGGGTAAAGTTAAGCTCCGAGAGCCCCCCATGGATAAAGAATTTATGTAGTTTCTCAGCAATGTTACAGAAACCAAGCCTTCTATTGTTCCAGGTGAAGGAATTTTCTACCATCTGGATTTCCAATAGGGAGTTCCTATTGATCTAATGATTGAAATCTACAGCTGCTAGAGGAAGTTTGTTGCTACCTCCTCTTTTGTTTGCTACCTTAGTGATAGCATTGAAATCTCCCCCAATGATGCATACGTCATTTGGGAAACTTCTAAGGAAAGACTTCAGTTCCACCCACACCCTAGCCTTATCCCTATTTTGGATAGGACCGTAAACGTTAATCAATTTGAATCTTAGGTTATTTTTATAACTTACTACTTCTCCTCCCATCCAATTTTTCTTAATATCTAAAGGTGTAAACAAGATGAATCTAGAGTACCAAATGATGGCTAAGCCCCCTGAAGCCCCTGTAGCAAGGGAGTGCTTTAGCTATCTAACGCCTAGTTTTTTCTCAAAAAAGACTATCTCAAAGGAGTTCATTTTGGTTTCTTGGATTAACATTATATCTAGTTTAGAATCAGAGATGCAACATTCTAAGATGCGTTGTTTGTTAGGGGCATTTAGACCCCTAACATTTCATGTTATGATTTTCATGGCTCTCTAGGGAGGAACTTCCCCTCTTGTGCATTAAAAAGAGTAGATATTTTAGCCTGATCCTTGGTATCTCCATCCTTTGATTTTAGTTCAGCAAGGGATCTCCTACCTCTTCTTTTACTATGTTTAGCACAGTTAGGAGAGTCTTTGCTTTTGTCAGAGCTGAGAATTCCTAGAGTATTTGGTTTATTGTTTTCTAATTTATCTAATGCTATAAATAGATCATCTATTTCTAATTTGACTCTAGTAACATCCACTAGATTTTTGACTAAGAAATCCCTTTGTCTTTCTAACTCTTCATCATCACAAATTTCAGCAACCAATTGATCCATGAGGTCATTTACTACTTCTTCCCCTACAAAATTGGCAATGATGTTAACATCCCTAGCCACAGAATCACTCTCATATTCTACAATTGTATCAGATATAGCTTTCAAAGGTGGAGAGCGAGCCTTTGCCTCCTCAAAGCCCTCCAATCTTGAGGCTAGAGAGATTGGATGATCTTGCAAGGATGCCAATCCTGGATCTGGGGAAAGCCTATTCATCACTACTAATTGCTTAGAGGTAATTAGTTCAATTAAAGGGGGAGACCCCAAGGGATTCAACTTTTCTGGTGGAATGAGAGAGCTAGATGATGACATATTTGTTAGACTGAGCTGCTCTTTCTGAGGGATAACCTCATTGATTTCACCATCTTCTAGATCACGATCCCTGAGAAGAGAGTCATCTATAGGTGAATTTATAGTTAGCAGTGGAGGAAGAGGGGAGCGAGAGGGCTTAATAGGGGAGCTATGAGGGCATAGGTCTGAGGTGAGATTAGGGTCATTATCAATCTTATAGCCCTCTAGGGTGAAACCCCCTCCTTCCACAAAACTAAATGGTGTGCCATTAGACATGATCAGCAATGATTTAGGGAAAGGTTTCTCGAAGGGGATCTTCCTTGGCATAGAATCTTCAAAAGAACCATTATAAAAGGGTAATTCTAGGGTTAAACAAGATTTATCATATTTCAAAGTTATAGGCTCTAAAGATTTAATGTTAATATCCATTTTAAGAATTAGGAGCTGGTTAAAGAAGCTTAGGGCTGATTTTTTGACTTCTACAAATTTACCTATTTGGTTGCCTATTATTCTTAAAACATTATTTCACAATTCTATAGGAAATTTATCTAGTGAAATTTCTCTATTAACCATGCAGGAATTGAATTGAGATGGGAGAAAGAGAGGTTGTCAATCCCAGCATTCAAACCCTAGACCCTTAAATGTTAATATATCCCCATTTAACAATGAATTTCTCATACTCTGATTACCACATTCAATAGCTAAGAAATTATTAGGAAGGATGTCAATTTTTACCTGGTTATTGAAGGAAGATGACACCCTATTGGCAATTTGTTCAGACAGGATCCCCCAATCTTTCCACCAAGCAAAGATCATTCTGTCACTAAAGTGCATTTGATACCTGGCCTTGTTATGGTTATCAATTTCAATGACCAACCCGTTAGGAGAAGCTAGGGAATTTGAAGGTAGATCTAACAATGGGTGCTCAACTTCCTGAGAATTGTGACAACTAGGGGTTTCCATATCCTCTAAAAATTTACCCAAAGATTTTCATGAAGGAAAAATATGGCAAGCAGAGGAACTCTTTGACTGGTTAGGTTTTACAAAACCCTCCTCCCGACAATGACTGGAATTCTGTTTGGGGCTATTTGGTTGCCCTAAAGCCCTGTTATTTCTATGGCTCACCAAATACCAATCTTGATCCCAGCCCTTGTAAAGAGGGCGGGGAGCCCTAACCGCATTAACCAAAGAGTATTTTGTTTTTGCAAAGAAGGCCTCTTGATCGCAGGTCCGTGATATGACCCTTCCAATATCCTCAGTCCCAGAGTTATTAGCCAAAACAATGAAATGATTTGCCAAGCCTCTGTAATTTCCCCATAGTGGATAAGAACAATCAAAAAAGGATGCCGATGCATTGCATCGCTTTTTTGCACGCAGAGGCATTTTCGCACGCAGAGCTACGAATACTAACTTTGCTAAGTTAGTTAAGATTACAATTTCTTTTATTCCTTGTCAAACTAAAATTGAACTCACATTTCATTTTGGACACTTAAAAAGAACAACAACAAGAATCTTTCTTGCTTTCTTAGGAGAAAATTTTCATTTGGGGCATCTAAAAAGAACCAACAAAATTTTATTTTGCAAAAGACCTTTAAAAAGAACTTCACCATCCTTTGGTGTTTAAAAAGGATCAATTTTAATTTCTGCAAGGTAAAAGAACCTCACCTGTCAAGTTTTTTTCAAATTAAAAGAGGGAAATTCTTCCCCTTTGTCGATTTATTTTGTTGACCAAAGTCAAAATATTTGCTTTGTTGACCAGGTTTCTTTTCGCTAGATTAGATAATTATTGATTTGAGGAAATAAAATGAACACCATGATTTTATGGAGCAATATCTCGATATAGACTTTAGCAAATCATTGCGATAAAAGGATAAAAAGAACACTTGTGTGTTTTGCTTCGAAAGTGGAAGGTATCTGCTCTCCCCTTAATTGGGTGATCAAAAAGCCAAACCACTCTTACGCTTTCAGTGTTTTAAAAGAATTTAAAATCCTTTAGTAGGCCTGCCCTCCTAAGGAGTTAACAACTCTTAAAGCCATTCTTTGGTTGGTGTGAGGGGAACGACCTAAGTGGGGAATGAATTTTATGCCAAGTGTTCCAATCCACTATAATCAAAAGTGGAAGGTGATGAAAGTCCTTTTCAATGGTTGCGCGTAGCGATTAGCCTTCCCCCAGTATCTTTACGATATGTAAAGCCTCTATTCTAAAGGTTGGGAATCCTCCTAAGGGATTTTATCACTGACAGCCGAACAGGAAGCCTGATTACAAACCTTAGCATTAGAAACTTTGAGCCAAGTCAGCATCTAGACATTTGCAATATCATAGTGCAAGGGTGGGGAAGAATCCAACCCAAGATTACTCACCATATATCTCCCAAGATAACTACTCAATTGTGAAGCAATTCACTTTGAGTTAATTTTTGGCAAGAGGCAAAAAAATGGGCGCCACCTAGGGGGTGACAAGGTTGTTTGAGCTGATGAAGTATCGAGACTAGTGTGCTATGGTATTGTCGATGACCCTTGAATAAAGAGTCTAACTGATTTGTATTAGCTATATCAAAACTTGTTAAAACACTGGGGATTTGAACACATCCTCACAGAATATACACTCTTTGTTTAGACTACACCAAATGGTTATCTCTATTATGTTGTGTTTTCATGTTATACTTCAGAAAATTATCCATCACAATTGAGAAAAAAGTTGAAGAATCATAGAAAAACCACCAAGTCAAAACAACCAGGATAGTTTGGCGCGTAAGAGCAACATCTTAGCACTTTGAAACCATCTTTTAGTGCATACAATCTTCAACTTAGCGCATAAGTTTTGAACTTCAGTGCATAAACAATCCCAACATTCAAAATTCAAACCTTAGCGCTTGCTGAAAATAACCTAGTGCATTGGAGCAACATTTTAGCGCACCAAGATCAAACATTAGCATGTTGAGGTCAAAAGATAGCACATTGGTAGGACATATTAGTGCATAGCTTTCATAAACAAATCAAAAGGAAACAATCCAAGTTAGCACGTAAAAAGGGCAGCTTAGTGCATTGAGATCATTCTCTAGCGCATTGGAGACATTTGATAGCGCATTGGGTTTCTGGCTTAGCGCATAGCAAAAACTGAGAAAACAAAGAGCAAAACCAAAACTTTTAAAAAAAATTCTAAACATAGTTTAGGAAGCTATTTTTCCTCACTTGGACTCCATCAGATAGAAATACAAAGTCAGAGTATCAAAACTACTCCAAAAACAAGATTTTCTTAAAACAAAGTTGTCAAAAGCCAAAAACTAGTCAAAGGATTAACACATATTTCCTATCAAAATAAGGTAACACCATCACACATATCGAAAGGTCCTCAAATCAAACAGATTTTATTCCAAAAACATACTTGTTTCAAACTCCAAGTTGTCAAATCAAGTTTCCATATCGGGAAAGCTCTTATTCCATAACATTTGACGCACTTTGTCGTGAGGGGGCATCTAAGCTTTCATTTGATAAAGGTAGACTTAAGTTTCCAAACAAGATATCTTGAACCCAAAATAAATCAAAGGAAACCATTGATCACTCATGCATGACTAACCCTCATATTCTGAGAAGAAAGAGTATTTATCACGACACTAAGTTGAGGAAACAACAACCTAGTTCTCATAAACTTGTTAAAAGGAATAGGTTTTTATACATTAATCACCAACTCTTCAAATCTCATCAAACATTCCTCCATCATATTCTCTTGTATCTTCAAGACAAAATAAATGAATTTGATGAGGAACCATTGAGGAGTAGAGCATTCTGTCAAAAAGCGGCATTCAGCCAGTGCTTGAATCACAGAGGAAAAATCAATCCATCTTTCATCCCAGAAGTTTGCATCACTTACAACATACATCTAGTAGAGCCACCAACTCCTGAACAAAAAATAGATGAGGAATTTGTTCCCTTCATTACAGAGAGTTTCTACTAGATGCCCGCTATCACTCACTCTTAATGAAACAAATAAAGGGAGAAACAACTAGAGTCCAGTATGGAGTGACAATTATCAAATCCCTTCAACTATCCAAATCTAGAAGACATGGAGATCACTGAAGAACTCCTTCAGGAATGCCAAGAAAGTGCCTCATTCCAATGACTCATGGAAAGACTCATAGAGGCTGATAAAGAAAAATACCTACTCATGCTCGCAAGCAAAGGAGTTAGGATTCCTAAAGACTTTGATTCAAACACTTTTAGAACAAGGTCTCAACTCTATACTTATCATGAACAACAAAGAGAAGAGGCCGCGTGTGACCCTGAGCAAAACATACCTGAGCAAAACATCCCTGAGAAAAACATACCACTACACACGCCATTCTAGACTAGACACAATCAGAAGGAAGAACTCTTCCCTTAGCAAATAAATGCACCCTTGGTTGCTCTTACACAACAAATTCAAATGTTGCAAAAACAAATGCAAGACATGCAACAAGGATCAACAATACGGTATTCCTTGAAAGAAATTTGTCCTTATCCTTTTGACAGAAGATTAAAAATGGTACCTTTTCCCCCAAATTCAGACATTCCCAAATTTGACAAATATGATGGGAAAAGTGATCCATGTGATCATGTCTAGGAATTTTGTACCATGAGCCTTGAACTTTCCCATGATAACACTTATTTAATGAGATTATTCCCAAGAAGTTAGGGAGGGCAAACAATGGAATGGTTATCCAAAATCACACCTCCTGTTAGATCCTTTGATTAATTAGTCAACAAATTTATTACTCAATATTTCTACAACATTCAACATGCCATCACCATGCTAGATGTCTACAATATTAAATAGAAGAACAATGAAACATTCATGGTGTTCCTTCAACGTTGGCGATGAATGGTCTCGAGATATCTTTGAGATGTGCCTGAAAAGGAAAAGATGGAAATTTTCATCAACAAATTTGAATAGCGAGATGCGTTACATACTCAAACTCCAATGCATACCATCTTTTGCCAAATTGATTAAAAATGGCATCCAAGTAGAGGAGGCATGTGTCAAGAAAGGAACATTAAAATTCTTCAAAGAAGGAACAAATTCATCTAACTCTCATTACAATAACCAAAACAATAATAGCTTAGACAAATCCAGGTTTTGGACCAGAAACAAAAATGCTGGAAATGAAGGAGGAAACAAAGTTAATGATGTGAAGTCCAAACAACCAGTGTTAGCCTTATCAGGCAATCCTCAGACTACCAAGAATCAAAAGGGTGCTAACCAAGTTACTAACACTTATGCACTAACTACCAATCAAGATCATCTTAACACAAACAACACCAACAACACCCAAAACAATAACATCAATTGAGGACCTAATATAAACTCATGAGGTAACACCGACAACTTTCCAAAACACGTCTACACACCATTAGGACAATCATTGGAGTCCACATTCAGAGAAATCTTGGCAAACAAAATTATCTCCTTACCAGCAATCAACAACTTTGAACCGCAAATCAAACCACCTTGGTGGAATGACTCACACTTTTGTGATTTTCATAGAAACAAAGGACATCAAACAAATGATTGCATGAGACTGAAAAACATTGTTCAAGACATGATTGATAGAGGTGATTTAATAGTCGATGGTCTCAAGACAAATGGTGACCATGGCGCCTTTAAGAATCCTCTTCCAACATACAAGAAGGATGGAGATTCAACATCAAACGATACATGCAGAGCTCGTATCACTAACATATACAATAATACCATCAATCATATATCAATCAATGACAATCAAGTAAATGTCATTATAATCAAGGACAAACATGAACATGAATCAATCAATGTAACCATTAGAGCTCAAAAATGTGTCTTGAAGGGGCATACGTCAGTGGCAAACACCATACCCAAGATTCAATATGACCTGGTCAGTCAAATGTGCAAAACTCCCACTCAAATATCTATACTTGAGTTACTGAAACTTTCACCAAAACATAAGGACATCTTGGAACAAGCACTCTTGGAAACAAATGTACCCCTGGATTTGGATACTGGCAAATTCCAAGCCATGGTGGCTCACATGACAAGGCCTCATAATCTCACCTTTTCTAAATAGGATAATATTTCATTGAGCCATCCACACAATTCTCCACTCCACCTTGAAGTCTTGGTCTACAAGCATCGAGTCAAAAGAATATTAATAGATGGAGGAGCCAGACTCAATATCTATACCTTAAAACTTATCCATGCATTAGGCTTCTCTAAGCAGTCTATTGATCCACGCAAAATGATCACTATCAAAGCATATGATGATAAAGAAAGATTATCCAAAGGAATAGTGGTGTTGCCAATTCAAGTGGGACCAATACAAAAGGACACTATGTGCCAAGTCTTAGACATAGACCTCACATATAATATCTTATTAGGTCGACCTTGGATACATGAAATGCAAGTAGTACCCTCAACTTACCACTAGTGTGTTAAGTTCCCATACAATGGACAGGAAATTTCTATATCAGTAGATCATAACCCTTTTCAACATCATAATCCTATGGGGGTAGCCCAAGACCATTTGGTTCCACATAATAGAGAAAAACAAATTTCCTCAGCACCAGATCTTCAGCAAGAAAAGCCTAAATCTCTATCTATGGATTTCAAACAGAAAATGAAAATCAAAGAACAAGGCATGGGAGAATACTCTTTGGAACCCTTGTGTTTAATCAACTTACCAGCATCGCCTAAATATCATGGGTTACCTTCAACATCAACACACCAACCAACATATCCCATCACCAATTTTGATGGCAATTTTATTCAACTAGGCACTCTAGCACATGAATCAAAGGAAAATGACATCCTTAGTAGGTTATACAAGGATGAGGAAGAAGAAAAAGCAACTACTATGGAAGTTGCTATACCAACACAGCTGTATGGAAAAGGCTACCTGATCATACAACAAATGGGATACACTAGCAAAGGACCTATCACCAAGCATCAAGAAGGTGTCACAGAACCATTGGATCCTCCATCATAGTTTTCTAAAGACAAAATAGGATTGGGCTATGAATACACTCTAGCCCCAAAGAAGACACCAAGTAAATATCAAAAACCTTAGTGGAAGGAAAAGAAGAAATACAAGGAAGACACATGGTAGGAGGCACTATTTGAATCAGTAGAAACAATACAAAAGGAGCATGAATACCAGGAAAATGAGAAACAACACACAGAGTCAACCATTCAAGAGGCACCTTGTGTAGAAATACATCATGTTCAGGAACCTATTTCAAACAAAGCAGAATCATCCTTGGACAACATCACTACTCCCTGAAGAGAGACAATATATGAGCAGATGCAAAGAGTAGAAGTAGGATCTGATACAAAATCAGAGAAAACTATCAGACTAGTATCAATCATCAAAGACATGTTTTCACCCTACAACATACCAGTCCACAACACTGAAAGAATCTTGAATAATACCTCTGAGACTGATTCAAATGAATATGAATGGGGTAGCTATTCCAATGTTACTGAAGATATTACTGCAAATGCTAGTCATACACCCCTTTCTGAAGAAGAACAAGGCACATAGCCTATACTACTTGAATTTGGTCTATAAAATATCTATGACGCCAAGGAAAATGAGCAACGACATTGTGATCAAGTTTACATGGAAGATGATACCATCAAAGACCTCAACAAAATCATTAACTTATTTAATATCTCGGCCAACCTTGATGATACCTCCATCCTAACATTTATAGTGGCTAAACTTGACCCACCTAATGAGTCTTTACCACTCATCTTTCTTGACCACATAGATTGGGATGAACCTAAAAATCATGACATACCAGCTTTCCCAAATGATGATTCCATTATCCATTACTTATGTACTGTCAACCTGGAAATAGACTCTACAAGTGAACAAAGTAACAACATCTGTAATTAGGAGAGTTCCAAGTCTCTCAGTCGCAAAAATGAAAGAAATAAAGGATTTATTGTTGAAAACTAGTCAATGGCAGCACTAGACCACAAAAAAGTAAAAATAAAGGATGCATCTGCAGGTGAAAAACCTTTTTGAGGCACCTAAAGATGGGAAACTTGACACTCTTCCTGAACATTATTAGGAGCAATCACCCATATTGATTGAGCCCACTCAATCAATCAACATTGGTACAACAGAAGAAGCCAAAAATATACACCTAGCAGAATCTCTAACAGAGGAAGAAAAACAAGAGTATATCAAATTTTTCAAAGAAAAGAAAATCAATTTTGCTTGGTCATATGCAGATATGCCCGAGATTGATCCACACTTCATCATGCATCACTTATCTATTTCTCCAGGAGCTAAGTCAGTTAAGCAAAAATTTAGAAAGATGAATCCACATGTAGCACTCATGGTCAAAGCTGAGCTAAAGAAACCATTAGATGTCAGATTTATTTGACCTATCAACTATGCTGAATGGATTTCCAACATTGTACAAATTTCAAAACCAGATGGCAGTATCCAGATATGCACCGATTTTAGAGATGTCAAAAAGGCCTATCCAAACAATGATTTTACTTTGCCAATATCAACATAATTGTAGACCTCATAGCAGGCCATGCAATGCTATCACTAATGGACAGTTTTTCTGGCTATAATCAAATCAAGATAGCTCCAGAGGATCAAGATAAAATAACATTTACCTGTCCTTGGGGAACATATTGTTGGAATGTCATACCTTTTCACTTAAAGAATGCAAGGGCAACTTATCAACGAGCAATGACAACAATCTTTCATGACATGATGCATACCTTCATGGAGGACTATGTGGATGATTTACTAGCTAAGTCATTTACTCAAGCAAAACATCTAGACATATTAGAGAAATTTTTTGAAAGATTGGAGAAATTTCAAGTCAGGCTCAACCCTAAGAAGTGTGTCTTCCGGGTAACATCAGGCAAGTTATTAGGCTACATAGTCTCAGAAAAAGGCATTGAAATAGATCCAGCAAAGGTACAAGCCATCATGGAGATGCCACCACCTAAGAACATCCGTCAACTCAGATCCTTGCAAGGATGACTCCAGTCAATCAGGCGATTCATCGCTCAACTAGCATATAAAAGCCCACCCTTCAATCATTTGCTATATAAGAATGTACCATTCAGATGGGAAGCCAAATATGCAGAATAATTCTACCAAATCAAGCAATATCTAATGAACCCACTAGTTCTAGTACCACCCATAGTAGGGAAGCCACTTATTCTCTACATATCAACAACAAACATATCATTGGGGGCACTGTTAGCATAAGAAAATCAAGAAGGCAAGGAATGAGCTATCTATTACATTAGTAGAACTTTGAATGGATATGAGCTCAATTATACATTCATTGAAAAGACTTGTTTAATAGTAGTATTTGTTTCTCAAAAGTTCTGACACTACATGCTAGCTCACACAATCAAGCTAGTAGAGAAAATTGATCCTCTAAAATACTTGCTCAACAAAGCAACTCTCATAGGAAGATTGGCTAAATGGGTAATGATTCTCAGCAAATTTGATATCCACTACACAGAGCATCGAGCTATCAAAGGACAGGTAATTGTAGATCAATTAGCCGATGCACCACTACCAAATAAACAACCAATGGAGATCAAATTTATAGATAGGGATGTTCTTACCATTAAAACCAAGAAATGGACCCTATACTTTGATGGTTCGTACACTCAACATGGCTCAGGTGCTGGCATTCTGTTCATCGCCCCTAATGGAGACACCATACCAAGATCATATAGGCTCATGTTTCCATGCAGAAATAACGTTGTTGAGTATGAGGCACTGGTTATAGGGATCAAAATGGTCATGGAATGGAGAATCATAGAATTAAAAGTCTACGGTGATTCACAACTTGTCATAAATAAGATCAACAATGACTATCAGACAAAAGATGACAAGTTGCTACCATACAAATGAATGGTAGATGATTTCAAATAGTATTTTGTACACATCACCTTCAAGAAAATACCAAGGTTGGACAATAGAGTAGCTGATGCAATGGCTACTATCACTTCACTGCTACAAATTCTAGAACAACGAAGTCGTTGCGACTTTTTGGTAGAGTAACTATTTTCCCCAGCCTATGACAATTCCACATCCCATGTTATCTATGCCCTAACCGGTTCAGACTCTTCGTTATATAGAATTGTAGCATCGTAAATTCTATGCACTTGCTAAAGTGGTACAATTTCACACTTGGTTTAGCACCTGCCTTGGCACATTTTGCATTTTCCATTGCATTTCCCCTTTAGCACTTAATTAATTAAATTAATTAGGTCTAAGGTCCTATTTCATCATCTTCCATATCATAAAGTTGGGCCCTTTTCATTAAAGTGTGCCCCTTTCATTTTATTCCTCTAATACATCATTTAATCAAAAACCCTAATTAGGTCCTATTTTGAACTTGGGGGCTTGATTACGGGGGTCAAAACATCTTGAAATCACCTATAACTTCAGGATTCTCTCTAAAATCATCATATCCGACGGCCCTGAAAATTTGGTGAAAATTTGTCGGGACCATGGCGCCCGGATTGTACACGGTCCTAGACATTTTTCCCGAAATTTTAGGAGCGCAATCCAATCATAAAATAAAGCTTAACCCCAAGATATTGGCAGGAGATTCAATCTCTAGGTTGGCCAAAAGTTGAAATTAAGACCTAGGGTTTTATATATAAGAGCTCTCTTTCTTCATTTGAAAGGATCTGGAATTTTGGTTTCTGGGATCTTCTATGCAGCGAAAGAGAAGATCTTTGAAGACTTCAACAACATTCAACATCCATTAACCAAGCATTCATCAATTTCATTCATCCATTTAGGGCTTTGAAGACATTGAAGAGCAATAGGGGATCACCGACTGAAGATTAGCTTGTACCCCTCCCTTGGGGTTGGGTATGATTTAGTGTTGTTTTCATGTCTTTGCATAAGCCTCATTATATCATTTGTATTCATGCTTTAGATCACTTTGCATCTTGATGTAGAGCATTTAATTTGTCAATTACAAGCAATTAGGGTTTACTTTCTAGGTTGCTCTAGCTTGCTTACTTTCATTTTAGGATCTTGCACATACACAAGGTCTGCACACACACAAATTTTACTATACAAATTGGCTATTCGTGGAGGTGGAAATCACCAAAGTAGGGGTTTGACTAAGGCAAAACCCTATATAGCCACCTACAACCCTTTTCAGATATAAGTGCAGATTTCCAAATTCGAAGGATGCCGCGAGTTGCAGATCCGACGGGAGCAGACTGAGGTAGGACAACACACCAAATTGTAGAGCAGAAACCTAAGACAGGGGTGTGGGGTGCCCTAGTCCTGACAGGATAGGAGCGTTGGGCGCCCTGGTCCCTAGGACAGGGGTGCTGGGCGCCCTAGTCCCTCAAACAACAGCACTTTTCAGCACTTTTCGACAGCTTTCAGGTTGCCAAAAGGAGCAGTTTTAGGTGCAGAATCGGGTCAGTGGTGCATGCACCCCCGTCCCAAACATTTCCACTCAGATTTTAGCCCCAGGTACACATCTGCATTCTCCTTTTATCCTTGTGTTTACATCTTTTCACTTAATCTCAATCTTGCAATCTTGTTACTAGTTCATACTTGCACTCTAGGGCTAGTAGTTGAACTTGCATCATTTTAACTATCATTTGCAACAAAGGAATAGAAATCCTAATAGGTAGCCCATGGCTCTCTCTTCCACAAAAAGAAGTAGCCAATTGTGTGATACCTCTAGGCTCTTTCGTATTCCACAAGTGTGTGATTGAAAGTGAGATTAGGGCATGTTTTCTTAGTGTCACTTTTTCCCCTTACACATTTTGGTGAACTTGACGTGAATTCCAATCTTCTCTAATTCTGATTTATGTTTTCAAATTTGAGTGTTTATGCTATTTCAAATTCAAATTTTTATTTACAAGTTTTAATTTCTTGCAAGATTCAAAAATTTAGAGGAAATTTTTGCTAAAACCCTAATTTTTCAATTCAAAGTTGAACTTGTGGATAGCTTAATTGGGATCAATAATTTAAAATCTGATTTAGGAACTCATTTGAATCATAAATTTCATTTTCTAAATCTACATTCTAAGTGCTTGCATTGAACATTTCCTTCTATTTTGCATGTGTTATCATTTGAAAGAGGAAAATTGTTGTCATGATGCATTCATTTCATAGATGTGATAATGGGTTAGCCTCCCTTGTTTCAAGTTTTCCTTCTCCTAAAGAACCTCCCCCCATCTATAACAACATTTTAGTGCCTGAAAGAGTTTCTACCAATCCCTTTGAGACTCTCCCATGCTCTAAGGATGAAGACTTTAAGAGTGATCTTGACAATTCTCCTAAAATGTGCCCTTCCTATTTAACTATCCTAGAGGAAGAGAATGATATCATAAACACCTTTCTTAATGTTACTTCATCTTCCCTACATGATGCCTCTCTAAGTGAAAAGGTATTGATGGACATTGACTTATTTTCTCCTAAAGTTGGTCCTTCCAATGGGGGCATGTTAGTGCAACAAGAGGTTATGAACACTTCTTTCAAAGATCTCCTTCCTAAGCATGAATCTTTGGAGAAATATGTTCTTGTTCCTCCTAAAAAACACTCCCTTCATTAGGATCCTTTTATACAAGAAGATGACATTATCCCTACATTTCCTAGTGATGGAATTTCCTTTTCCAACAAAATTCCCACTAGAGATGATGAATTAATGATAAATGCTTACCCTTCTCCTAAAGTTTGTCTTACCCATAAGCATCCCTTAGAGAAAGAAGATGAAATAATAAGCAATTTCCTTAATTCTCTCTCCCCTAAAGATCATATTGAACATATTTTGAGGAAAGAGGATGAGTTTAACACATCTATTGATGCTCTCCCTCCTAAGAATGAGGAATTAATAAACAATGTTATCTCCTCTCCTGAAATTGACAATACTTCAAACATTCCTTTCAACAACCTCACTATTTGGGATGAACCATTAGAAAAAGGTGTAGATTATTCTCTTCCCCATGAGAGAACCCTAGCCAAAGGGGATGAAATCAAGATTGAAAACTCCCTTGATAGTTTCTCACCTTCCTTGAATCTCAATCATTCTCCCTCTAAAAATAAAGCATCTCCCTCTCCTCAACTTGGTTCTACTCATAAGGAAACCCGAGTTCAAAACAAGATGGTTAACATCTCTTTCAAAGATCTGCATCTCAAAAGTGAGACTTTAGAGAGTAATGTTGATCCTTCTCCTAGAGAGTTTATTCCCCATGTAGATCCTTTGATGATAGAGGATGATATGACCTTTCCTAGTATTACTCTGCCTACTAGAACATCAATGCCTACACCCTTGTCTCTCTCCTAAAATTGATTTAATCCGTGATAAGATTTTAGTGCAAGAGAAGACTATCAATAATTCTTCCAACACTTTTGTTCATTCCTCTAAACCATCCTCAATCAATTTGATACGTGTGAATGAAACACCTAACAAACCTCTCTTCACTATCCAAGGTGCTTGTCCTTCTCAAAATTCTCAACCTTTAAATAAGCCTATCTTAGTGGTCCAAGGTGGTTATGCTAATGATTCTTTTTGCACTCCTAAGAAACCTATTATTACCATGCAAGGAGGTTATTCTACTAAGAGTCCTTATGAGTATGCTAAGCAACTGACTAGAGAGAGTTATAATGCAGTTGCTCATACCTATAACATAAGAAACAATAGGCAACCTAATCCTCCTCTAGTTATCCCAACTTCACTTCCTCCTTCCCAACCTATTCTTCCTCAAGCTCCTCATATTTCACAAATGCTTAGTAAGGACTATGATCTCATAGAACAACTTAAAGCTACCCCTACTAAGATATCCCTTTGGGATTTGATCCAAACTTCTTTCGCTCATCATGGAATGTTACAAGATGCCTTGAAAGATTTGAATGTTCCTCCACCTAATACATCTAGTAATATAGTGTCTTTGGTTAACTCTAATATGATGAATCCTAAAGCTCAAATTGTGTTTACTCAAGATGAGTTGCCTACTAGTGAAATTCAACATCAATATGATCCCTTGATGATTGTGGTTATCATAAATGACACTACTATAAGACAAACACTGGTAGATAATGGTTCTGGCCTTAATGTGTGTAGCATTAATCTATTGCATAAGATGAATGTGGATACATCCCTTATTGAGCCTGACTCTCATCCCATTCGAGGCTTTGATAATGTGGCTAAGTCTTCATTAGATATTATCACCTTACCCATCATAGTGGGACCTATTACTTTGCCTACTCCTATCCATGTTATGTTGGGAAATCTAACATACAACTTGTTATTAGGGAGACCTTGGATTCATAGTATGCAAGCTGTCCCCTCTACATTGCATAGACAAGTTAAATTTATTTATAATAATAAGACATATACCTTGATAGGTGATACTAATTTTCAAGCTTGTTTGCAAACATCTACTTCCAAAGGGAGTTCTTCTAAGTCTTCCTCTTCTAGTGATGACTCGTTAAACAAGATACCTATGGATGAATCATCACCCTCTGATAATCAAAATTCTTTGGATGAGTCTAAAGTTCCTGAAGAAGATTCTTCTCAACTTGAATCTACACATGAAAAGGCTTTTGATCCTGAGAAGGTTCTCACAGAAGACGATTGGGGATCTCTTGATTTTAATCCCACCTTTTTAGGTGAGTATAGGGTTCCTCCTAGAGAGCTTAAAGTTAAAAAGAAGGAAGAAACTAGAGATCAATTAGTCTTACCTGAACCTATGAGCAATAATTTTTTGGCCGCTTCTCAAACTTCTTCTCCTCACACCTCTAATTCTGAAGAATTTGATTCTTTGTCTTATGAAAAACCACCTTCTCTTTCTGAAATGGCTAATCGTTATGGTCATGGTTTTCATATTTTCGCTAAGAGTGGCTATAGTGGAAATGGTTGTGGCACAAATGAACAAGGAATTAAAGTTTGTTTAGAACATAACATGCATGAATATTCATTTGGACTTGGATATAATCTTTCTAAGCCCACCAAAGCATCAAAAAGACCATCTCTCAATGTGAATGCTATATTTAGTAGTGATGATGATCTCACTTCAACTAAATCATCTTCTACTTCTATCAACTCTCATTCCCCTCATAAGGAAATCTTGGTGATGAACAAATCTCTTTATGAATCCCCTCAAGTTTCTAAATCCACTTATGAATCTTTATCTCCTATTCATCATAAAGTCCTTTCCTCCAGGGATAAGGCTCTAATAAATTACACTCATCCCTCTTCTAAGATTTCTTGTAACTTTTCTTCTTCAATTTTTATCATTTTATACATGTTTTTGATCTCACTTATAGTTGATCATTTGGCATGTCATATTCAAATACCTCATTCAATCTATCATGTCTTTAAATAACATTAATGGCTATTATGTTGCTCATCATTATGTGACATTGGTAGCTCATTTACTGGGGGCTCACTGTCATTCATGATGGTACAATTTCAAGTGCAATCATATTTTTGAAGCAACATAATAGCCTAATTTTCTATGTTATCTCTTATTCCTATGGGGACAAGAGTGATTTCATACATCTCTTCCTTTTATGGTTAAAATATCCCTTTGGGGTAATAGTGTGGAAATATTGATCATCTTTTCTTTAGAATCCTCTTTTCCTAGATATGGGAGAAGATGTGTATTCTCTTTCTTATCCTACCCACTTCTTATGAGGAGTATTTTACATACACTAATGTCTTGCTTGCATGAACTCATGTGAGTATGTAGTACATTTTGCTTATGTCTAAATCTCTCCCTAGAAGATTGTGTAAGTCCTTCTCATTGTCCTTATCCTTGGGAGGAAATGATCTTTTCTTATTTTTATCTAAGGATCCACTTTTTCCTATTTCGTGGATGGTGTGAACTTTATTACTTGATGTTATTCCTTGTATGCATTTGTTGTTGTTTGTTCAAGGATTCTCTCTTACAAGAGGTGTAAGTCCTTGACTACAACCTCTTTTGCACTTGGTAAAATACATCCATAATGAATTCACTCTCCCAATTGGGTTAAAAAGAGCGTCATCCTTCATTAAGAATCACTTTCACCTCGCAAAAGAAGGAAGTATTCCATTCTTATTCTCTTCTTTGTCTTATTCTAGAAGATGTTATATTTTTCTAAGACAATTCCTCTCGGGGATAGGTGTCTTTTGTACAAAGATCTCTTCTCCTCTAAGGATCTCCTTTACACATACTACAAGATATCCCTTTTCAACTATCTTATCTTTTCTTCTCTTTGCATTTTGTTTCCATTTACATCCTTCATCTTGTGTTAGAGAACTCTCAAATCCTCACACTCTTTGTTGTGTTGGAATTGAGATTTAGTCCTCTTTCTTACCAAATGATTCTCCATTAGTTTTTGATCTCATATCAAATCTTCTTGTGAGCATTTGTCATCAATATTCTTTAACAATTCGAAGTGGTAAACATGATACCCTATTTCAACTCACTAAAATTAGCAAGCCGAAACAGGGGGGCATATAGCTACCCTCGAATTTTCATCACCTTCCTTAGTAAGCATTAGGTGATTTTGTGATCTAACGTGTGTTTTGTAGGGTGCGGTTCCTAACTGTGTACTGCAGATACCATTGGGGGCTTCGTTCGACAGACTTATGGATATATCCTTTTTCAAATAATGTTTACTTTTCTGTACTTTAGCTTGCATATGCACGTAGTGTTCATATGACTGCTAAAGTGGGGGCTAAATTTAGCGTCGTAAACTGTACGCACTTGCTAAAGTGGTACAATTTCACACTTGGTTTAGCACCTGCCTTGACACATTTTGCATTTTGCATTGCATTTCCCCTTTAGCACTTAATTAATTAAATTAATTAGGTCTAAGGTCCTATTTCATAATCTTCCATATCATAAAGTTGGGCCCTTTTCATTAAAGTGTGCCCCTTTCATTTTATTCCTCTAATACATCATTTAATCAAAAACCCTAATTAGGTCCTATTTTGAACTTCGGGGCTTGATTTCGGGGGTCAAAACATCTCGAAATCACCTGTAACTTCGGGATTCTCTCTAAAATCATCATATCCGACGGCCCTGAAAATTTGGTGAAAATTTGTCAGGACCATGGCGCCCGAAGTGCACATGGTCCTGGACATTTTTCCTGAAATTTTAGGAGTGCAATCCAATCATAAAATAAAGCTTAACCCCAAGATATTGGCAGGAGATTCAATCTCTAGGTCGGCCAAAAGTTGAAATTAAGACCTAGGGTTTCATATATAAGAGCTCTCTTTCTTCATTTGAAAGGATCCAGAATTTTGGTTTCAGGGATCTTCTATGAAGTGAAAGAGCAGATCTTTGAAGACTTCAACAACATTCAACATCCATTAACCAATCATTCATCAATTTCATTCATCCATTTAGGGCTTTGAAGAAATTGAAGAGCAATAGGGGATCACCGACTGAATATTGGCTTGTACCCCTCCCTTGGGGTTGGGTATGATTTCATGTTGTTTTCATGTCTTTGCACAAGCCTCATTATATCATTTGTATTCATGCTTTAGATCACTTTGCATCTTGATGTAGAGCATTTACTTTGTCAATTACAAGCAATTAGGGTTTACTTTCTAGGTTGCTCTAGCTTGCTTACTTTCATTTTAGGATCTTGCACACACACAAGGTCTACACACACACAACTTTTACTATACAACTTGGCTATTCGTGGAGGTGGAAATCACCAAAGCGGGGGTTTGACTAAGGCAAAACCCTATATAGCCACCTACAACCCTTTTCAGATATAAGTGCAGATTTCCAAATTTGAAGGACGCCGTGAGTTGCGGATCCGGGACAACACACCAAATTGCAGAGCAGAAACCTAGGACAGGGGCATGGGGCGCCCTGGTCCTAACAGGACAGGGGCGCTAGGCGCCCTGGTCCCTCAGACAACAGCAATTTTCAGCACTTTTCGACAGCTTTCAGGTTGCCAAAAGGAGCAGTTTTAGGTGCAGAATCAAGTCAGTGGTGCATGTGCCCCCATCCCGAACATTTCCACTCAGATTTTAACCCTAGGTACACATCTACATTCTCCTTTTATCCTTGTGTTTACAGCTTTTCATCACTTAATCTCAATCTTGCAATCTTGTTACTAGTTCATACTTGCACTCTAGGGCTAGTAGTTGAACTTGCATCATTTTATCTATCACTTGCAACAAAGGAATAGAAATCTTAATAGGTAGCCCGTGGCTCTCTCTTCCAAAAAAAGAAGTAGCCATTTGTGTGATACCTCTAGGCTCTTTCGTATTCCACAAGTGTGTGATTGAAAGTGAGATTAGGGCATGTTTGCTTAGTTTCACTTTTTCCCCTTACACAAGAATAATATATGACTATCCCAAAACCAATACCCTACCCATTGACCTATCTCAAAATAAAAAAATGTAACTTTATCCGGCAAGCCGCCCATTACACTCTGATTGTCGATACTCTTTATCATCAAGGTCTAGATGGTACTCTTCTATGTTGCCTTGATCATAACGAATCTGACTCTGCTTTACAAGAGCTTCATGAAGGTATCTGTGTTACACATTCAAGTGGTCCTGCTCTTGCTAAAAAACTTCTAAGAATGGGATATTACTGGCCGACAAGGGAAAAGGATTCTTATCATTTTGCAAAGAAATGTCCTAAATGCCAAATCCATGGCAATCTTATACATGCGCCAGCATAGGAATTGCAGCCATTCACAACATCCTGGCCTTTTTACTAGTGAGGACTAGACTTAGTAGTCAAAATACACCCTTCATCTTCAAATGGACACAAGTTCATTATCACTACAACATAATACTTTACCAAATGGATTGAAGCGGTCCCCATGACCACAATGACTGGAAAAAAAATTGCCTCTTTCATTCTTAATTATTTGATCTACAGATATGGCATTCTAATTTCCATCATCATAGATAATGGATGACCTTTCAAAAACTAGGATGTGCGAGAACTATGTGAATGATTCAAAATACAACATCGTTTCTCTACACCTTACTACCCACAGGGGAATGGTCAAGTCGAGGCATCCAACAAAATAATATTGAAAATCCTCAAGAAAATAGTGAATGATGCAGGAAAAGATTGGCACATGCAACTCAATCTAGCACTTTGGGCATACAGAACTAGCATCCACACACCTACAGGAGCTACACCATATTCATTGGTGTATGGATCAAAAGCAATTTTACCCCTAGAGGTAGAAATCCCATCTCTTAGAGTATCTTTGAAAGGTCTCATTCTGGATGAAGAGTAGCGAGTACACCGACTGCAAGAGCTAGAACTTCTAGATGAAAAGCGACAACATGCCTACACTCACCTCAAAGCATATCAGCAATGCATGTGCCGAAGCTACATGCACAAGGTCATCCCTAGGATTTTTAAATTTGGTGATCTAGTACTGAAACAAAATCCTAGAAATCAACAGGATTGGGAAAAGAAAGGAAAGTTTGAACCTAACTAGTTAGGTCCCTATGTCATCATATCAGCCTATGGATCAAGCGCCTATTAGCTAACAACTTCAGAAGGAGATGTGCTCAATAAACCAACTAACAAAATCCTTTTAAATAAATACTATACTTGAGTAGTCTAATGCACGAAAAAGTCAAAAAAATAAAAAAAACATCAAAAAATAAAAATATCAAAAAAAATCAAAAAATTAGAAAAAGCAAATAAAAAGGTGCAATAAAAACAACTAGTGAAAACCTGGCAATAGGCGCTATTGTGAGAGAAAAATTCCTCTATCTATTTTCACTCTCGAACTTTTGTATCCACAATCAAGCACTACCAGCCGTCACCCAACATCTTTATCAAAATAGCATTATCCAGGACATACTTAGCGTAGTCACTATCCTGGTTTATCCGAAAATCATTTCATCATATCCCACAATGGCTTGGTAATCATTGTACATATCCACGTCAGGAGGTAAATTTAGCTAGGGGCAACATTAATCAACATTCCATCATAACTCAAAACTTACAGCAGACTAAGAGCATCATTTCCAGTAAACAAATCAACAATCATGAGAACAAAACATTGGTCACTTAACAAATTCACAACACATGATGGATGATTTTCTGAAGTATAAAATGTTTGCATATTGCATGAAGTTTTGACTTTTTTTTCACTTGAACTTTTTTTGAACTATTGGATCCTCTAAATTTTCTCAACAATGCATCGAGCTAGAGAAAGTAATTGGGACTCCAATATTTTTTTTTAGTTTTCTGTATGTGAAGCGATCACTTGTATTGTGCAAATACTTGTCTTGCAACGTGATTCAAAGCATATCACTGAATACATGGTTCCACTTTGTGCATACAACTAGTTTAATCTTGTGTGTTTATACGCAAGCCACACTCAGGTCGTCTTAGTTCAATTATACCTCAATGCTTGTGCCATCTTGAAAAATTAAAAATCATGTAAATTTTCCTCGGGTCATTATGGTTCAATTATAACATTACATATGATTGTATAAATTTTCAACATATCCCAACAACTCAATGATGATAAACAAAAAGAAAGCAATAACATGTGACTATACAGGAATGACAAACGAAAGAATGAGGATGATCAATTAGTTGCATATCATTTTACAATTAGTTGCATATCATTATCATACATCTCATTTTCAAGATACATCTCACATATCATATATAAAGCATCATCGCATCATTATCCATCAAATATCAAAACACATGCATCTATCTAAACATTGCACCATCATCATAAAATTATCAAAAATAATAAAGCATCATCCATCAAACACATCACATGTGGATCAAAGAAAACGGTGTTGTATATATATCTAAAAAATGATCAAGTATACAAAATATGTCATGTCTGTCCCAAATATAACAAAATGATCAAAATATAATAGAGACAAGGACTCTCAGGTATGACTATCTCCTGAGGGTGACGGTCTCACGATAGATTTCTTAGCACCTGGATCTCCAGGTGGATCCTGACGAGTCAGCCCGATGACACCTCTGCTCTCTATCCTCGAAGTTGTCTTCCTAGATTGACTCAATCTCATCGTTGTAAAACTGGGAGCTCTATGCTCCTTGGGAACCAGATCCTCATACAACCGTCAATAGTACTCAGCCTCCTTGGTTGTATACTGCATCTCCCTCAAAGTGTCTCTCATTGAGCCACCCGCTACCACTCTCTCCAGACTATCTGCTCGAGCCTCTGCTCAACCCAAGCACTCCAAAACTGTATCAAGCTCTGTGGTCAGCTATGTAATCTGACGCTGATCTCCCAATAACTATGTATGCAGATACTGCACCGACAACTATAAGGATCTAATCTCAGCATCCTCTTGGTGAGTAAGATTCCAAATCTGGAGGGGTACCTATGTCGTGGTACCCCCTGTCCCTCTCCCTGTCCTCGGTACTAATGGGGGTGAAACATTTGACCTCCTCCTCTGGGTAGGTTGTCTGAAATCATCTATCCCACCCACAACTACTATCACATCCCCTGCTCACCTGCCAACCCTAGCTCCAATTACCAAACCTCCCATGCCTCTAGCCTCCATGGCTCACTGCACTACTCTCTCAACCCATATCCCTCTATCCACACCAACTCCACCTCTATCTCCTCTCCTCCCCCGATCTCCTCTCCCTCTATCTCCATGCCAACCTCAACCACCTCCTCCACCATCTCCATCATCACCTCCTCCACCATCCCCACCTCCCTCATCAAACTCCTCTCCCTCCTCTCTTCATCTCCCTAGACTCTCAGGCTACTCATCCTCATCCTCATCCTCATCAAAAGCAGGAATCATCTTCATTGGATTAGATATCCTGGCTACAACATGTGCCATAAAAAGTGTTGTGAACTCCTCAGTCATCCCTGCATCCACTACCCTGTAGGCATAATCCCATATCTGGTCGGCTAGGTGCATATAATCCTTAATCACCGTAATGCTATCAATGGTGGGTCCCCATTCTGGCACATCCTACCTCTATCGAGCATATAAGCATGCTCCTTGTGGTATCCCCTACTGTTGTCCATACTGGTGCTGAACTTGGCTATGCAAGAATCTCTCAATAACAAAGGACATCCACCCTATCAAAAACTAGGACATGTAGACATACGGCATCTCCATCCCATCCTCCTCCCACACCTTGCACTCCATATATGGTCTCCAGACAACCGTATCAATATCATCAAGCACCCTCCACTAATGCTCTAGTTTGCCTAGCTTACATTGGACAAATATCCTTATGTATCCATATGCATAGGCATGTCCAACTAGCCTAGCCCTGTCTGCAAGTGGCTTCACTACAGGAATGTGCTCCCATGCCCATACCTGTAACAAGGTAACCCCAGCTAATAAATTGTTGTACCCCAAGTATACCACCTGATGCAAGTCCCTATATAAGTGGGCTAACATCGTGGAACCCCATGCAAACCAGCGACCATGCATCACCATGTCCTCCAAGACCAACCCCCATCCAACTGCCAATCCCTTCGACCTATAGTCGAGACATAAGAAGCCACCTATGAAACCTATTAGTACTGATGGTAGAGGGGCATACTTAAAATCAATAAACTCCTACTAGGGGATCTCATAACTGCAAATCATATCATCCTGCAAAATCCGGCGAAGGGCTTCTATCTCGCCCTCCTTGGTCTCCTCGTATGGAAATAGTGCACCTACCACAAGAATCCGCAATATCCAGTAGCAATCCTCAGATGTCACTGTAATGTCACATGTCGCCAAATGAAAGGTGTTGGTGTCACTATGCCACCTCTCTACCAAAGTTGTCAATAAACCCCGGTTAATGATATGTCGGGGCATCTCTAACAAAGAGAATAGTCCACATCTCTCAATGATGTCCCTGTCTGCCTGTGTCAATCATGGAATCAAAGATCACAACCTCAGAAATCGCTCTCGCGACTACACAACCCCAAGCCACTCCTGTCACAAGGAAAACATGTCCAATATCAGTTCCACCATCATATCAAAAATCCATATCAAAACATCATTTCACATCAACTTGAAACATTGAAAAACAAATCAAGTTTCACATCATATCTAATCCATATCAACATCAGATCATATCAACTTGAAACAATGCAAATCAAATCAACTTATCTATCAAATCCATATCAACTTGAAAAACAACTCAAGTTTCACATCCATATCAACATCCGATCAACATCAACTTCAAACACTGAAAAGCAAATCAAGTTCATATCAAACATCCATATCAACATCAACTTGAAACATTGAAAAACACATCAAGTTATCTATTAAATCCATATCAAAAATCCATATCATAACACCATATTGGAATTCATATCGGACAATTTATCAAAACAACACACAACAGGCATGTAGATTGACAACCGCACCCATCCCGAAAAAATTGGCAAACACCTGCCTATCTTCATTCATCTTAAAATCCCTCACAAAAATCTATTTTCTCCAACATTTTCCACCTATGCGCTAAAGACTTTTATCTACACGCTAAGCTGCTAGCTATGCGCAATGCGCTAAATCACACCTATGCGCTATCCTGTTCTAGCCTTGCATCACCTAAATCACGCTACGTGCTAGACTTCATCTATGCACTAACCTAATCTACCCTTGTGATGCTGACTTTACCCTATGCACTAGGTTACACCTACGCGCTATCCTATTCTACCCATGCAAACCCCTGTTGACCCTATGCGCTAGGTCTTACCTATGCACTACCCTTTTACCCCTGTGCGCTAGCTTGTTAACCTGCTGCACTAAAATCCCTAGATGCATTATCCTAAACAACCTATGCTCTACCCAACCCAACCTGGATGCTACCCTAACTTTTAAACCTCGACGTGCTATCATTTTTATCGTATGCACTAGGGTGTAGACCCTACACGCTAAACTGTTAAAATCCACGGTAAAAAATGAAAAACATGACCAAAAACGACCAAACAAAAAGAAAAAAGGGGCAAAAATTGATGACTTACTGGTGGTCCATACGTGGCGGGCCTCCGATACCGATGAATGTGCACAAATCGATGAGAAGCATGGGGAACCAATATTTTGTCTTTCTCTCCAAGAGTCACTTTCTCCAAAGTCAACAAGCACAAATGATACAAATAAAACCACTTTTTACCTTTTTATAGGGTAAACAAAAATTAGGTTTATGTGGTCTCACTTCTAACCCTAACAAACATCATTATCGGGAGATGAATCAAATTAATGCATTCAACATAGACAAAATTTTAAAATGCAATGAAATTTATCAACAATTACCAAAATCAAATAAAATTTTCAATTTTTTTGATTCATCTCCCGAGGGGGCATTATCAACATCATTTATCAAATCTGGAATATCATTTATCAAATATGGGGCATGACATGAACATCTTGATACACGACATCACACTGATCATGATCAAATTTTGATGACACATCAATTTTCTTTGAATCAACATGTGCACACACGTCACTTCAAAGAGGGGCAAAATATAGACGTATAAAAATGACCATATTCCTAAATGAATATTAATATTCATTTTATTCTCATTCCTCTACTTAATTAAATCATCCACATTCCTCTATTTAATTAAATAAATTATTCAATTTATTTATTTAAATTCACTTAAGCCTTTTATATCAGTTAATTAAATAAATCATTTTATTTAATTAAATCCTTTCTCTCTACTTTAAATTAAATTTACATTTAATTAAATAGTTCACCCCAATTAAATAAATCTAATTTATTTAAATCCCTCACTTGCAACCAAATTAAAATAAAGCAATTTATTTTAATTAAATTCTATTATCCCCCACCCACTTGCATTTTCCTACATCTCCCACTTGCCTCCTAACCCTGTTCCTAAATTCTTCTAGAATCCCTCTAATCCTAATCAATTAACCTAAACCCTTCAATTATCCCCTTTCCCTAAATTTGAGGAGGTCACTTCTCAAATTTGGAGTAAAGTCTTCCAAAGGCCTAACTCAACCCTCATCTAACCCAGGGGTCTCATCAAGCATTCATTGCTTTGACCATGGTTATCTCCTTAACCCTTGCACAAGTGTTTACCCCTTGGGTAAAATCTTTACCCAATGGATAACCCTAACCCAACCTTAACCCTTACCTCCTAAGGTAGCCATTATGTCTTCTCAAGCATTTAATGCTTCTTACATCTCCTCTCAAGCCATCTTATGTTGACAATTGTCACCATTTCATTGGTGAGAATTGTAAACATGGATTGATAACTTCCAACCCTGACCATTGATAATATCATTCAATCCTAATCCATTTCCTTGTTTCTCCTATAAATAGAGCCCTCATCCCTCCATTTTATAATCCAAGTCTTTAGCATCACACTTATACTCATTTTTAGCAAAGCATTTAATCTCTCTTTGAAATAGAAATAAATCTAATAATCATTTTAGATGCATTTCTATCATCTTAGTTAATCATATAAACTAGTATATAATGTTAGGATAGTATTTCACTAATCTTTTCATCTTATCATCACTAGTTTAGTTCATTTGTTAAATCATGCATAGATAGGATGCATTCATACTAAGGTTGATCAAAAGCATCCCTCATTCTTGCATTTGTCATCCCTAAGTCACTTTGCTCAGTGATCTGAGAGTAAAGGTATTGGCTCAAGGGATCTTGTGAGATAGAGAACCATGGAACACCCCTTGGGAGGTTGAGCTATTCCTCATAGCTCCATAACTTGCACCAAGAGTCCCATGGGTGTGTGGGCAAGTCTTTTAATAATTTTCACAATTTTCATTTCATTGAACTGCTTTTCCCACATACACATATTATTTTGGACCTCTATCAACTATTCTGATTGGACAAACATTTCTACCTGACACAAAACCTAACCCACTAACTAAACAAAGAAATATATGCTTCTCTTTATATCTGCGCACTCGCAGTGCTTCTTTCATCCACAAGAAAAATGCCCCAAATATTTATTCTCATGTGTTTCTCCCTAGTGGAAGATATGTCATGCTCTCACCTCGGCCATAAAATGTAGCGACTGTAACTTCTTTTGCACTATTCCCAATCACTATGAGTCTGCAACGGCTATTGTGACCTTTTTTTATATGCAACGATGCTTCATTATTTAAACTCATTATTCTCTTTCTTTGAAATATGCAACATTGCTTCTCTAGAAAGGAATGTCAGATCTAAAAATATATTTGAACTCATTATATGCTAGTAATAAATAAAGAATGTCACTTGACATGTGGAAATAATGAATTTGATACACTTTTTTATATTGATTTAATAGATAATAAAAAAAAAGGAGTTGACAATAGCATAGATGCATAATAGGTTCATGATATGTAGATTCTTAAATGGGTGTTTCTCAATCATAAATCATAATATTTAATTATTTCAATAATTCATCAAATTATATTTAAGTTTGCAATTACTATATTCTATCTCATTCAACACCCAAGACGAGTTCAAATTATCCTAATAGAATTTCTACATAACAAAAATTATAATGGCAAGATTGTTGGATTGATGAATTAGAATATATGCAATAGTTTGTGACCAAGAAAAGTAGAAATTTGTTTAATAAGATAATATTAGATCTAAAAATATATTTAAACTCATATGCTAGTATAAATAAATAACATCACATGACATGTGGCAAGGATGAACTCAATATAATAATTTAGATTAGCTTAATCAATTAAAGAACTGCAAGGCAATTATAGTACAAATGAATAATAAATTTGTGATATACATATTCTTATATGGGTGTTTCTTAATTATAAACCGTAAGATTTTATGTTTTGAAGAATACATCAAATTATATATAAGTTTATGCCTAATATATTATATCTCATTGAACACCCAAGAATAGTTTGGATTATCCCTACAAAGTCTCTGCATAACAAAATTTCTAATGACAAGATTGTTGGATTGAGGAAATAAAATACATGCACTAATTTGTCAACATACAAAAAAGAGTATGTTTGGTTAAACATGATACATATAATTTTTACCTTTTGTGGGCAATACATACTATTGTGATAAACTTGATATCACCGCTATAAATCTCTTCAAGTTTTTCCCATACTTCATATGTAGTTTCAAGACCATGAACATCTGCATATTCAGTATCAGACAAGGAATTGATAATAGCCTCCAATGCTTGATGATTTTCTTGTTGTTTGTTCTTTTGATCATCAGTCAAAGTTCCATTAGGTGCAATATACTTAGTTTCTACATGATCCCAATACTGACTTCCCAGAATCTTAATGTAAATCTTTATTTTGTCGCCCCATATCCTATAGTTATCTTTGTGGAACTTCAGACCTTCTTTCTTCATTATGATATACAAGATCTTTTCCTCAATCTGTTAGACTTTTAGGTTAAAAAGGATCTGAGAGGCTCTGATACCAATTGATGGTATGATGAAAGAATAAGTATCTAGTAGAATACTGAGAGAGCGGGGGGGGGGGGGTGAATCAGTATATTGAAAAACTAATACAAACTCACAAAGTAAACTTTCACTATAAAGATCAATACTCAACATCAATTGGTTAACTGTTATAACAACTTAATAGTAAACAACTTCAATCTTGTAAACATCAAAATGCTTAATCATATCTCAACATATTCAATCTCTCAATGCTTCCAGTTATCACACCTTATCAAAATAGTTAAGTAGTTAATCAAATCAACAAATAACATCATAACCACAAAAACATTCACCACTTGACACAAATGTTTATACGTGGAAAACCCAAATAGGTAAAAACCACAGTGAGATGAGACTCACAAGGATAGCTATCTGAACTCTTTTGAAGTTCACCCTATCAAGCCTGTTAAAGATTTTACAATAAGTCTTGTTAAGAATTGATTCTGTTAGGAATCACCAGGTTAAGGGATTTATAAAATGCCTTGATGAAAAAATAAATACCTTGTTACGAGTAACCTCGGTAGAGGGTTTGAGAATCCAAGCTAATGGACCACCTTTTTAGAGGATTTAAGAAGTAACCAAGCTTGTTAGAGCTTACCTGGTTAGGGGATTTCAATTCTGCTGTAATTGTTAGAAAACAACAGGTTTTTTTGATCTGTCTGAATAACACTACATTTGCTTGATCAAATCCTTTTAAGCTTCAAGGAATTAAATTTGTAGCCACTTAACTATACTTTAACCTGAACCTTTTAGTAGTCTTGAAAGAGAAATTGCATTTTTTTATATTTTTAAATTGTAACTTATAATGTGTATGGAAGCCAATCTCGTCACATTCAGCCTTTTCATTCTCATCACTCTTCTATCATAATATTTAATAGATCAAAGAAAACATACAAAAAATTAAGTATAATAGTTTATATTAATGAACCTAAGAAGTGGTATGGTAAATAGAATATGCCATGTGTTGGCCATTTGAAAGAATTGATTATGTGTTGCAAATTGATGTTTTGTCATTGATGTCAACACTAGTTTGTTTTGGCTGTTTTATCCGATAAATTGTTTTGATTGTCAACACTAATTGGTTTCTGGTCCCAACAAATAGAACATACCATGTGTTGGCCATTTGACCTCTGTCAACTATTCTGATTGGACAGACATTTCTGCCTAACACAAAAGCTAACCCACTAACTAAACAAAGAAATATATGCTTCTCTTTGCATGTGCGCACTAGCAGTGCCTCTTTCATCCACAAGAAAAATGCCCCAAATATTTATTCTCATGTGTTTCTCCCTAGTGGAAGATATGTCATGCCCTCACCTCGCCCATAAAATGCAGTGACTGTAACTTCTTTTCCACTGTTCCTAACGGCTATGAGACTCCAACGGCTATTGTGACATTTTTTTATATGCAACGTTGCTTCATTATTTGAACTCATTATTCTCTTTCTTTGAAATATGCAACGTTGCTTCTCTAGAAAGGAATGTCAGATCTGAAAATATATTTGAACTCATTATATGCTAGTAATAAATAAAGAATATCACTTGACATATGGTAACAATGAATTTGATATACTTATTTAGACTGATTTAATATTCAAGTTGACAATAGCATAAATGCATAATATGTTTGTGATATGTATATTGTTAAATGGGTGTTTCTCAATCATAAATCATAAGATTTAATGTTTTCAATAATTCATCAAATTATATTTAAGTTTGTGATTACTATATTCTATCTAATTCAACACCCAAGACCAGTCCAAATTATCTTAATAGAATTTCTACATAACAAAAATTCTAATGGCAAGATTGTTGGATTGATGAATTAGAATATATGCACTAGTTTGTGACCAACAAAAGTAGAAATTTGTTTGATAAAAGAATATCAGATCTAAAAATATATTTAAACTCATATGCCAGTATAAATAAAGAACATCACTTGACATGTGGCAAGGATGAACTCAATATAATAATTTAGATTAGCTTAATCAATTAAACAGCTACAAGTCAATTATAGTACAAATGAATAATATATTTGTGATATGCATATTCTTATATGGGTGTTTCTTAATTATAAACCATAAGATTTTATGTTTTGAAGAATACATCAAATTATATATAAGTTTATGCCTAATATATTATATCTCATTAAACACCCAAGAATAGTTTAGATCATCCCTACAAAGTCTCTACATAACAAAATTTCTAATGGCAAGATTGTTGGATTGAGGAATTAAAATACATGCACTAATTTGTCAACATAAAAAATAGAGTATGTTTGGTTAAACATGATGCATATAATTTTAACCTTTTGTGGGCAATACATACTATTGTGATAAACTTGATATCATTAGGTGTGTAAAAAGAAAATTAACAATAGAATATCTTTCCTAATTATAACTAAAAAGGTTTCATTTAAAGCATGAATTACACATTCAAGATAGTGAAATAACTCTCATTTTATGATTTTTTAACTTTTTAAAGAGAGCATTGAACGTATTTAGAAGCAATCTCTAGATATTTAGAAAAGAACTTCTAAAGTGAGGTGTCCATGGGAAAAATATTGATTCTAAAGATGCTCCATGGTTGGAACTTGGACAATAATATTATAAATTTGTTGATAGAAAAGGGAAGCTTCTCTTTTGCATTGTGAGAATATTAGCACTCTTTTCCTTCTAATTTGTAGCTTTCTACAATGTGTTTTGATTTCCAAATTTCAACACCATGAAAATCCATGTACAATTCTATGTTAAGATTTATTTTCTAAATAAAAACACAATTTAAAAAGAATCTTAATTAAATTCATTTATTGTTAGAGTAATTGGGTCTTTACTTGATTAATTAAACAATATTTGTTTAATTCTTTAAGATCCCAATTATCCTTCGACACTTAAGTTAACATTAGGTGCATATTAATTAATTATTTTATTAATTATTATGTGCAAGCCTATGGTTTTCCCTTTTTAGGGTTTTTTGACCTATTAGAAGTTAATTTTTCTTTTCATTGTATTATTTTTTCAAAATACATTTTTGGTGAATTGGAGCTCTCATCTTTTGAGACTATTTTTCCCGTGTTTTGTGTGTTCTTCAGATTATTGCTTCCTTGTTTCTCCTTGTAACAGGTTATTCGGCTTGCAGAAGATCTTCAGGCTACTGTGGGGTTGTATTTCTCAACTCCAATATGGTATCAAAGCTCAGATCTGCAGCTATTTGTTCCTATTTTTGAGAATTTTGCATTGGAAGCAGATCTGGGGTTTCAGGTTTTTTTTTTGTGCTTAGGGTTAAGGTTTTTTTTTGGGTTTTTTTTTTCTGAGCACTTTGGACCTAAATGTACCTCACCATCATGCTCAAAAGGACCAAAAACCCCTATATTCATATAAAATTTGTCCATTTTTTACTCCTGAGCATTTGGGTGATTTTTTTTCTCCCAACCAAGCCGTACGACTCTGGCATGCAAATCGAGAAAAAATCAAATTTTTTTTTGCCTTTTTACAGCATGCAGGCCGGAATGAAAAAAAAATAAAAAATAAAAAAAGGGCACAAAAAAAAAAAAAAATTTGTTTTTTTTTCGGTTTGAAGGTACCGTAGGGTGCGGCGCCTGCAGCCCTGTTAGGTCGGCCCCACTGGCCCCCTCCGGCCACCCCAGCCCCCACCGGCAGTACACTTTGGCTGCCCCCGCCGGCCCCTAGCCCCCACCGGCAACTTCGCCCAGCGCCGCCGCCTGCAGACATCTTCGCCTTTGCAGCCCCCTCTGTCGCGCTGCCCACCGCCCACTGCATTGCCACCCGCCGCCTCGCCTCCCCTGCCGCTACGCCTCTTTGGCCACTGCGCTCAACCTGCCAATAACCTCCACCACCTCCGCCTAGCTGGATTTCGCCACCGCCGCCAACGCTTCTCTGCCCGGGTTCACCACCTCTGCCCGGCCCACAACCCCCACCTCCGCCCTCCGCCCTCCAGCCACCTCCTCCTCTCTCTAGTCCTTTTTGAGAGGGGGTTGGTTTTTTGGGTCTCGATTGAGAATTCGGAGTCAAATTTTGGCGAATGAATAGGCATCGAAAAGCTGATTCCGAGTCGGACCTCGTGGTGGTGGATTTTTTCCTGAATCTGTTGTTTGACTATATTTTTTTCAGTCAAAGTTGAGCTTCTTTTCTGCACTTCTGAGGCCTTAGACTGGGCAAACGAACTCTATTTTTTGAAAACGAATAGGCATTGGAAAGCTCTCAGCATGCTCTATTCAGATTTGTGATATTTTTTCTCAGAATATTCATCAGGTACATGAGATATCAGTTTGAAATTTTTTTGCTTATGCACTACTTCCTTCTCATTACTATGTACTAGGGTTTGGGTTTCTCTATTGTGGGGGGGTGTTTTTTTCTTGCTTTCTGTCATTTATATCAGAAATCAAGAACACCTAAACTCTCAAAACAAACAAACCCTTCTACATCTTCTGTCTATTCTGAAAGATCACATAATAAAAAAACCAACAAGCAGGTGCAGGTGCAGAGTTCTTTTTTGTTCTCATGGCAGATCCTTCAGTTGAGTTGTTGACTTCACACAACTATCACACCTGTAAGCCCCGCATCATGAGGCTTCTCAGGGCATAAGGGTTGTGGTCTTCTTTGGATGAGGTTTAGCGAGTACTGCAACATCCTTATGAGATTTCTTATGCACAGGAACAAGTTGGATGAGGGCATGGGTTTGTTCTCTTTGCATGTCTCCGACAGTCTTCAGTTTCACCTTGATGAGTTGCTTACTCCTCAGGATATATGGTTGAAGTTTGAATCTCTCTTCGGGAGGGTCAATGAGATTCAGGCATTACAGATTGAGGCAGAGTTGGTTTCTTTGTCACCTGATTCCTTTCCCACTGTTGAGGATTTTTTGAACAAATTCAGACTACTAGATCTGTTCTTCAGGGATGTGGAAAAATCAAGACAAATACAGAGTGCATTCATTTGATTCTTTCGAAGCTTCGAGGTCACTTTAAGTTTTTTGCATCTACTTTCTACTCCACCATGGATGGCTTGGGTGCTCATTTCAACATGCCTACCTTTGATGTCTTTTGTGAGCGATTGTCTTGTGAGCAGTCTCATCTTTCTCAGCTGGATATGCTCTCAGGCTCCAAGAACAAAGCATTGGTTGCTCAATCCTCTAAGGAGAAGGAGAAACAAAAGTAGAAACCGAAGCCCAAGAAGAATTCAGCAGGCAGTGAGTTTTCCTCCAAGCCACCTCCTAAGTCTGATTCTAAACCTCCATTTACTTCCAAGCAAGGGAAATCTTCACAGTCTGGTGAGTCTTCCTCTAAGACTAAGAAGAAATCAGGTGACACTTGCAGTTTTTGTGGCAAGGAAGGACATCCAATTCCCAATTGTTGGAAACGATTAGAGGCTTTAGAGGAAGCCATGCAACAGCATCATATCTCCTCACCTTAGGCATCTTCTCCTTCCATAGGGAAAGGTCAGGCTCTTACTACTCGAGCTTCAACCTATGGGTCCACATGGATTCTAGATTCTGGTGCTTCTCACCATATGACACACACTCAATAGTTGGTTACTTCTCTTGCCTCTTGTGGTATTTCACAGATTGCAGTGGGTGACATAGTTCAGCTTTCAGTCTTGGGTTCAGGTTCTGTCTCTTTGGATGGGGGTACTCTACAGGATGTTCTGGTTGTCCCTGACATCTCGACGAACCTCCTATCCATTTATCAGATTTTCCACTCTGGCTCTGGTAAGACAATTGAGTTCTCGCCAGATGATGTGGTTATTCGGGACCTCCATGACCCTGATTTGGTTGTGGCTATAGGTAGTGTGGATTCTGCATCTCGTCTCTACAGATTTGATGAATTTGAGCCCTCTTCGGATACAAGTTCATCTCTCATAGCACATGCAGATTCAGTGAGTAAGCTTTGGCATGAGCGATTGGGCTATGTCAATTACAGATATCTTCAGCAAATGAGTACACAGGCACTTGTTCTTGGGCTCCCATAGATTTCCTGCATTGATGGTGTTTGTCATGGTTGTGTGCTTGGCAAGCATCATAGAGATCCCTTTCCGAAGGGAAGAGCCTCTCATGCTTTGACAACCTTGGAGTTGATTCATAGTGACCTTATGTCATTTTCTACTCCTTCTTTTTCAGGGGCCAAGTATGAACTCACTTTCATTGATGACTTCTCCAGATGCACATGGGTGTACTTTCTTATGTACAAGTCTGATGTCTTTGATTCCTTTCGAGTCTTCGAGACATTGTAGAGAAGTAGTCTGGCTGTTCTATTCAGCGGATACGTATAGATAATGGGGGGGAGTATGTGAATCAGGCTTTCAAAGATTTTTGCACTGAGCATGGTTTGCAGCATCAGTTTACTGTTCCCTACACCCCTCAGTAGAATGGTGTCGCTGAATGCAAGAACATAACTTTACAGGAGATGGTGAATTGTATGATTCAGTCTAGGTCCATGGATTCATCTTTTTGGGTTGAGGTAGTCAATTGTGCTAACTATATTTAGAATCAGATGCCTCACAAGGCTACTCGACTTATGACTCCTGAGGAGGCTTGGTCTCATGACAAGCCTGATGTTTCTTTTTTCAGAGTATTTGGTAGTGAGGCATGGGCTTTTATTCTTGATGCTCAGAGGCAAGCCATGGAGCGGAAGAGCCGACCACTCATTTTTGTTGGCTACTGTGAGGATGTTAAGGCATACAGGTTGTTTGATCCTAATTCCAGAGAGGTCCTATTTCGACGGGATGTTCAGTTTGATGAGCGCCTTCCCATAGTGGATACCCCAACTCTGATGTGTACTCCTCTACCTACTCTGACCACTACAGCCCTTCAGGATCTTTTTGAGGATGATTCTAATGATGGTGCTAATGCTCCACCATCCCCACCTCCACTCGCTCCACCTCAGATGCCCAAGTGGGCTCGCCTTATTGTTGAGGTGGTAGGTCCTATGGCCAGTGATCCTTCAGATACTCATCGTACTCATTCTCATACTGTGGGTTCTAGTCTTTTGAGTCATGCTATTTTAGATGATCCTTAGAAGTTTTTAGAGGTGACAGGTCACCTTGAGTGGGATTGTGCTATGGAGGAGGAGTATTCTTCTTTGATGAGGAATCATACTTGGGATCTCTGTCCTCTTCCTAAGGGCAGAAAGATGGTTAGGTGTCACTGGTTGTATCACACTAAGTATGCTGCTAATGGTTCATTGATAAGTACAAAGCATGTCTTGTTGCGAAGGGGTTTTCACAGGTTGAGGGTATTGATTACTCCGAGACATTTGCCCCTATTGCCAAGATGAATTCCATTCGCTTTGTACTCTCTCTTGCAGCTTCTCAGAGTTGGCCTATTTTTCAGATGGATGTGAAGAGTTCCTTCTTGCATGGAGATCTACAGGAGGAAATATACATGGAGCAGCCTCAAGGACTTGTGCAGGATAGTTCTTTGGTTTGCAGACTTCGGCGTTCATTGTATAGTCTCAAACAGGCCCCTCGAGCTTGGTATGAGAAGATGGATTCTTTCTTTCTCTCCACTGGGTTCTCCCATAGTCATTCTGATCACATAATGTACATTCAGCTTCTTGAGGGTGACATACTGATTCTTGTGCTATATGTTGATGATCTCCTCATCACGGATAGCTCATCCTCTATGATTCAGCATATTCAACGTGCATTGATGGACTAGTTTGAGATGACAAATCTCGGTCTTTTGCACAATTTCCTTGGCCTTCAGGTGATTCAATCTTCTGATGGGATCTCCCTCTACTAGCAGAAGTATTCTCTTGACATGCTTCAACACTTCGACATGCTTGATTGCAAGCCTTCTCCCACTCCATTTCAGTCAGGGGTTGTTTTGATTACTACTTGTCCCACTCCTTCAGTCGATTCTACACTTTACAGGAAGTTGGTTGGTAGTTTGTTGTACTTGACTCACACCTATTCTGATATTTCCTTTGTAGTTGGTCTTGTCTCTCGCTTCTCCCATGATCCTCATGAGATTCATTGGCAAGCTTCCAAACGTATTTTGAGGTACATTCAGGGCACTAGTTCTCATGGCATTCACTACACATCAGGGGAACCTCACATTGTTGGCTACACTGACTCAGATTGGGTTGGTGATGTCACTAATTGGAATTCTACTTCTGGCTTTGTTTTCTGTCTTGGCTCTAGTCCTATCACATGGTCTTGCAAGAAGCAGATTGCTCATACATTATCATCTACAGAGGCTGAGTACCAAGCTGCTGTGCTCGCTAGTTAGGAGATCTTATGGCTTCGATAGTTGATGACTGAGTTTGATTTTCCTCCTGATAGTTCCACTATTTTTTGGTGTGACAATCAGAGTGCTATTCATATTTCCCACAACCCAGTAGAGCATCAATAGATGAAGCACATTGAGCTTCACATGAATTTCATCCGCCAGTTGATTTAGGATGGTGTTCTCATTCTGGAGTACATTTCCACTTCCGAGCAGGTTGTAGACATCTTCACGAAACCTTTTGCATCGCCACACTATCTTCAGTTGTACTCTATGCTTGGGGTGAAGGAAGTTGTCCTTAGGGGGTCTTTATGAGGCCTTCCTTCCTTCTTCTTCTTTTAGCATATTCTTTTCTCTTTTTGGAGAGGAGTTTTTTTCCCACTAGGTTTTCTCCTTTGTCTCTGTTTCATAGAGATTTATTTGTTTTTGGGTACCTAATTAGGCCTTGTTGTCGGCACCCATCTTTCATGCTTTCAGTAGTTTTTCTAGGTTTTAGCTTCTCCCTAAGTCTAGCTTAAGGGGGGGTGTTAGAGTAATTGGGTCTTTACTTGATTAATTAAACAATATTTGTTTAATTATTTAAGTTCCCAATTATCCTTTTACACTTAAGCTAACATTAGGTGCATATTAATTAATTATTTTATTAATTATTATGTGCAAGCCTAGGGTTTTCCCTTTTTAGGGTTTTTTGACCTATTATAGGTTAATTTTTCTTTCATTGTATTATCTTTTCACAATACATTTTTGGTGAATTGGAACTCTCATCTTTTGAAAATATTTTTCCTGTGTTTTGTGTTCTTCAGATTATTGTTTCCTTGCTTCTCCTTGTAATAGGTTATTTGGCTTGCAAAAGATCTTTAGGCTACTGTGGGGTTGTATTTCTCAACTCCAATATTTATAGCTACTTTCATATTTGTAAATTACTTGGTTGAAGATTAGCATAATTTGAACCCTCTAACAATAAAAAAAATGATGTGCAATCAAATGCTTCCGATGTCGCCCTTCTTCATAATTTTCAACATGTTTGATGAGGTTGAATATAAAAGAAATTCTTATCCCCTCATTTGAAACATCTCTCATCAAGGAATTCAATTAACATCAAGCAATTTATTATGCTTTGCATAATGCACAGTTACTTTTTGCTTCTCAAGTTGGGGGAGGCCTCTACTTTGCTTCGTTTTCTTTTTGTTTTTCTTGTTTTCCTTCAATTTTTATTTCCCCTTTGTGTTTCTTGTCTTGTTACTTCAGAGTTTTGGAGTCCCAAAACCCTAGAGTGTGCTTTTGTCTTTCCTTTTCTACGTACTCCGAAACACGAGGATCCGAGGATCCCAAATTGCATTTTTTTTCCTTGTTTCTTTTGTTTTGGCCTTCAAAATTTTGGGTTCTCGAAACCCCGAAGTGTTTTTGTTTTCTTCTATTTTGGAACTTCAAGATTCCAAATCCCAAAATTTTGAGGTTCCCCTTTTGTTCACGTGGTTGTGGACTTTGAAGTCCCAGAATCCCAGAACTCCAAAGTCCTCTGTGTTATTTTGTTTTCTTTGGTTGGTGGCTTCAGAGTCTCTAGTTATCGAGATCCCGACCCCCCCTTTTGTTCTTTTTCTTGTTTGAGCCCCAAGACCATAGAATCCTAAGTTCTCTTTATTGTTTTCCTTTTTTCTCATCTCTTCGTAGTTTTGAAACTTCAGAGTCTTGAAGCCATTTATTTTCAGACTCAATAACTTTGGGATCTTGGAACCTCGAGGCGTGTCATGTCTCGATTTGGCAAGTTCATGTGGTGCGCTCTATCTCCTCCCTCCTCCTTGTCCTGGTTGGTTTTCTCTTCCCCCTTTGTGTTTTGAGTGGGTTTTCCTAATTTTTTCTCCTTGTCTTGGTTTTGTTTTGTTTTATTCGTTTATAGTTGGGATTTTTGAATAAGTCAATTTTTGACATAGTTTGGGCATCCCTTCTTCTTTGGTTCCTTGCCCTTTCAAGATCTCAGGTTCTTGAGATCCCGACCCTCATTTGGATGTTTCCCTGAAACCATAAGATTCCAGAGTGTATTTTGTGTTTTCCTTTGTCTCACTTCGGAACCCCAAGTTTCCTGAGTCCAAAAGCTATTGAACACAATGTACCACTAAGAGGGGTTAACCAATGGTTCCCAATATTCTAAACCTTTTAAACCAAACTCTTGGTATCGGTTAGGAAGTCAGACACAAGGAGGATATATCAGTGAGTTAAGGAAAGAGATAAAATAAAAACACACAAAGATACTCAACACATAACAACGGATATACAAGGAAAACCAAATGTGGGAAACACCTCGGTGAGAAATGTTGTTGGAGACTATTGCTCCAATCCAACCTCACAATAAACATTGATTACAAAGTTTAGGGTACCAACCCAAGGAGCGCCAACCCCTGCACCAAGCTCCAACTCAATGATGTACTATAGATCAGATTAATACAATAGTTGTAATCTTGTTACAAATGAGTTTTCTAACTCTTGCAATAGAAAACTTCATTGGTTTAACTCTACTCAACCTGTTCTCCCTTGTTTTGTTCTCTACCAGTTCTTTCTTCTTTGTTTACACCTTTTCTACCCAGATTCTATATTGTATACCCTTCACCAGTACACTCTTATCTCCTTCACGTTCTACAACTTTCTTCTTGAATCTCCCTTGCCAGCTTACACAATTATAGTTCTATTTGGTAGCTTGTCAGTTTCTCTAACTTTACCAATAAAACCATTGATAAACCTTCTACTAGTTCTACCTTTCTGTCAGACAACTCCAACACTAAAATGATTTTGATCTTCTCTCTAATCACTCTTTGCTCTCTCAGTTACTCTATTTTTGTTGGCATCAAGCATCATCAACTTAAGTTTTCAGTCTGCATATTTATACTTGATTGTTCCTGCCAAAACCTTTGTTCAAACTAGGCACATTAGGTTTTCTCTCCATCGAGTAAATCCATGTCAAATCTAATCGAATCTCCTCCCCTTGATTGATGATCTATAGTAGATCAAACACCACCACCATTTCTGATGACATCTGTACGCTCTTTCTATATTTAGTGACCTGCAACTTGTTTTTCGGCCTTTCTCTGTCATTCACCATTAATGCCTCAACTGTTTCCTTCGACCATAGAGTACAAAGATCAGATTGTCTTACTTGGTTCACATCACCAAAAATATTTTGCATTTTGATTCGCCTCGAGCCACACTTCTTATGTTATTGACCCGTGATATATGGGTTCCTTATTTAAAGTCGACCTGCTTGTCATCTACGTCGATGGACACTTCACTGACCTCTTCATGCTTTCCCCTTGGTGTCCACCTATCATCCTTTTTGACATCCACCTATGCTCAGACTGCAAAGTTAGTCTTGAAATCCTTCACTGACCAAGACTCATTACCGGTTCAACTCACCTTACCGGTATAACTTAACTTCACCGGTGGACTATCATACCTGCTGACCTCTTCTCTGTCAGTGGATCAACTTGGCCTTCCATCAAACATGTTGGTTCATCCACTAAGTCCATTTACCAATTGCATTATACTTCTCTTTGTCTACCGGTGATCACATCATTACTTACTTCACCCATATTGGTCACCACTACTTACTCACCAATGACCATTCCCTATCGGTTGACATCAATGACAACTTAATGCCAACAATCTCCCCATTTGGCATTGATTTCAACACACTCTATTTCTTCACCCAGCCTATTGGACCATTCTCCCCCTTTGACAACAATGACAAAGCATCGGGGCATCCCTCCATCTAATTCATTCTCCACTAGTTATACAGTGTATTCTCCCCCTTTGACCACTATCTGCTCAACCAGCAACATATAAGAATCAAATGTGATTGTACTATAAGTGATACCAATTGGGAAAGTAGATTCCCATAATCATGAAATTCTCTTGGGCATTCCTACAACAATTCCCTTCTTCTGTAGTTTGTTCTTCTGGTACCCCCAAAAGCTCAAGTGTGTTGGTACTGCATCATAATCACTTGATCTCCCCCTATGTCCAATATATGGTCCAAGAGATAGGAGATTTTTCAATGAACTCCCCCTGAACCATAGATCTCAGTACACATTTAAGTGCATGAATCAGGTGACACCATTCCTAACTTGTGTCTCAGATACTCAAATGTGCTTATTGATAAAGGTTTGGTGAAGATGTCAGCCACTTCCTCACCTAAAGAAACATATTCTACCTTTACTTCCTGCTCAATGAACTTCTCCCTGAGAAAATGATATTTGATAGCAATATGCTTTGTCCTTGAGTGCATAACCGGATTCTTTGATATGTTAATTGCACTGGAATTGTCACACTAGATAGAAATGGGGTCAGAAATCTCTACCTGAATATCCTTGATGGTCTACTTCATCCATAGCACCTGAAAACAACATGTGGTAGCAACAATATATTATGCCTCAGCAGTAGATAGAGAAACTGAATCCTGCTTCTTGTTGTGACATGACACCAACTGGTTACCTAGGAAGAAAGCACCACCACATGTGCTCTTCTGGTCATCAATGCAACCTACCCAATCAACATCAGTGTAGCCATGCAAGGTCAAATCCCCTTGTTTGGGATACCATAGTCCACAATCAAGTGTCCCTTGTATATATCGGAATATCCTCCTGACTGCATTTACATGTGATTGTTTGGGTGCAGCTTGAAATCTAGCCACCATGCATATTGCCTGCACTATATCTGATCTAGAAGCAGTAAGATATTACAAACTACCAATCATGGATCTATACAATGTTTGATCCGCTATTGGCGATTCATCATCCTTTCTCAACTTGCATCTGGTCACCATGGGGGTACTTACTGGTTTGTTGTCTTCCATTTGGAATTTCTTCAACATGTCCTGGGCATACTTGGTTTGAGAGACAAAAATTCCCTTGTCTCATTGTGAGACCTGCAAACCAAGGAAAAATGACAACTCTCCAAGCATGGACATCTCAAATTTTATTTTCATTTGATCAGCAAAGTCCTTGCATGGAATGTCCTTGTTACCTCCAAAAATGATGTCATCTACATACACAACCACAATTATCATGTGGTTTCCAACTGCCTTGATGTATAGATTGTTGTCAGCACTCCCCTTTTTGAATCCTTTCTCCTTCAAGTACTTATCTAGCCTTGAATACCATGCTCTAGGAGCCTGCTTTAAACCATATAGGGCTTTTTTCAACCGACACACAAATATTTCATCATCATGTAATAGAAACCCTTCCAGTTGCTCCATTTACACTTCTTCTTCCAAATTTCCATTAAGGAAGGTAGATTTTATATCCATTTGATATACTTTATAACCCTTGTGGGCTGAAAAAGTTAGAAACATCCTAATTGCTTCTATTCTAGCTACCAGTACAAATGTTTCTTCAAAATCAATGCCTTCTACTTGAGAGTAACCCTTGCACACAAGTCTAGCTTTATGCCTAACAATTTTACCTTCTTCATTCATCTTGTTTCGGTAGACCCATTTGGTGCCATTGATGTTCTTGTCTTCCGGTCTAGGGACTAATTCCCAAGTCTTGTTCTTCTCAATTTGCTGCAACTCTTCTTCCATTGCATCCATCCATTTCTGACTTTTGTTGGCCTCATTGAATGTTTTTCATTCCATTTCAGTCATGAGGCATAAATTAACTTGTTCATCATTCCAAGCAAGTCTTCTTCTAGTTTGCACACCATCACTCTTATTACCTAAAATCTACTCTTCCAAGTGGTTTTTCTGCACATACCGGTTAGGGACCTTATTGGATGCTTCTTTCGGTTCATTGTCTAATTGAGATTCTTCACCTTTATCACCAGAATCATCATACTAGTTCACTTGTGCTTGTCTTCCTTTATGCATATCCTCATCAACCCTTACATGCACACTCTCAATAACTCTTCTTAGTCTTTTGTTGTAGCATTTGTAGGCCTTACTGTGAGTTGAGTAACCAAGGAAGATGCCTTCATCACTCCTAGAGTCAAAGCTTCCCAAGCCATCCTAATCTCTTTTAATGAAGCATTTACTCCCAAACACCTTGAAGTACTTGACTGAGGGTTTCTAGTCATACCACAATTCATAAGGTGTCATATTGTTGTTTGTTCTCAACCGAACCCAGTTCAAAGTATAAGCTGCAGTATGAACCGCTTCCTTATCTGATAAACGTGCCTCATTCAGCATGGTTCTTGCCATCTGCTTGACTGTCATGTTCTTCCTTTCTACCACACCATTTTGTTGTGATGTCCCGAGGGTTGAGAATTGTCTTTTGATTCCATGTCTCTCACAGTAATCTTCAAACTCATTTGATGTGAACTCTCCACCTCGGTCGGATCTTAGGCATTTCATCTTGCATCCACTTTCCTTCTCTACCATCTTCCAGAAGATCTTGAATCTATTAAATGCTTGTGATTTATCATGAAGGAAGGTGAGCCATGTCATTCTTGAGTAATAATCAATGAAGAGCATAAAGTATCTCTCACCAGCAAGAGCTCTTGTCCTAGTTAGACCACACAGATCTATATGTACGAGTTCAAGTGGTCTTGTGGTGTTGTGTTTTTTTGTCCTGAAGCTCACCTTCATCTACTTCCCTTTCACACATTCATCACAAAATTGGCTTACTGGTTTGATGATGGGTGGTATATTTCTCACACAACCCTTTTTTCTTACTGCAACCAAGTTATCAAATTTTATGTGGCCTAATATTTTGTGCCACAACCAACTTTCATCCACTTGTCCCAGCATGCATTAGGATTTAAAATATTCTTTCAGATTGTATACATTTCCATTTTTCCTCTTACCTTCAACTACAAATTGACCCATATTCTCCTTCTTTATTTGGCAACTAGTAGAGTCAAAGGTGAATTTATAACCTTTGTCACACATCTAACTCACACTCAGAAAATTGTGCTTTAGACCTTCCACATAATATACATCATGTGCTTTCAGTTTTCCATCAATATTTAGAGTACCTTTTCCCTTTAACTTGATGCAAGAATTATCTCCAAACCTCACTGAGCCACCATTCCAATCTTCAAGCTTGATAAATTTATTTTTATCACCGGTCATGTGGTTGGAACAACCATTGTCTACAACCAACAATTTTATTCTTTCATCTTGTAGGGTAGTCTACACTATTAGACTTGATTCTTCTTTGTCATTTTCTTTCTCAACCCAAACCGGATGAGTTTCCTTCTTCTTGTCAACTGCAATCTTATGCTCTGATTTGGCTACCAGTTCCTAATCAAGGGCTATCCTCTTCTTCTTGATTTTCCTATGCTTACAATTCTTTGCAATATTTCCAAACTCTTGACAGTTATAGCATTTCACATTTACATTAAAAGATGAATCTTTACAACTATTGTAGGACACTGGTTTACTTTCTAATACATTCAAAACTCCTATGACCAAATCCATTGCATTGATAACAGACAACATTCATACCTTGGAATGCATTAAATTGATTTCTACTTGAAAAACTAGTAGGGGACTTGTTCATCAATCTAGAAATACCAATTCTATGACCAAACTTGTTACACCGGTAACAATAGTCATGAAAGTTTGGTACATACTGGTTTGGTTTCCTTGGTCCTGCAAACATCTATCTCACTGGGGATCTTCCTTTCATGATGCTAAGTCTAGTGAACCCTTCATGATCAATCTTTTCTTTGGTCCTAAGATCTTCTTTCTGGTACATTGAGTGTGGCCTCCAGTTCATTGATTATTTATACTAGTTTGTGGGGCAGTTTCTAATAGCTTCTGCATAAGTCTTCTTGTTGGTATCCTTGCTTACTGTGAATGTTTTCTTCTCTTCACCTTCACTTGAAGAAGAGAATTGTATCTCCTTACCAGATGTATCTTTTCTATTTGAACTTTGTCCTTCTTCAAATCCTAAGCCATCGGTATCTTTAGATTGCTTTTGTTTGCTCAACATCTTGTCCAAGGCTTTTGTGCTACCCTCATATTTGCTCCTCATTTTTAGTTCATCCTTACTCTACTCAATCTCCTTTCCAAGCTTCACTATTTGTTCTTCCAGGTCTTGATGCTCCTTTTCCTTCTTCATAAAATCAGAGGAGGTAACTTCACATATCCTCTTGGCTTCTTCCAACTGGAGTTTCAAGTCAGAAATAACTTGTTTGGACTAATCTAGGGATTTCTTCAAAAATCCTTGTTCTTCTACTGCAACAAGCTTGACCTTCTTGATTTCTCTTCTTGTCTCACTTAACTCCTCAAGAGCACTTATGAGCTCAACTTCTAGATCCACTTCAACTTCAATGTATTCTTCTTCCTCATCTTCACCAACCGGTTCATCTAGTGCCATGAAGAGATTAACTTCTCTTTCATCCTCATGGCAGTTATCTTGTGATGCACTTTCTTCATTTGTGGCATCATCCTCAATGGTATATAGATTATTATTCTTCTGGTAGCTTCTTCTTCCTTGTTGGTAAACCTTTTTTCTTTGTCTTTACCAAAATATCTATCAGAGCTCCTTTGTGCATCTCCACTAGTTTTACTGTATGGACATTTTGCAAAAAAGTGTCCTATTTTACCATAGTTTAAAAATTTGAGTGGTAGCTTTCCTTTATACTTACCGGATCCTCTCTTGAGATTTCTAACAAAGTTTGCCACCTCTGCATCTGAGTCTTCACTGGATCCTTTATGAGTAACCTCTTCCTTCCCCTTTTTGGTGGAATTGAAAGCCGCCTCTTTCCTCAAAGATCCTTCTCTGGTTGTCCTCATCTCATAAGTAGTTAAGGAGCCAAATAACTCATGCATTGTGAAGGTTTTCAGATCATTGGCTTCCTATATAGTAGAGACCTTAGTATCATACTTAGATGTGAGTGATCTAAGTACCTTTTTGACAATATTTTCATCAGTAATTTCCTCTCCAAGTCCTCTAGTGGTGTTCATAGTTTCATCTACTCTGTGAAGGTAGTCTACAATATTTTCTTCATCTTTCACCTTCAAGCCTTCAAGATGACTTCTTAGTGAATGCAGCTTGGCCTCTTTGACTTTGGCATCTCCTTCACATAATCTCTGCAATTTATCCCAAGTCTCCTTGGTGGATGAACAATGCATGACCTTGAAAAACTCATTATCTGACAACCCATTAAGAATAGCATGTTTAGCCTTTGCATTGTTCTCACACTCCTTAAAATCTAGGTTAGTGGGAGGAGCATTAGGGACAATATACCCATGAATTCTTTACAGACATCCAAACATAAAATCCTAGAGAGGACATATATGTTTAAATTCTTCAACACCAAAATGCATAGTTGGTTCCATCAAACATGGGAGCTTTAGAAGAGTAGGACTCATTTCTTGCCATTGTGTTCTAAGACCAGTATCTACCCAAGCTAGAGAAACCTTATCTGACTGGGAACCTATTCTCTGATACTAATTGTTGAACATAATGTACCACTAAGAGGGGGTGAATCAGTGGTTCCCAATATTTTAAACCTTTTAAACCAAACTGTTGGTACCGGTTAGCAAGTCAGACACAAGGAGGATATACCAGTGAGATAAGGAAAGAGATCAAATAAAACAACACAAAGATATGAAACACATAACACCAGATATACGAGGAAAACCCAATGTGGGGAACACCTCAGTGACAAATGTTGTTGGAGACTATTGCTCCAATCCAACCTCATAATAAACACTAATTACAAAGTTTAGGGCACCAACCCAAGGAGAACCAACCCAAGGAGCACCAATGCCTGCACCGAGCTCCAACTTAGTGATGTACTATAGGTCAGATTAATACACAAGTTGTAATCTTATTACAAATGAGTTTTGTAACTCTCGCAATCAAAAACTTCATCGGTTTAGCTCTACTCAACTAGTTCTCCCTTGGTCAATTCTATGTCGGTTCTCTGTTCTCTATTTACACCTTTTCTACCTAGATTCTATCTTGTATACCCTTCACTAGTACACTCTCTTATCTCCTTCACCTTCTACAAATTTCTTCTTGAATCCCCCTTACTGGTTTACCCAATTGTAGTTCTATTTAACAGCTTTCCGGTTGCTCTAACCTTATCAATAAAACTTCTGATAAACCTTCTATCAGTTCTACCTTTTTGTCAGATAGCTCCAACACTCAGATGCTTTTAATCTTCTCTCTGATCACTCTCTTCTCTCTCAGTTACTCTATTTTTGCTGGCGTCAAGCTTCATCAACTTAAGTTTTCAGTCTGCATATTTATAATTGATTGTTCCTGCCAAAACCTCTATTCAAATTGGGAATATTAGGGTTTTTCTCCATCGAGTAAATTCATGTCAAATCTAATCGGATCTCCTCTCCTCAATTAATGATCTGTAGTAGATCAAACACCACCACTATTTCTGATGATATCTATACGCGCTTTCTATATTTAGCGACCTGCAACTTGTTTTTTGGCCTTCCTCTATCATTCACCATTAATGCCTTAGTTGTTTCCTTTGACCATTGAGTACAAAGATCATATTGTCCTACTTGGTTCACATCACCAAAAAGATTATGCATTTTGATTCACCTCGAGCCACAATTCTTCTATCATTGACCCATGATTTACGCGTTCCTTATTTAAAGTTGACCTTCTCATCATCTACGTCGATGGACACTTCCCTAACTTCTTCAAGCTTGCCACCTAGTGTCCACCTATCATCCTTGTTGAAATATACCTTTGTTCAAACTGCAAAGTCAATTTTGACATCCTTCACTGACCAAGACTCACTACCGGTTAAACTCACCTTACCGGTATAACTTAACTTCACTGGTGGACCTTCCTACCTGCTGACCTCTTCTCTATCGGTGGATCAGCTTGGCCTTCCATCAAACATGATGGTTCATTGGTGCAGGAGCACCCTTCCAAAATCTTTCTCTTTCTTATTTTGTTGGTGTTATGCTTCTTGTGAAGCCATTGTACATAAAATAATGAGCCATGTGCTCACAGGTCCTAGTTAGGGTCCTAGTGGAGATCTTAGGGGTCATGAGTCAAGATTGTGATTTTCTTGAAAATGGTGGGTATGTGTGTCCTTGAAGTGTTTAGGGCTCCTTTATAACATGGTGGTGTCCTTAGGTTGGCCCAATGTGGGTCTAGGAGTCATAAAAAGCAACATTGGGAAAGTTGCTCAAAAGTTGCATGACAACTTTTAAAAGTTGTCAAGCAACTTTTCCACCATAATGTCAAATTCTTTAGGTTAGCATGGAAAACCCTAGTTTAGGCACACAGACCAAGGCAAAGGTAGTATAAGTACTTTAAAACCCTAAATGAATGGGTTGGATGTCAGACTTTGTACAGCCCTAGCAAAAAGATTAGACTGAGATTGTAAAATGGTTACCAGTCAGTTTGAATGAAGAAAACAAGCAAGTTAATGGATTGAGAAACATCTGAATCTATGTGGAATGTTTGTCATGGTGTAAATAATTTCATTTCAAGCAATTATTTTAGGTTTTTACTTGCAGATTGAGTGAGTTTGTAAATAGTTTGTAAACTGTCTTCTTACTGTCTAGTTTTGGACAGGATTATGTAAATGAAGTCTTAACTCCATTCCCCATTGTGGAACCACCATGAAACCATGGGGAATGAGAGTGTAGACCTTGTACCATACTAAAAAACAAGCAGGGCCCTTTAAAATGTAGGAAGGCCAAGCAAAGACCTACTCCTAAGCGAGACTGGACAGTGCCTGGTTAGGAGAGATTAGACTGCAGAGGTCTTGGAGAGAAAGGTTGGACAGAAGAGAGTACATCCTTTGGAGGAAGTGTAGAGGAGTTTTAGAAGCATCATTTGTGTGAAGGAAGAGCCTCCACCAATCCAAACAAGGTGGCTAACACACAAAACCTTCACTATGACCCAGGCAGACTACAAAACCCTCACAAAACCCTTAAAAAACCTCAAAATTTGCCCTAGGCACTGTACGGCCACTTGGAGGCCCAAAACCTAGAAAATCCTTGAGCCCTTTCCAATTGAATGGCAATCCATTTTGAGAGTTAGGGTTGTTTGTGCATCGTTAGTGAGAGGGAGCCCTAGAAGACTGGTTAGGAGGCCTAATTGGTCCTAATCCTTGTAGCCCTGTTTTGTAAGCAAAAACACAAAACAGTGAAATCGGTAGAAAGGATGAAGGTAAAAACTTCTTGGGAGCACATGGAGGGATGTAAAAGATGGTTTAAGACCTGATACAACCTTTCTAAGACCTTGGAAAGTGTGAAACAAACCTTAGCCCTTATTAGCCATAGTAAGGGGTTTTGAGTCTCCTGAGTAGGTGAGACCTTAGGAGCAGCATAGCAACTCATTGGTGAGTGGATTGGGCAAGGTCAGGGGATTCCTCAAGAAAAGGAAGTCCTAGAGACCCTAGGGTGTGAGGAGAACACCAAGAGATCCAAGGAAAGGATCCAAGAGCATATACTACGCTAGTCTATCCCAAACCCCTTCCCATCATTCATCCACTAAGTCCATTTACCAATTTCATTATACTTCTCTTTGTCTACCAGTGATCTCATCATTACTTACTTCACCCATATCGGTCACCACTATTTATTGATTGGTGACCATTCCATACCGGTTGACATCAATGATAACTTAATGCCAACAGAAGCACCTTCTAAACTACCCCATTCAATCTTCTAGAACCCCAGGTTCCCAAAATTTTGGATCCTAGTCTTAAGCTATTGTACTCCTTGTTGGCCCTCCAAGATCTCGAAGTCACACTTAAGATTTGCAAGGTTTTCATGTCTCCAGAACCCTAGAACTTTTGGATCCCAAAGTCATGTTGCAGTTTTGTGAAGAGGTTCTTTTGAACCTGGAACCCTGGGATTCCAGAGTTCATTGCTTTTAAAATGAATTTTTAAGGCACTGATTATACACTTTATTTTGGTAGTTTAAAGAGCTCTTGTGGAAGTAGTAGCAACCCTGGGGAAGGGAACCAAGAATAAGATCAAGCTCAAGAATAATCCCATCATCCACTTCAATAGGCTACTACATTAGAAACAATCGTAGCTACAAGAAGAACAAGCAATGAATAGGTGGGTGACTCTAAATGAACTTGTAGTTGTCATGAAGAAAAATGTGTGACCTTGGTATGAGTACCAGTTCTAAAAGGGGATAAAGTGTACACTTTTTGAACATGCACATAATTGTAAGGTGAGTGCAGCACATATAGGAGTCGCAACTACTACACATGGCGAAGGTTCAATGTTCTCTTGTGTTTTGTATGAGTTAACTAAGGTTCAAAAGTAGTGAATTGCATGTCAACTGTGACCTCCACCATTTCATAACTAGGTCATAGGCATAGTTCATTCCTAGAATATAGGGGTCAAGACACTATAAATTTAATAAATTAATCCATTTTAAGGGTCCAAAATTTTAGATTGGAGGCCATGGTTAGTGTAGCATCCTAAAATTGCACCCCTTTGCAATTTTGACCGCATTGGATCCTTACCTTAGTGTTTACACCCCTTGGCTTGCTTGGGACTTAATTATGGTCATTCCCCTTCCATATTGCATCACTTTATGACATTTTGCATTCATTTGGCACTTGACCCTTGCCACAAAATAGAGCAGGACCAGGGTGTGGTCCTTAATAGGACCATGGTGCCATTCCATGATCCCCCTCATTTTTGGGCCCCTTTAAACCATTTTTCACATTTCAAATTTGACAGGGAATTCCCTCTCCATGTTGGCTCATCTTGAAAAATTAATTAGTTCTCTCAATGATCAAGTATATAAAGAGGATTTTCCCTCTCATTTGAACATCTATCACATCCATTAATTAGAAAGAGCACACACATGAGATCAAGCAATCAAGCATTCAAGAGAAATTGAGCATTTTTAGTCTTCCTTCAAGCCTTTGAGTAGCAATAAAGTTAGTATCAAGCATTGAAGTGGAGATCTACATCCTACTTCATGAAACCCTAATTCCATGTGGAGGCAAGCAAAACTTCACAAGGAGGTATAATCATTCAATTTTCAATCATAATTTAGCATCTCCCTCAAAAGGAGATCTTTTCCTTTTAGTCATTTCAATTACATCTATTTCAATTTCATGGTTAATTCCAAAACTAGGGTTTGACCTAAGGAAAGCCCCTATTCCCAACCTATTTCCCTTTCTTTCTGTGTGCAAGAAATAGGTACAAACTGTACTTCTCAGAATAAGCTTCATTCACAAAGATGAATCAACACTTTTCGATGCATGAAACTTTCAGAGGAACGTGGTGCCACATCCTAGTCTCGGCTTTTTAGGAGATTTTTTTAGGATCAAATCCGACTCGGCTTATAAAACTCTATTCTAGGTTCTTGGCTTGATCCCACATCTGTAGCTCATGATTTTCTAAATTTTACCTTCATTTTTTCAGCACTTTACCCTAATTCAACATTTCAACTTACAAAAGAGAGGAAAACCCCACAACAATTAATCAATAGATTTAGTATTCAGTCCTTAATTTGAATCTAGTGGATTCCCTTCCCTCTTTTGAATGTAATGGGTTTTGAAGAAAAAATGATTTGGCAATTTCTCCCTTTTATGTTGCAAATTGCCAAATCCAATTTTCACCATTACATTTAGAAACTTTGATATTAGACTTTTCAGAATTGGGATTTTAAAATTAGAAGTAGCTTAGAGTTGAAAAAAACTCTGGAACTTGGCTGAGGGTCACTCCAAATAGTTTTCCTTTGCATTTTTATGTTAAATGTAGTTGGAAACAATCGATGGAAGATAGAAATTAGAAGGTCAGTTTGACAAATCTGCTGAACAAGTGCCTCATTCAAAGGTGAATTCATGGACTTTAATGCAATTTCATGCTTCTTTAAGCTATTTTCATTCATGTGATGAATGTTTAATACTCTTTTCTCTGATTTAACTTCCTAAAGCTAGAGAGAATTGTGTCTGCTTCTCATTGATCTAAGCATTTTAATGGTGGTTAGGGTGATCCCATAACACTAGGTTACACTTTTTGGCCAAACTTGACACTCAAATTAGTTTTTGCACCAGATATTTATTTTCTAACACTTATAGCAGCTAAACCATTAAGAATTTGAAGATGAAGTAAACTAGTGATTTGTGAGTTTTTTTAGATAGATTCTAAATATATTTTTTTTTAATAATTAGAAATTAATTCTCCATATGGTTATACAACTTTTAATAACTTAATAGTTACAATAATCAAAAAAATTTCAGGAGTGACATTTATTCTGTAATGCATAACATTTTTTATAACAATAAGAAAATTCTAATGTTTAAAATATAGATTTGTCACACAAATATCTAGTGCATGGATATTTTTCCAAATACAAAGAACGGTAAGGTCTTATTTTTCTTTTCCATATTTTTTTGTTACATATATTATTTTTAGTTAATTTTTAAAGTTAATGTAATTGTAATTTGGATAGAGGAGTACTCTGTAATGCATAACTTTTTTTGTAAGCATTTGAATTAACTTCTTTTTGTGTTGAAATGAGGATATCAGTACCCACGGAAAAGATAATTTTTTAGAATTTTTATTATCTATTTTTCAAATTTTCCACAATTGTGAAACACGATCCTTAATGTTTGATGAAAAACCTACATTCATAAGAAATTGAATTTAAATATATATTAATGAGATTAAATATATTGAAATATATACTATTCGGAAAGACTATAATAAGGACTTACATTAAAAAAAAGCTTTTAAATGAATTCATTTGAACCTCCAAAACCTAATGTAAAAGTGGTTTTTTATCAGCATTTTGATAGATGCAAAGGAGACTCCACTATAGGTATGATTTAAGAGTAGAGAGGTTCTATCCAAGGGATTTTGATCTAAGAGGATTTGATCTAACTCTCTTAAATTATTTACTTCAAATGGGACCTCTCAAGGCTTGAATCATTATATTTTCTAAAAAATGTATGATTTCAACAAAAATCAGGATGTACCAAAAAGTGTGAACCAATATTGTGGGATCGCCCATTAATGGTAATGCAAATGTGGTTTAGTAATTTTAATCTCTGAAATTAGCTTCGTTAGTGTGTTGAATTGTTGATTTGCATGCTAATGTATTAGTTTTGTTCTAAAATCCTCCAGGCTTAGTTGATATTGTTAGATGAAATGAATGTTTCAAATGTTTATCATCTTCTCGCATTCCCTTTCTCTTTTGTTCTTTCTTTCTAGCTAGTTAGTTTAGATTTAGTTTTAGTTTCCTAACCTATGCAGATAAATCAGAAACATTCAAATTAGTAGGCCCCTTAACAGGTACAACTATGTCAACCACCAAGTTAACCAACACCATCATGGCCCAACTATAGAGACCTTAGAGTTGTGAGTCTTTCAAGATTGATTTCTTTTTAAGAGAGGTGGTATGTGCATTCACGTTCTACCTACCAATTGGGGAGTGTACCCATCAATAGAACTAGCACTAGAAGGAGGGTGAGGTAACATTTTTTGAGTTATTTGCTTAAGTTATTTTCTAAGTGAGCTGTCTTGGGAAATCTTGGCTCTGATGGGTAGTCCTTGGTGCATATTTGGGGTTGTTCTTCCAATCCCTCATCATACGTACAATGGACTTCCTATGTTCTATCCAAAAAATTGACAAAGTTCTTCAAGCCATGTAAGTGCTTTCAAGAATTATGTTGTAATTCTTCGAAATGTGTCACATGATATCATTTGCAGCATGTTTGCAAGTATTTTTCAAGGTTAAACATCATACTAGTATACAAATCTCTATCCTAGATTAATTTTCTCTTGGTGGGAGTTGGAATTTTGAAACAAATGTACCTTAGGATTTGGATACTGACAAATTACAAGCTAGCATAGTGCATAGGTAAGACCTAGTGCATAGGGTAAGACCTAGAAATTATGCTAGGTAAGACCTAGTTCATGAAACAAATGTACCCTAGGATTTGGATACTGACAAATTCCAAGCCCTGGTGGCTCACATGATAGGGCCTCATAATCTCACCTTTTCTGAACAGGATAATATTTCATTGAGCCATCCACACAATACTCCACTCAACCTTGAAGTCTTGGTCTACAAGCATCGAGTCAAAAGAGTATTAATAGATGGAGGAGCCAGACTCAATATCTATACCTTAAAACTTATCAATGCATTAGGCTTCTCTAAGCAGTCTATTGATCCACGCAAAATGATCACTATCAAAGCATATGATGATAAAGAAAGATTATCCAAAGGAATAGTGGTGTTGCCAATTCAAGTGGGACCAATACAAAAGTACACTATGTGCCAAGTCTTAGACATAGACCTCACATATAATATCTTATTAGGTCGACCTTGGATACATGAAATGCAAGCAGTACCCTCAACTTACCACTAGTGTGTTAAGTTCCCATACAATGGATACAAAATTTCTATATCAGTAGATCATAACCCTTTTCAACATTGTAATCCTATGGGGGTAGCCCAAGATAGTTTGGTTCCACATAATAGAGAAAAACAAATTTCCTCAGCACTAGATCTTCAGCAAGAAAAGCCTAAATCTTTATCTATGGATTTCAAATAGAAAATGAAAATCAAAGAACAAGGCATGGGAGAATACTCTTTGGAACCCTTGTGTTTAATCAACTTACTAGCATCGCCTAAATATCATGGGTTACCTTCAACATCAACACATCAAGCAACATATCCCATCACCAAGTTTGATGGCAATTTTATTCAACTAGGCACACTAGCACATGAATCAAAGGAAAATGACATCCTTAGTTGGCTATACAAGGATGAGGAAGAAGACAAAGAAACTACTATGGAAGTTGCTATACTAACACAGCTGTATGGAAAAGGCTACCTTATCATGCAACAAATGGGATACACTAGCAAAGGACCTATCGGCAAGTGTCAAGAAGGTGTCACAGAACCATTGGATCCTCCTTCACAGTTTTCTAAAGACAAAATAGGATTGGGATATGAATACACTCTAGCCCCAAAGAAGACACCAAGTAAATATCAAAAACCTTAGTGGAAGGAAAAGAAGAAATACAAGGAAGACTCATGGTAGGAGGCACTATTTGAATCAGTAGAAACAATACGAAAGGAAGGTGAATACCAGGAAAAAGAGAAACAACACGCAGAGTCAACCATTCAAGAGGCACCTTGTGCAGAAATACATCATGTTCAGGAACCTATTTCAAACAAAGCAGAATTATCCTTGGACAACATCACTACTCCTCGAAGAGAGACAATATATGAGCAGATGCAAAGAGTAGAAGTAGGATCTGATACAGAATCAGAGAAAGCTAATAGACTAGTATCAATCATCAAAGACCTGTTTTCACCCTACAACATACTAGTCCACAACACTGAAAGAATCTGGGATAATACCTCTGAGACTGATTCAAATGAATATGAATGGGGCAACTATTCCAATGTTACTGAAGATATTACTGCAAATGCTAGTCATACACCCCTTTCTCAAGAAGAACAAGGCACAGAGCCTGTACTACTTGAATTTGGTCTATAGAATATCTATGACACCAAGGAAAATGAGCAACAACATTGTGATCAAGTTTACATGGAAGATGATACCATCAAAGACCTCAACAAAATCATTAACTTATTTAATATCTTGGCCAACCTTGATGATACCTCCATCCTAACACTTATAGTGGCTGAACTCGACCCACCTAATGACTCTTTACCTCTCATCTTTCCTGACCTCATAGATTGGGATGAACCTAAAAATCATGACATACCAATTTTCCCAAACAATGATTCCATTATCCACTACTTATGTACTGTCAACCCAAAAATAGACTCTACCAGTGAACAAAGTAACAACATCTGCAATCAAGAAAGTTCCAAGTCTCTCAGTCGTAAAAAACAAAAGAAATAAAGGATCTATTCTTGAAAACTAGTCAATGGTAGCACTAGACCACAAAAAAGTAAAAATAAAGGATGCATCTGCAGGTGAAAAACCTTTTTGAGGCACCTAAAGATGGGAAACTTGACACTCTTCCTAAACATTATCAGGAGCAATCACCCATATTGATTGAGCCCACTCAATAAATCAATATTGGTACAATAGAAGAAGCCAAAAATATACACCTAGCAGAATCTCTGACAGAGGAAGAAAAACTAGAGTTTATCAATTTTTTCAAAGAAAAGAAAATCAATTTTGCTTGGTCATATGCATATATGCCCAGGATTGATCCACACTTAATCATGCATCACTTATCTATTTCTCTAGGAGCTAAGTCAGTTAAGAAAAAATTCAGAAAGATGAATCCACATGTAGCACTCATGGTCAAAGCTAAGCTAAAGAAACTATTAGATGTCAGATTTATTCAACCTATCAACTATGCTGAATGGATTTCCAACATTGTGCTGGTTTCAAAACCAGATGGCAGTATCCAGATATGCACCTATTTTAGAGATGTCAACAAAGCCTATCCAAAGGATGACTTTAATTTGCCCAGTATCGACATAATTATAGACCTCATAGCAGACCATGCAATGCTATCACTAATGGATGATTTTTCTGGCTATAATCAAATCAAGATAGCTCCAGAGGATCAAGATAAAACAACATTTACCTGTCCTTGGGGAACGTATTATTGGAATGTGATACCTTTTGGCTTAAAGAATGCAAGGGAAACTTGTCAATGAGCAATGACAACAATATTTCATGACATGATGCATTCCTTCATGGAGGACTATGTAGATGATTTACTAGCTAAGTCATTTACTCAAGCAGAACATCTAGACATATTAGAGAAATTTTTGAAAGATTGGAGAAATTTCAAGTCAGGCTCAACCCTAAGTGTGTCTTCGGGGTAACATGAGGCAAGTTATTAAGCTACATAGTCTTAGAAAAAGGCATTGAAGTAGATCCAGCAAAGGTACAAGCCATCATGGAGATGCCACCACCTAAGAACATCAGTCAACTCAGATCCTTGCAAGGATGACTCCAGTCAATTAGGTGATTCATCACTCAACTAGCATATAAAAGCCCACCCTTCAATCATTTTCTACATAAGAATGTACCATTCAGATGGGAAGCCAAATGTTCAGAATAATTCTACCAAATCAAGCAATATCTAATGAACCCACCAGTTCTAGTACCACCCATAGCAGGGAAGCCACTTATTTTCTACATATCAAAAACAAACATATCATTGGGGGCACTGTTAGCATAAGAAAATTAAGAAGGCAAGGAATGAGCTATCTATTAAATTAGTAGAACTTTGAATGGATATGAGCTCAATTATACATTCATTGAAAAGACTTGTTTAATAGTAGTATTTGCTTCTCAAAAGTTCTGACACTACATGCTAGCTCACACAATCAAGCTAGTAGCAAAAATTAATCCTCTAAAATACTTGCTCAGCAAAGCAACTCTCATAGGTAGATTGGTTAAATGGGTAATGATTCTCAGCAAATTTGATATCCACTACAAAAAGCATCGAGCTATCAAAGGACAGGTAATTGCAGATCAATTAGCCAATGCACCACTACTAGATAAACAACCAATGGAGATTGAATTTCTAGATAGGGATGTTCTTACCATTAACACCAAGAAATGGACCCTATACTTTGATGGTTCGTACACTCAACATGGCTCAGGTGCTGGCATTCTGTTCATCACCCCTGATGGACACACCATACCAAGATCATATAGGCTCCTGTTTCCATGTAGAAATAACATTGTTGAGTATGAGGCATTGGTTACAGGGATCAAAATGGTCGTGGAATGGAGAATCATAGAATTAAAAGTCTATGGAGATTCACAACTAGTCATAAATCAGATCAACAATGACTATCAGACAAAAGATGACAAGTTGCTACCATACAAATGAATGGTAGATGATTTCAAATAGTATTTTGTACACATCACCTTCAAGCAAATACCAAGGTTGGACAATAGAGTAGCCGATGCAATGGCTACTATCACTTCACTGCTACAAATTCCAAAACAACAAAGTCGTTGCGAGTTTCTGGTAGAGCAACTGTTTTCCCCGGCCTATGACAATTCCGCATCCCATGTTATCTATGCCCTAACCAGTTTAGACTCTCCGTTATACAAAATAATATATGACTATCTCAAAACCAATACCCTACCCATTGACCTATCTCAAAATAAAAAAATGTAACTTTATCTAGCAAGCCACCCGTTACACTCTAACTGTTGATACTCTTTACCGTCAAGGTCTAGATGGTACTCTTCTATGTTGCCTTGATCGTAACAAATCTGACTCTGCTTTACAAGAGCTTCATGAAGGTATCTGTGGCACACATTCAAGTGGTCCTACTCTTGCTAAAAAACATCTAAGAATGGGATATTACTGGCCGACAAGGGAAAAGGATTCTTATCATTTTGCAAAGAAATGTCCTAAATGCCAAATCCATGGCAATCTTATACATGCGCCAGCAAAGGAATTGTAGCCATTCACATCATCCTGGCCTTTTTGCTAGTGAGAACTAGACTTAGAAGGCAAAATACACCCTTCATCTTCAAATGGACACAAGTTCATTATCACTACAATAGAATACTTTACCAAATGGATTGAAGCAGTCCCCATGACCACAATGACTGGAAAAAAAATTGCCTCTTTCATTCTTAATTATTTGATTTGCAGATATGGCATTCCAAGTTCCATCATCACAGGTAATGGATAACCTTTCAAAAACTAGGATGTGCGAGAACTATGTGAATGATTCAAAATCCAACATCATTTCTCTACATCTTACTACCCACAGGGGAATGGTCAAGACGAGGCATCCAACAAAATAATATTGAAAATCCTCAAGAAAACAGTGAATGATGCAGGAAAAGATTGGCATGTGCAACTCAATCCAGCACTTTGAGCATACAGAACTAGCATCCACACACCTATAGGAGCTATGCCATATTCATTGGTGTATGGATCAAAAGCAATTTTACCCCTAGAGGTAGAAATCCCATCTCTCAGAGTATCTTTGAAATGTCTCATTCCCGATGAAGAGTATCGAGTAAACTGACTGCAAGACCTAGAATTTCTAGATGAAAAGCGACAACATGCCTACACTCACCTCAAAGCATATCAGCAACACATGTGCTAAAGCTACAATCACAAGGTCATCCCTAGGATTTTTTAATTTGGCAATCTAGTACTCAAAGAAAATCCTAGAAATCAATAGGATTGGGAAAAGAAAGGAAAGTTTGAACCTAACTGGTTAGGTCCCTATGTCATCATATTAGCCTATGGATCAAGCACCTATCAGCTAACAACTTCAGAAGGAGATGTGCTCGATAAACCAACTAACAAAATCCTTTTGAATAAATACTATACTTGAGCAGTCTAATGCACGGAAAAGTCAAAAAAAAAAAAAAAACATGAAAAAATAAAAAAATAAAAAAAAGCAAATAAAAAGGTGCAATAAAAACAACTGGTGAAAACCTGGCAACAAGCGCTATTGTGAGAGGAAAAATCCTCTATCTATTTTCACTCTCAAACTTTTGTATCCACAATCAAGCACTACCAGCCATCGCCCAACATCTTTATCAAAATAGCATTATCTAGGACATACTTAGCGTAGTCACTATCCTGGTTTATCCAAAAATCATTTCATCATATCCCACAATGGCTTGGTAATCATTGTACATATCCATGTTAGGAGGTAAATTTAGCTAGGGGCAACATTAATCAACATTCCATCATAAGTCAAAACTTACAGCAGACTAAGAGCATCATTTCCAGCAAACAAATCAACAATCACAAGAACAAAACATTGGTCACTTAACAAATTCACAACACATGATGGATGATTTTCTGAAGTATAAAATGTTTGCATATTGCATGAAGTTTTGACTTTATTTTTCACTTGAAATTTTTTTGAACTATTGGATCCTCTAAATTTTCTCAACAATTCATTGAGCTAGAGAAAGTAATTGGGACTCCAATATTTTTTTTTAGTTTTCTATCTATGAAGCGATCACTTGTACTGTGCAAATACTTGTCTCACGACGTGATTCAAAGCATATCACTGAAGACATGGTTCCACTTTGTGCATACAAATAGTTTAATCTTGTGTGTTTATACACAAGCCACACTTAGGTTGTCTTAGTTCAATTATACCTCATTGCCTGTGCCATCTTGCAAAATTAAAAATCATGTAAATTTTCCTCAGGTCATTATGGTTCAATTATACCATTATGATTGTGTAAATTTTCAGCATATCCCAACAACTTAATGATGATAAACAAAAAGAAAGCAATAACATGTGACTATACAGGAATGACAAACGAAAGAATGAGGATGATCAATTAGTTACATATCATTTTACAATTAGTTTCATATCATTATCATACATCTCATTTTCAAGATACATCTCACATATCATATATAAAGCATCATCACATCATTATCCATCAAATATCAAAACACATGCATCTATCTAAACATTGCACCATCATCATAAAATCATCAAAAATAATAAAGCATCATCCATCAAACACATCACATGTGGATCAAAGAAAACGGTGTTGTATATATATCTAAAAAATGATCAAGTATACAAAATATGTCATGTCTGTCCCAAATATAACAAAATGATCAAAATACAATAGAGACAAGGACTCTCAGGTAAGACTATGTCCTAAGGGTGATGGTCTCACAATAGATTTCCTAGCACCTGGATTTCCAGGTGGATCTTGACGAGTCGGCCCGATCACACCTCTGCTCTCTATCCTTGAAGTTGTCTTCCTGGATAGACTCAATCTCATCGCTATAAAACTGGGAGCTCTACACTCCTTGGGAACCAAATCCTCATACAGCCACCGATAGTACTCAGCCTCCTTGGCTGTATATTGCATCTCCCTCAAAGTGTCTCTCATTGAGCCACCCACTACCGCTCTCTCCAGACTATCTACTCGAGCCTCTGCTCAACCCAAGCGCTCCTAAACTGTATCACACTCTGTGGTCAGCTATGTAATCTGACGCTGATGCGCCAATAAATGTGTTTGTAGATACTACATTGACAACTATAAGGATCTAATCTAAGCATCCTCTTGGTGAGTGGGAATCCAAATCTGGAGGGGTACCTATGTCGTGGTACCCCCTATCCCTCTCCCTATCCTTGCTACTGGTGGGGGTAAAACATTTGACCTCATCCTCTGGGTAGGTTATCTAAAATCATCTATCCCACCCAAAACTGCTATCACATCCCCTGCTCACCCGCCACCCCCAGCTCCAATTATCAAACCTCCCCTGCCTCTATCCTCCATGGCCTACCGCATTACTCTCTCAACCCGTATCCCTCTATCCACACCAAGTCCACCTCTATCTCCTCTCCTCCCCCGATCTCCTCCCTCGATCTCCTCTCCCTCTATCTCCATGCCAACCTCAACCACCTCCTCCACCATCTCCATTGTCACCTCCTTTACCATCCCCACCTCCCTCATCAAACTCCTCTCCCTCCTCTCTTCATCTCCCTAGACTCTTAGGCTACTCATCCTCATCCTCATCCTAATCAAAAGCGGGAATCATCTCCATTGGATTAGATTTCTTGGCTACAACATGAGCCACAAAAAGTGTTGCGAACTCCTCAGTCGTCCCTACATCCACTACCCCATAGGCATAATCCCATATCTGGCCGGCTAGGTGCATATAATCCTCAATTGCCGTAATACTATAAATGGTGGGTCCCCACTCTAGCACATCCTGCCTCTGTCGAGCATATAAGCATGCTCCTTGTGGTATCCCCTATTGTTGTCCATACCAGTGTTGAACTTGGCTATGCAGGAATCTCTCAATAACAAAGGGTGTCCGCCCTATCAAAAACCAGGACATGTAGACATAGGGCATCTCCATCCCATCCTCCTCCCACACCTCACACTCCATATACGGTCTCCAAACAACCATATTAATATCATCAAGCACCCTCCTCCAATGCTCTAGTTTGCCTAGCTCATGTTGGACAAATATCCTTGTGTATCCATATGCATAGGCATGTCCAATTGGCCTAGCCCTGTCTGTAAGTGCCTTCGCTACAGAAATGCGCTCCCACGCCCATACCTATAACAAGGTAACCCCAACTAATAAACTGCTATACCCCAAGTATAACACCTGATGCAAGTCCCTGTATAAGTGGGCCAACATCGTGGACCCCCATGCAAACCGGCGACCCTGTGTTACCATGTCCTCCAAGACCAACCCCCATCCAACTGCCAGTCCCTTCGACCTACGGTCGGGACATAAGAAGCCACCTATGAAACTTGTTAGTACTAATGGTAGAGGGGCGTACTACAAATCAATAAACTCCTACCAGGGGATCTCATAACTACAAATCATATCATCCTGCAAAATCCGGCAAAGGGCTTCTGTCCCACCCTCCTCAGTCTCCTCGTATGGCAATAGTACACCTACCACAAGAATCCGCAATATCCAGTAGCAATCCCTAGATGTCACTGTAATCTCACATGTCACCAAATGAAAGGTGTTGGTGTCACTATGCCACCTCTCTGCCAAAGTTGTCAATAAACCCCAGTTAATGATATGTCAGGGCATCTCTAACAAAGATGATAGTCCACATCTCTCAATGATGTCCCTGTCTGCCTATGTCAATCGTGGAATCAAAGATCACAACCTTGAAAATCTCTCTCACGATTGCACAACCCCAAGTGACTCCTATCACAAGGATAACATGTCCAATATCAGTTCCACCATCATATCAAAAATCCATATCAAAACATCATTTCACATCAACTTGAAACATTGAAAAACAAATCAAGTTTCACATCATATCTAATCCATATCAACATCAGATCATATCAACTTGAAACAATACAAATCAAATCAAGTTATCTATCAAATCCATATCAACTTGAAAAACAACTGAAGTTTCACATCCATATCAAACTTGAAAAATAACTCAAGTTTCATATCCATATCAACTTGAAAAACAACTCAAGTTTCACATCCATATCAACATTCAATCAACATCAACTTGAAACACTGAAAATCAAATCAAGTTCATATCAAACATCCATATCAACATCAACTTGAAACATTGAAAAACAAATCAAGTTATCTATTAAATCCATATCAAAAATCCATATCATAACACCATATCAGAATTCATATCGGACATTCTATCAAAACAACACACAACAGGCATGTAGATTGACAATCACACCCATCCCGAAAAAATTGGCAAACACCTGCCTATCTTCATTCATTTTAAAATCCCTCACAAAAATCTATTTTCTCCAACATTTTCCACCTATGCGCTTAAAACTTTTATCTATGCGCTAAGCTACTAGCTATGCGCTACCCAAAATCCGCCATGCGCTACCAAATTCATCCTATGCGCTTAAGACTTTTATCTATGCACTAAGCTACTAGCTATGCGCTACCCAAAATCCGCCATACGCTACCAAATTCATCCTATGCGCTAAATCACACCTATGCGCTATCCTATTCTAGCCTTGCGCCACCTAAATCACCCTACATGCTAAACTTCATCTATGCACTAACCTAATCTACCCCTATGATGCTGACTTTACCCTATGCACTAGGTTACACCTACGCGCTATCCTATTCTACCCATGCGAACCCCTGTTGACACTATGCACTACGTCTTACCTATGCACTACCCTTTTACCCCTGCGCGCTAGCTTGTTAACCCACTATGCTAAAATCCCTAGATGAACTATCCTAAACTACCTATACTCTACCCAACCCAACCCAGATGCTACCCTATCTTTTAAACCTCGATGTACTATCCTTTTTATCGTATGCGCTAGGGTGCAGACCCTACGTGCTAAACCATTAAAATCCATGGTAAAAAATGAAAAACATGACCAAAAATGACCAAACAAAAAGAAAAAAGGGGCAAAAAGTGATGACTTACTGGTGGTCCATATGTTGCGGGCCTCCAATATAGACGAATGCACTCAAATCGATGAGAAGCATGGGGAACTGATATTTTGTCTTTCTCTCTAAGAGTCACTTTCTCCAAAGTCAACAAGCACAAATGATACAAATAAAACCACTTTTTACCTTTTTATAGGGTAAACAAAAATTAGGTTTATGTGGTCTCACTTCTAACCCTAACAAACATAATTATCGGGAGATGAATCAAATTAATGCATTCAACATAGAAATTTTTTTAAAATGCAATGCAATTTATCAACAATTATCAAAATCAAATCAAATTTTCAATTTTTTTGATTCATCTCCCGAGGGGGCATTATCAACATCATTTATCAAATCTGGAATATCATTTATCAAATCTAGGGCACGACATGAACATCTTGATACACGACATCACGCTGATCATGATCAAATTTTGATGACACATCAATTTTCTTTGAATCAACATGTGCACACACGTCACTTCAAAGAGGGGCAAAATATAGACGTATAAAAATGACCATATTCTTAAATAAATATTTATGTTCATTTTATTCTCATTCCTCTATTTAATTAAATAAATTATTCAATTTATTTATTTAAATTCACTTAAACCTTTTATATATGTTAATTAAATAAATCATTTTATTTAATTAAATCCTTTCTCTCTACTTTAAATTAAATTTACATTTAATTAAATAGTTCACCCCAAGTAAATAAATCTAATTTATTTAAATCCCTCACTTGCAACCAAATTAAAATAAAGCAATTTATTTTAATTAAATTCTAATATCCCCCACCCACTTGCATTTTCCTACATCTCCCACTTACCTCCTAACCCTCTTCCTAAATTCTTCTAGAATCCCTCTAATCCTAATCAATTAACCTAAACCCTTCAATTATCCCCTTTCCCTAAATTTGAGGAGGTCACTTCTCAAATTTGGAGTAAAGTTTTCCAAAGGCATTAAAGCCTTTATGCCTTCAACAAGATAACTTGTTGAATACCCCCAAATTTGGAAGGACTCTTACAAATTTGTCCCCAAAGTCTTTCAAACCATTAATGGTTAACTAACCCTTTGTGGCATGGTTAGAGACTTTTTGCCTAACTCAACCCTCATCTAACCCAGGCGTCTCATCAAGCATTCATTGCTTTGACCATGGTTATCTCCTTAACCCTTGCACAAGAGTTTACCCCTTGGGTAAAATATTTATCCAATGGATAACCCTAACCCAACCTTAACCCTTACCTCCTAAGGTATCCATGAGGTCTTCTCAAGCATTTAATGCTTCTTACATCTCCTCTCAAGCAGCCTTATGTTGACAATTGTCACCATTTCATTGGTGAGAATTGTAAACATGGATTGATAACTTCCAACCCTGACCCTTGATAATATCATTCAATCCTGACCATCCATTGCCCTGTTTCTCCTATAAATAGAGCCCTCATCCCTCCATTTTAGAATCCATGTCTTTAGCATCACACTTATACTCATTTTTAGCAAAGCATTTAATCTCTCTTTGAAATAGAAATAAATATAATAATCATTTTAGAAGCATTTCTATCATCTTAGTTAATCATAAAAACTAATATATAATGTTAGGATAGTATTTCACTAATCTTTTCATCTTATCATCACTAGTTTAGTTCATTTGTTAAATCATGCATAGATAGGATGCAATCATACTAAGGTGGATCAAAAGTATCCCTCATTCTTGCATTTTTCATCCCTAAGTAACTTTGCTTAGTGATCTGAGAGTAAAGGTATTGGCTCAAGGGATCTTGTGAGATAGAGAACCATGGAACACCCCTTGGGAAGTTGAGCTATTCCTCATAGCTCCATAACTTGCACCGAGTCCCATGGGTGTGTGGGCAAGTCTTTGAATAATTTTCACAATTTCCATTTCATTGAACTGCTTTTCCCACATACACATATTATTTTGGACCTCTGTCAACTATTTTGATTGGACAGACATTTCTACCTGACACAAAACCTAACCCATTAACTAAACAAAGAAATATATGCTTCTCTTTGTATGTGCGCACTGGCAGTGCCTCTTTCATCCACAAGAAAAATGCCCCAAATATTTATTCTCATGTGTTTCTCCCTAGTGGAAGATATGTCATGCTCTCGCCTCGGCCATAAAATGTAGCGACTATAACTTCTTTTGCACTGTTCCCAACGGCTATGAGTCTCCAATGGCTATTGTGACCTTTTTTTATATGCAATGTTGCTTCTCTAGAAAGGAATGTCAGATCTAAAAATATATTTGAACTCATTATATGCTAGTAATAAATAAAGAATGTCACTTGACACGTGGAAATAATGAATTTGATATACCTATTTATATTGATTTAATAGATAATAAAAAAAAGAGTTAACAATAGCATAAATGCATAATATGTTCATGATATGTAGATTCTTAAATGGGTGTTTCTCAATCATAAATCATAATATTTAATTATTTCAATAGTTCATCAAATTATATTTAAGTTTGCAATTACTATATTCTATCTCATTCAACACCCAAGATGAGTTCAAATTATCCTAATAGAATTTCTTCATAACAAAAATTATAATGGCAAGATTGTTGGATTGATGAATTAGAATATATGCAATAGTTTGTGACCAAGAAAAGTAGAAATTTGTTTAATAAAATAATATTAGATCTAAAAATATATTTAAACTCATATGCCAGTATAAATAAATAACATCACTTGACATGTGGCAAGGATGAACTCAATATAATAATTTAGATTAGCTTAATCAATTAAAAAACTGCAAGTCAATTCTAGTACAAATGAATACTAAATTTGTGATATACATATTCTTATATGGGTATTTCTTAATTATAAACCGTAAGATTTTATGTTTTGAAGAATACATCAAATTATATATAAGTTTATGCCTAATATATTATATCTCATTGAACACCCAAGAATAGTTTGGATTATCCCTACAAAGTCTCTACATAACAAAATTTCTAATGGCAAGATTGTTGGATTGAGGAATTAAAATACATGCACTAATTTGTCAACATACAAAAAAGAGTATGTTTGGTTAAACATGATACATATAATTTTTACCTTTTGTGGGCAATACATACTATTGTGATAAACTTGATATCATTGCTTTAAATCTCTTCAAGTTTTTTCCATACTTCATATGTAGTTTCAAGACCATGAACATTTGCATATTCAGTATCAGACAAGGAACTGATAATAGCCTCCAATGCTTGATGATTTTCTCGTTGTTCGTTCTTCTGATTATCAGTCAGAGTTCCATTAGGTGCAATATACTTAGTTTCTACATAATCCCAATGCTGACTTCCCAGAATCTGAATGTAAATCTTTATTTTGTCGCTCCATATCCTATAGTTATCTTTGTTGAACTCCAGACCTTCTTTCTTCATCATGATATACAAGATCTTTTCCTCAAGCTGTTAGGCTTTTAGCTTAAAGAGGACCTGAGAGGCTCTAATACCAATTGATGGTATGATGAAAGAATAAGTATCCAGTAGAATATTGAGAGAGCGGGGGGGGTGAATCAGTATATTGAAAAACTAATACAAACTTCCCAATCTCAAATTCAAACTCACAAAGTAAACTTTCACTATAAAGATCAATACTCAACATCAATTGGTTAACTGTTATAACAACTTAATAGTAAACAACTTCAATCTTGTAAACATCAAAATGCTTAATCATATCTCAACATATTCAATCTCTCAATGCTTCCAGTTATCACACCTTATCAAAATAGTTAAGTAGTTAATCAAATCAACAAATAAGATCATAACCACAAAAACATTCACCACTTGACACAAATGTTTATACGTGGAAAACCCAAATAGGTAAAAACCATGGTGAGATGAAACTCACAAGGATAGCTATCTAAACTCTTTTGAAGTTTGCCCTGTCAAGCCTGTTAAAACTTTTACAATAAGTCTTGTTAAGAATTGATTCTATTAGGAATCACCAGGTTAAGGGATTTACAAAATGCCTTGATGAAAAAAAAAAAACCCTATTAGGAGTAACCTCGGTAGACGGTTTGAGAATCCAAGCTAATGGACCACCTTGTTAGAGGATTTAAGAAGTAACCAAGCTTGTTAGAGCTTACCTAGTTAGTGGATTTCAATTCTACTGTAATTGTTCGAAAACAACAGGTTTTTTTTATCTATCTGAATAACACTACATTTGCTTGAGCAAATCCTTTTAAGCTTCAATCTGCTTCTACATAAACTACAGATCCATTCTCTAGTTAGGAAACCACACACTCAACTGGTTTCAGCTAACACTTTTCCAACACACTTATAAACATCTTCATTGACCTTAAATACAAATCAATTAGGTCGGTAACACAACAAAAACCTAATTCTCTCATAGAGATTGCAAACAAGTTAGTTCAATCTTGACTATTAGAAATCATAACAATCTCTTCACATTATTCAAGAAAATTCCAACCACTCCATGATCACCGCTTCATCAAACTTTTTAACTCATCACGTGTTATGCATTAGATGCAATCCACTTTGCTCGTTCCCTAGACAATCAAAAAAACAAAAAAATGCACCAAAACAATATGAACTTATCCTCATAAAATAATCACGTGTCTCCATCATTATCGCTCATCATTAGATCTTAAACTAACAAACTTGATCAGTTAGGGTTTAACAAAAAACAACTGGTAGGGTTTACCAGTTACAATGCATAGAAAAGGGTTTAACCTTATACACCAGTTTACCGGTTCAACTCACAAACTTAACATACCGGTTTACAACATCTTCCACAAAGCTCTTCCTACCAGTTACAAGCCAATGTCAATAATAACAACAATATCAGCAATATCATAAATACCATTACCGGTTTAATTGACATTAATGACAACATAACATATCATTAATGCAATCTTAATGCAAATGCCAACAAAACTAGTTACTCCGGTAGTATCAAAAAATTCAACACTAACATAAGATCAGAGTAGAGAAAGAGAAAGTCTGAAGAGTCCTAGGTATGTAAGGTTGAATCATTCAGAAGATCAATTCATTGGAGAAAAGAGCAAAGGAGTGATGACAAGGAGAAGGTTGGCAGCTGAAGAAGTATGCTTGATTTCTCAAATTGAATCGGCATCAATAGATTAAGCATGTAAGAATGAGTGGTGGAGGAAGGCTATGGAAAAGGTATTGGATCAGATATCAGATAGAAAAGAACAACACATGGACTTTAGCTTCCCGACCTAAAAATAAGAATGTTGTTGGAACTAAATGGGTTTTTAGGAATAAATTGAATGAAGATGGTCAAGTTGTGAAGAACAAGGCTAGATTGGTCTATAAAGGATATTCTTCGAAGGAAGGAATTGATTATGATGAAACTTTTGCTCCAGTATCTAGGATTGAAGCTATGAGATTACTTGTTTCTTATGTTGCCCATAAGAAATACAAGGTTTATCAGATGGATGTTAAGTGTGCATTTCTAAATGGAGATCTTGAAGAGGAAGTCTATATTGAGCAGCCTGGTGGATTTTCTCTTTTAGATGACAATAACATGGTTTGTAGATTGAGGAAATCTTTATATGGATTGAAGCAAGCCTGTAGTGATTGGTATGCTAGATTGGACAAATGTCTTTTGAAGCTTGGTTTCACTAAAGGTAATGTTGACAGTAACTTATATTATAAGATCACTAATGATGACATATTTATTGTTGAGGTCTTTGTGGATGATATCATTTTTGGAGGTGAGGAAAAGTTATGTATGGAATTCTCTGATAATATGAAGAATGAATTTGAAATGTCTATGATTGGAGAAATGAAATTTTTCTTAAGTTTGCAAATTACTCAGACTGATAAAGGTATTTTCATCTATCAAACTAAGTATGCTAGAGAGTTTTTGAAGAAATTTGGTATGGAAAATTCTAAACCAACTGGTACTCCTATGGTTACAAGTGATAAATTGGCAAAGAAAGATGTATCAACTCCGGTAAATCCTACAAGGTATAAATCTATGATTGGAGGTTTGTTATATTTGACTCAGACTAGACCGGATATAATGAATGCAGTTTGTATTGTACATCAAGATACCAGAGTGATCCTAGAGAGAATCATGAGAGTGCAATGAAAAGGATTTTAAGATATTTACAAGGAACAACTGAATATGGTTTGTGGTATCCTAAAGATGATGACTTTACACTATGTGCATATACAAATGCAGATTGGGCTAGAGATATAGATGATTGGGAAAGAACATCTGATGGAGATTTCTTTCTTGGAAAGAAACTTGTTTCATGGATCAACAAGAAACAATCATGTACTTCTTTATCTACTGCTGAAGTTGAGTATTTTGGTGTTACTACTAGCTAGACACAAGTTCTATGGATGAAGCAAATATTGAAAGATATAAGGGTAGATTTTAATGAACTAGTAGTTATTCACTGTGATAACTTTGTTACTATTGACATGTCAAAGAATCCAGTATTTCATTCTAAGACAAAGCACATATCAATTAAGTAAAACTTTTTGAAAGAAAAGCTAGAAGCAAATGAAGTTAGATTGGTTTATGTGAAAACTAAAGAGAAGATTACATATATTTTCACTAAATCGTTGCCGAAGGAATCATTTGAGTACTTTAGAGACATATTGGGGGTCTGTGCCACTCCGATTGAGACTTAAGTGATGCTGATTGTCATTAGTCTGGTATGCATTATATGAACTATCATTCATTCCAGATTAATGAGTTGGTGCTACTACTCAGGGGGAGTAGTCAGTTGTGTGGTTTAGAGGATCTCTAATTTTTCTTTGATGTTTATGTCATATTTTTGGCATTGATGTCAAAGGGGGAGAGATATACATATGAAAAATAGAGCTTAACAGAGATATCAATCACAGGGGGAGTTTTCTCTATGGTTTGGTTATTTGGTCCAGAACTTCATTGATATATCATTTGTTGGATCTCTTCCATTGGGGGAGACTTGTTTGGCATTTCTTGGCACTTGGATGTTTTTCACATCTAGTGTTGCCATCAATGCCAAAGAGGGAGATGTTGTTGGAAATTTGGAGGAATTGATTATGTGTTGCATTGATGTTTTCCATTGATGTCAACACTAGCTTGTTTGGTGGTCTACTAGGTTCCGGTAGAGTGGTTGGTTTATGATGTTGATCTGGATGTACTATCTTTGGTATTCTCTAGTATGTTCAGATTGGTGGAATTGGTTTGGTTTGGTCATTCATATGGTTCAGATGTGTTTCACATTCAGTTGGTTCGAGGTTTGGTGATCCAGAAGCTATCATATGTTTTAGTAAACCTTTTGGTTACCGGTAAGAGTTTTACCGGCAGAGTTTTGTTGAAGATCTTATGATGGATTCAATAAGTGGTGTTGGTGCAACTTCTGGATGGTTCTTAGGATGATGATGGTTATCATGATCATGTTCCAATTGATCAGTGGTTTATGTAATGTGTTGGTGGATTCTCCTGATGCGTTACTAGTTGGATTTATTGTTTGGTTAATGTTTTTTCGGTCTTGGGCCGACTTGTGTTATCATTGGTTTGTGGGTTTATGTAATGGATTTATTGTATTATCTTTTATGTGGCTGACCTAATTGTTTAGGTCCCGGGTTGGTATAAATATGATGTAAGATCTCTCTTTTATAGATCGTGGTTGTGGGATATGAGATTATTTGTGTGCGAATAAAGTTGTAATCATATATAGAGATTTTGGTCAATCATAGGTGATCGAATTGGTTTTGTGTAAGAGGTTTAAGACCTCTAGCATTGAGCTTAATCGGAACTATATAGAGGTATAGGAGATGCTATTCTTGCAGTTCATTCTTATTTTTGGATTGTAGTCTAAATATCATTTATAGTCAGTGAGGCTCCTTTGTGATGAGCATTGTAGTCTAGGTTGTTGGCCTTCCTGCATGTGCAGGCCCCTTATCGTAATCACATACTTACTACAGAAGTATCATTTGACTATGGGTAGGGTTTCCCACCCTATTTTTTTCCTTTACCGGGTTTTCCACGTACAAATCTTGGTGTTATGTGTTGTGGATGCATGGTATTTGGTTTATGATTTATGTTTGTGCTTAATTGATATATCTACTATTCTGGTTAAAGTTTTGTGTTCTTAAAGTTCCATAATCTATTAACAACTAATTTGCCCCCCCTTCCCCCCCGCTCTCAGTTGTTCATCATTTATCCTAACATTAACTTCATTACCTATAATAATGTTTTTCAAAAAATTAATTATATAGATGTACTTAAATATTTAAAGTTTTATGAAAGAATAATTAACACTATTAAAAATTAAAATAAAACTAATCAAAATCTTATCAAAAGAACAACAAATAAACTTATGAATACTATTTGTCAATTACTATCATTTTAGTAAAAGAATGTCTATTGTAGTTGTCTATAGATAGTACAATCATTGGGAACTAATTTATTATTTAGCTTTTAAGTCGTGTTGGTATTCAGTAAAATGGTTCAAATTAAAAAATGTGTGTTAAAACTGTAAATGAATTAAAATATTAGAAAAAAAGTAGCAAAAAAAATTGGTGTTGTCAAGGTAAGTTCATAAGAATGTAATTTTGAATTAGTTTGGAGAATTTATTTTCAAGTATATTTTCATGTTTTTATTTTATAAATACCTTCTAGTCTTTATAATTTGGTTGTTTTAAAATGTTTGTTTTGTAGAATTTGTTTTCTTATTTCTATTTTGTTCACCCAAGCAATTCATCAATTCAAATTGGAAGGGTTGGTACTTATTGAGATAAGGTGTCTCAACCTTACTATCCCAATGTTCATGCATTGGTATTATGTATTAATATTTTTTCATCTTTTGTATCTTTTGTCTCCACTAAGGAAAGTTGATGTTCTATTTTGGAGCGACAAAAGCTTCATCTTTTATTTGATTTTGTCTCACTTGAACATGTGTCGACATCTTCAAACGTATGTAAGAGAATCTTAACTAGTCTTCATGGAGGTTGTATATGATAAACACTTATGATATGAAGTGCATGTAAGAGGGAGATTTCTTTTGAATCTTGGCTATCCTTATGATAGTGTTGGAAACTTGTCACACAACATCTAGTGCATGGAAGAATATGAACCAACTGGATACCTAATTTTGCTATATAGTCAAATATTATATGTTATGACTCTTAACAACATTTAAGACTATGTTATAAATTTGAATTTGATTTAGAATATTGGATTACTTGTTTTGCAAATTGTAATAAATAAATAAATATTGCAAGAATTCAAAGAGAAAAGTTGTATCGATGTGACTCTTGTTAAGGATTAATATAATCTTTGGATCTCTTTAGGTGTGTAGTTTTTTTTTGCAAAGATTCCTCTACATATATCATGTGTTGTGGTTGCATCTATTTTATGATTATTTCTACTTTAATCTATAATTTATCATTGTTTAAGTATTTGAATGCTTTAATTTTGCAAAATGCATTCATTTGTTAATTATACCACATTTTAATAGCAATTTCATTGTCTAGAATGATCTTAATGTTGTGTATCTTTCAAAATATATATCCCTAAATAGTAACTATTTTTTATATTTTCATAACCCTCTTCATATTTTAACTCTTTTGATTTTTTTAGAATTTTAGAAGCATATTAATGAGATTTATGAAGGAAAACTTATAGAAGCTAAAAATTATAAGTATTTTAGTTGGAACATAGTAGGAAATTGACATCATTTTTTTCTTCCTTTCATGATAGCAGTGCATGTCACAAAGATTTGGTTCACTCTAATTTCTAATCATTGATATGTTCATAAGGGTTATAGTTTTTATAAATATTGTAGAAGAGTTTGTTCAATAAATGAAAAAATGGTGAATATGTAGAAATGTAAATAGAAGTAAATACAAATGGATAGAAAAGAAATGTGAATTAAATCTAATATGTAATTGTACTATTTAACTATGTATAATATATCAAACACATTTAAATTAAATGAACATTAAACTAAATAAGAAATTAAGAGAAAATAGAAATCACACAATTTATTATAGACACTATTCATACAAAGCTACATGAACCTTCTCTTTTATTTTCAAGGAATTAAATTTGTAGCCACTTAACTATACTTTAACCTGAACCTTTTAGTAGTCTTGAAAGAGAAATTGCATTTTTTTATATTTTTAAATTGTAACTTATAATGTGTATGGAAGCCAAGCTCGTCACATTCAGCCTTTTCATTCTCATCACTCTTCTATCATAATATTTAATAGATCAAAGAAAACATACAAAAAATTAAGTATAATAGTTTATATTAATGAACCTAAGAAGTGGTATGGTAAATAGAATATACCATGTGTTGGCCATTTGAAAGAATTGATTATGTGTTGCAAATTGATGTTTTGTCATTGATGTCAACACTAGTTTGTTTTGACTGTTTTATCTGATAAATTGTTTTGGCTGTCAACACTAATTGGTTTCTGGTCCCAACAAATAGAACATACCATGTGTTGGCCATTTGACCTCTGTCAACTATTACTATATTCTATCTCATTCAACATCCAAGACGAATTCAAATTATCTTAATAGAATTTCTACATAACAAAAATTCTAATGGCAAGATTGTTGGATTGATGAATTAGAATATATGCACTAGTTTATGACCAACAAAAGTAGAAATTTGTTTGATAAAAGAATATCAGATCTAAAAATATATTTAAACTCATATGCCAATATAAATAAAGACCATCACTTGACATGTGGCAAGGATGAACTCAATATAATAATTTAGATTAGCTTAATAAATTAAACAACTACAAGTCAATTATAGTACAAATGAATAATAAATTTGTGATATGCATATTCTTATATGGGTGTTTCTTAATTATAAACCATAAGATTTTATGTTTTGAAGAATACATCAAATTATATATAAGTTTATGCCTAATATATTATATCTCATTAAACACCCAAGAATAGTTTAGATCATCCCTACAAAGTCTCTACATAACAAAATTTCTAATGGCAAGATTGTTGGATTGAGGAATTAAAATACATGCACTAATTTGTCAACATACAAAATAGAGTATGTTTGGTTAAACATGATGCATATAATTTTAACCTTTTGTGGGCAATACATACTATTGTGATAAACTTGATATCATTAGGTGTGTAAAAAGAAAATTAACAATAGAATATCTTTCCTAATTATAACTAAAAAGGTTTCGTTTAAAGCATGAATTACACATTCAAGATAGTGAAATAACTCTCATTTTATGATTTTCTAACATTTTAAAGAGAGCATTGAATGTATTTAGAAGCAATCTCTAGATATTTAGAAAAGAACTTCCAAATAGAGGTGTCCATGGGAAAAATATTGATTCTAAAGATGCTCCATGGTTGGAACTTGGACAATAATATTATAAATTTGGTGATAGAAAAGGGAAGCTTCTATTTTGCATTGTGAGAATATAAGCACTCTTTTCCTTCTAATTTGTAGCTTTCTACAATGTGTTTTGATTTCCAAATTTCAACACCATGAAAATCCATATAGATTTCTATGTTAAGATTTGTTTTCTAAATAAAAACAAAATTATAAAAGAATCTTAGTTAAATTCATTTATAGCTACTTTCATATTTGTAAATTACTTGGTTGAAGATTAGCATAATTGACATATTTCTATATCATTCCATTTTTATGTAACTAATTGGGCATTATTATGATAATCCTATAAGTTGATTTTTTTTTTAAAAGAGGGATAAAAATTTATTAATCAACAAAGATTAGTACAAAGTTGTTATCATATACTTTACCAAGAGTATGAGTGTAAGGTCATACTCTTGCTAAAGTGGGGCTAAATGTATTGTAAATTATATCCTCATACTCATTTGGGGCTCACTTTTTTGTTTCTCCATCCTTGCCCCCAAGATTGCTTGATTATGCTCAAACAGTGCCTAATTCTAAGGTCTCAACACCTTTTTCATGCTTTCTAACTTTTTTCTAGCCCATGAGGATTGAACTATGGCAACTATTGCCATAGTCTAGCTAAAAGGTTCCCAGATTTGAACCCTCTAACAATCAAAAAATGATGTGCGATAAAATGCTCCCGATGTCGCCCTTCTTCATAATTTTCAACATGTTTCATGAGGTTGAATATAAAAGAAAGTCTTATCCCCTCATTTGAAACATCTCTCATCAAGGAATTCAATTAAAATCAAGCATTTTGTTATTCTTTGCATAATGCACCCTTACTTTTTGCTTCTTGAGTTGGGGGGGGGGCTCTACTTTTCTTCGTTTTCTTTTTGTTTGTCTTGTTTTCCTTATGTTTTTGTTTCCCCTTTGTGTTTCTTGTCTTGTTACTTCAGATTTTCGGAGTCCCGAAACCCTAGAGTGTGCTTTTGTCTTTCCTTTTTTGCGTACTCCGAAACACAAAGGATCCCAGGATCCCGAAGTGCATCTGTTTTCCTTGTTTCTTTTGTTTTGGCCTTCAAAATTTTGGGTTCCTGAAACCCCAAAGTGTTTTCATTTTCTTCTTTTTTGGAACTTCGGGATTCCAAAATCTCGAAACTTTGAGGTTCCCCTTTTGTTCACGTGGTTGTGGACTTCCAAGTCCCAAAATCCCAAAACTCTGAAGTCCTCTGTGTTGTTTTATTTTCTTTAGTTCCTTGCCCCCCCCCCCCACTTTGTTCTTTTGCTTGTTTGAGCCCCGAGACCCCAGAATCCCAAGTTCTCTTTATTGTTTTCCTTTTTTGTCATCTCTTCGGAGTTTCAGAACTTCAAAGTCTCAAAGCCAGTTATTTTCTGACTCCGTAACTCCAGGATCTTGAAACCTCGAGGTGTTTCATGTCTCAATTTTCCAAGTTCATGTGGCACACTCTATCTCCTCCCTCCTTGTCCTAGTTGCTTTTCTCTTCCCCCCTTGTGTTTTGCGTGGGTTTTCCTGATTTTTTCTCCTTGTCTTGGTTTTATTTTGTTTTATTCATTTATAGTCGGGTTTTTTGAATAAGTCAATTTTTGCCATAGTTTTGGCATCCCTTCTTCTTTAGTTCCTTGCCCTTTCGGGATCTCGGGTTCTTGAGATCCCGACCCTCATTTGGATGTTTCCCCAAAACTATGAGATTCCAGAATGTATTTTGTGTTTTCATTTGTTCCACTTCGGAACCCTAAGTTTCTTTAGTCCCGAAGCTGTTGAACACAATGTACCACTGAGAGAGGGGTGAATAAGTGGTTCCCAATATTCTAAACCTTTTAAACCAAACTCTTGCTACCGGTTACCAAGTCATACACAAGGAGGATATGTCGGTGAGTTAAGGAAAGAGATAAAATGTGCAAACACACAAAGATAATCAACACATAACACCAGATATATGAGGAAAACCCAATGTTGGAAACACCTTGGTGAGAAATTCTACTAGAGACTACTGCTCCAATCTAGCCTCACAATAAACATTGATTACAAAGTTTAGGGCACGAACCCAAGGAGCACCAACCCCTAATTTTAGGGAACCAACCCAAGGAGCGCCAACCCCTGCACCGAGCTCCAACTCAGTGATGTACTATATATCAGATTAATATAATAGTTCTAATCTTGTTACAAATGAGTTTTGTAACTCTTGCAATAAAAAACTTCATCGGTTTAACTCTACTCAACCGGTTCTCCCTTGCTCAGTTCTTTGCTAGTTTTTTGTTCTCTGTTTACACCTTTTCTGCCTAGATTCTATCTTGTATACCCTTCACCAGTACACTCTCTTATCTCCTTCACCTTTTGCAGCTTTCTTCCTGAATCCCCCTTGCTAGTTTACACAATTGTAGCTCTATTTGGCAGCTTGTTGGTTTGTCTAACCTTACCGATAAAACCTCTTATAAACCTTCTACTAGTTCTACCTTTCTATCAAACAACTCCAACACTCAGATGCTTTTGATCTTCTCTCTAATCACTCTTTGCTCTCTCAGTTACTCTATTTTTGTTGGCATCAAGCATCATCAACTTAAGTTTTTAGTCTGCATATTTATACTTGATTGTTCCCACCAAAACCTCTATTCAAACTGGGCACGTTAGGTTTTTTCTCCATTGAGTAAATCTGTGTCAAATCTAATCAGATCTCCTCTCCTCGATTCATGATTTGTAGTAGATCAAACACCACCACCATTTCTGGTGGCATATGTACGCGCTTTCTATATTTAGCAACCTTCAACTTGTTTTTCAGCCTTTCTCTATCATTCACCATTAATTCCTCAGTTGTTTCTTTTCGACCATCGAGCACAAAGATCAGATTGTCCTTCTTGGTTCACATCACCAAAAAGCTTTTGCATTTTGATTCACCTGGAGCCACACTTCTTCTGTCATTGACCCGTGATTTATGGGTTCCTTAATTAAAGTCAACCTGCTTGTCATCTATGTCAATGGACACTTCACTGACCTCTTTGTTCTTGCCACCTAGTGTCCACCTATCATCCTTGTTGACATCCACCTATGCTCAGACTACAAAGTCAGTTTTGACATCCTTCACTGACCAATACTCACTACCGGTTCAAGTCACCTTACTGGTACAACTTAACTTCACCAGTGGACTTTCATACCTACTAACCTCTTCTTTGTCGGTGGATCAGCTTGTCCTTCCATCATACATGTTGGTTCATCCACTAAGTCCATTTACCAATTGCATTATAATTCTCTTTATCTATTGATGATCACATCATTACTTACTTCACCCATACCAGTCACCACTACTTACTCATCGGTGACCATTCCATACCGGTTGACATCAATGACAAATTAATGCCTATAATCTCCCCCTTTGGCATTAATGTCAACACACTTTGTTCCTTCACCCGGCCTATTGGACCATTCTCCCCCTTTGACAATAATGATAAAGGGTTGGGGCATCCCTCCATCTAATTCATTCTCCACTAGTTATATAATGTATTCTCCCCCTTTGACCACTACCCGCTCAACCAACAACATATAATAACCAAATGTGATTGTACTATAAGTGCTACTAATTGGGAAAGTAGATTTCCACAATCATGAAATTCTCTTGGGTACTCCTACAACAATTCCCTTCTTCTGCAGTTTGTTCTTCTAGTACCCCCAAAAGCTCAAGCATGTCGGTACTGCATCATAATCACTTGATCTCCCCTTATGTCTAGTAGATGGTCCGAGAGATGGGATATTTTTCAATGAACTCCCCCTGAATCATAGATCTCCATACATATTTAAGTGTATGAAGCAAGCGAAACTACTCCTAACTTGTGTCTCAGATACTCAAATGTTCTTATCGGTAAAGGTTTGGTCAAGATGTCAGCCACTTGCTCACCTAAAGAAACGTATTCTACCTTTACTTCCTACTCAGTGACCTTCTCCCTAATAAAATGATATTTGATGGCAATATGCTTTGTCCTTGAGTGCATAACTAGATTATTTGATATGTTAATTGCACTGGAATTGTCACACTGGATAGAAATGGGGTCAGACATCTCTACCTGAATATCCTTGAGGGTTTGCTTCATCCATAGAACCTAAGAACAACATGTGGTAGCAACAATATATTCTTCCTCAGTAGTAGATAGAGAAACTGAATCTTGCTTCTTGATGTGCCATGAGACCAACTGGTTACCTAGGAAGAATGCACCACCACTTGTTCTCTTCTGGTCATCAATGCAGCCTGCCCAATCAACATCAGTGTAGGCATGCAAGGTAAAACCCCCTTGTTTGGGATACCATAGTCCACAATAAAGTGTCCCTTGTATATACTGGAATATCCTCCTGACTGCATTTACATGTGATTATTTGGGTGTAGCTTGAAATCTAGCCACCATGCATACTGCCTGCACTATATTCGGTCTAGAAGCAGTAAGATATTACAAACTACCAATCATGGATCTATACAATGTTTGATCTGCTATTGGTGATTCATCATCCTTTCTCAACTTGCATCCGGTCACCATGGGGGTACTTACTGGTTTTTTGTCTTCCATTTGTAATTTCTTCAACATGTCCTGAGCATACTTGGTTTGAGAGACAAAAATTCCCTTGTCTCGTTGCGAGACCTACGAACCAAGGAAAAATGGCATCTCTCCAAGCATGGACATCTCAAATTTTGTTCTCATCTGATCAACAAAGTCCTTGCATAGAGTTTCCTTGTTACCTCTGAAAATTATGTCATCTACATACACAACCACAATGATCATGTGGTTTCCAACTGCCTTGATGTATAGATTGTTGTCAACGCTCCTCTTTTAGAATCCTTTCTCCTTCAGGTACTTATCTAGCCTTGAATACCATGCTCTAGGAGCCTACTTTAAACCATACAAGCCTTTTTTCAACCGACACACAAAGGTTTCATCATCATGTAATAGAAATCCTTCCGATTGCTCCATGTACACTTCTTCCAAATTTCCATTGAGGAAGGCAGATTTTACATCCATTTGATACACTTTACAAACCTTGTGGGCTGAAAAAGCTAGTAGATAGTCTAGCTACTGGTGCAAATGTTTCTTCAAAATCAATGCATTCTACTTGAGAGTAGCCCTTGCACCCCTTTCACACAAGTCTAGCTCTATGCCTAACAATTTTACCTTCCTCATTCATCTTGTTCTGGTAGACCCATTTGATGCCAATGATGTTCTTGTCTTCTAGTCTAGGGACTAATTCCCAAGTCTTGTTCTTCTCAATCTGCTGCAACTCTTCTTCCATTGCATCCATCCATTTCTACCTTTTGTTGGCCTCATTGAATGTCTTTGGTTCCATTTCAGTCATGAGGCAGAATTTGACTTATTCATCATTCCAGGCAAATCTTCTTCTAGTTTGCACACCGTCACTCTTATTACTTAAAATCTTGTCTTCTGAGTGGTTTTTCTACACATACTGATTAGGGACCTTATTGGATGCTTCTTCTAGCTCATTGTCTAATTGAGCTTCTTCACCTTCATCACCAAAATCATAATACCAGTTCACTTGTGCTTGTCTTCCTTTATGCATATTATCATCAACCCTTACATGCACACTCTCAATAACTCTTCTTAATCTTTTGTTGTAGCATTTGTAGGCCTTATTGTGAGTTGAGTAACCAAGGAAGATACCTTCATCACTCCTAGAGTCAAATTTTCCCAAGCCATCATGATCTCTTTTAATGAAGCATTTACTCCCAAACACCTTGAAGTACTTGACTGAGGGTTCTCAGTCATACCACAGTTCATAAGGTGTCATATTATTGTTTGTTCTCAACTAAACTTGGTTCAAAGTATAAGCTGCAGTATGAATGGCTTCCTTCCAATACATATCCAACAAACTTTCCTCATTCAACATGGTTCTGGCCATCTCCTTGACTGCCATGTTCTTCCTTTCTACCACACCATTTTGTTGTGGTGCCTTGGGGCTTGAGAATTGTCTTTTGATTCCATGTCTCTTATAGTAATCTTCAAACTCATTTGACATAAACTCTCCACCCCAGCTAGATCTTAGACATTTTATCTTGCATCCACTTTCCTTCTCTACCATCTTTCGAAAGATCTTGAATCTATCAAATGCTTGTGATTTATCATGAAGGAAGGTGACCCATGTCATTCTTGAGTAATCATCAATGAAGAGCATAAAGTATCTCTCACCAGCAAGAGCTCTTGTCCTAGTTGAACCACATAGATTTGTATGTACGAGTTCAAGTGGTCTTGAGGTGTTGTGTTCTTTTGTCCCGAATCTCACCTTCATCTACTTCTTTTTCACACATTCATCACAAAATTGGTTTACCGGTTTGATAATTGGTGGTATATTTCTCACAAAGCCATTTTTGCTTACTACAACCAAATTATCAAAGTTTATGTGGCCTAATCTTTTGTGCCACAACTAGCTTTCATCCACTCTTCCCAACATGAATTGGGATTAAAAACATTCTTTCAGATTGTATACATTTCCATCTGTCCTCTTACCTTCAGCTACAACTTGATCGGTACTCTCCTTCTTTATTTGGCAACCAGTAGAGTCAAAGGTGAATTTATAACCTTTGTCACGCGTCTGAATCACACTTAGCAAATTGTGCTTCAAGCCTTCTACATAATATACATAATGTTCTTTTAGTTTTCCATCAATATTTAGAGTACCTTTTCCCTTTATCTTGATGGAGGAATTATCTCCAAACCTCACTGAGCCACCATTCCAATCTTCAAGCTTGATAAAACTCTTTTTATCACTGGTCATGTGGTTGGAACAACCCACAAGTTTCTTCTTTCAGCATGTAGGACAGTTTGCACTATCAAACTTGATTCTGCTTTGTCCTTTTCTTTCTCAACCCAAACCAGTTGAGTTTCCTTCTTCTTGTCAACTGCAATCTTATGCTCTGATTTGGCTACTGGTTCTTGATCAGGGGCTATCCTCTTCTGCTTGATTTTCATGTGCTTGCAATGTTTTGCAATATGTCCAAACTCTTGACAGTTATAGCATTTCACATTTACGTTAAAAGATGAATCTTTAAAACTATTGTAGGACACTAGTTTACTTTTTTATACATTCAAAACTCCTATGACCAAATCCATTGCACTGATAATAGACAACATTCGTATCCTGGAGTGCATTAAATGGATTTCTACTTGCAAAACTAATAGGGGGCTTGTTCATCAAACTACAAACACCAATTCTATGACCAAACTTGTTACACTGGTAACAATAGCCATGAAAGTTTGGTACATACCGGTTTGGTTTCCTTGGTCCCACAAACATCTGTCTCACCAGGGGTCTTCCTTTCATGCTGCTGACTCTAGTGAACCCTTCATGATCAATCTTTTATTTGGTCCTAAGATCTTCTTTCTAATACATTGAGTGTGGCCTTTGGTGCATTGATTTATCTCCAAACCTCACTGAGCCACCATTCCAATCTTCAAGCTTGATAAAATTCTTTTTATCACTGGTCATGTGGTTGGAACAAGCCACAAGTTTCTTCTTTCAGCATGTAGGATAGTTTGCACTATCAAACTTGATTCTGCTTTGTCATTTTCTTTCTCAACCCAAACTGGTTGAGTTTCCTTCTTCTTGTCAACTACAATCTTATGCTCTGATTTGGCTACTGGTTCTTGATCAGGGGCTATCCTCTTCTGCTTGATTTTCATGTGCTTGCAAAGTTTTTCAATATGTCCAAACTCTTGACAGTTATAGCATTTCACATTTACATTAAAAGATGAATCTTTAAAACTATTGTAGGACACCAGTTTACTTTTTTATACATTCAAAACTCCTATGACCAAATCCATTGCACTGATAATAGACAACATTCGTATCCCAGAGTGCATTAAATGGATTTCTACTTGCAAAACTAATAGGGGGCTTGTTCATCAAACTACAAACACCAATTCTATGACCAAACTTGTTACACAAGTAACAGTAGCCATGAAAGTTTGGTACATACCGATTTGGTTTCCTTGGTCCCACAAAGATCTGTCTCACCGAGGGTTTTCCTTTCATGCTACTGACTCTAGTGAACCCTTCATGATCAATCTTTTATTTGGTCCTAAGATCTTCTTTTCCGATACATTGAGTGTGGCCTCTGGTTCATTGAATTATCTCCAAACCTCATTGAGCCACCATTCCAATCTTCAAGCTTGATAAAATTCTTTTTATCACCAGTCATGTGGTTGGAACAACCCACAAGTTTCTTCTTTCAGCATATAGGACAATTTGCACTATCAAACTTGATTCTACTTTGTCCTTTTCTTTCTCAACCCAAATCGGTTGAGTTTCCTTCTTCTTGTCAACTACAATCTTATGCTCTGATTTGGCTACTGGTTCTTGATCAGGGGCTATCCTCTTTTGCTTGATTTTCATGTGCTTGCAATGTTTAGCAATATATCCAAACTCTTGATAGTTATAGCATTTCACATTTACATTAAAAGATGAATCTTTAAAACTATTGTAGGACACCGGTTTACTTTTTTATACATTCAAAACTCCTATGACCAAATCCATTGCACTAATAATAGACAACATTCATATCCCAGAGTGCATTAAATGGATTTCTACTTGCAAAACTAATAGGGGGCTTGTTCATCAAACTACAAATACCAATTCTATGACCAAACTTGTTACACCGATAACAATAGCCATGAAAGTTTGGTACATTATGGTTTGGTTTCCTTGGTCCCACAAATATCTGTCTCACCGGGGGTCTTCCCTTCATGCTACTGACTCTAGTGCACCCTTCATGATCAATCTTTAATTTGGTCCTAATATCTTCTTTCCGATACATTGAGTGTGGCCTCTGGTTCATTGATTGTGTATACCAGTTTGTGGGGCGGTTTCTAACAACTTCTTCATAAGTCTTCTTGTCGATATCCTTGCTTATTGTGAATGTTTTCTTCTCTTCACCTTCACTTTAAGAACTGAATTGTATCTCCTTACCGGATGTATCTTTTTTGTTTGAACTTTTTCCTTATTCAAATCCTAAGCCACCGGTATCTTTAGATTGCTTCTGTTTGCTCAACATCTTGTCCAAGGCTTCTATGCTACCCTCATATTTGCCCCTCATTTTTCAGTTCATCCTTACTCTATTCAAGCTCCTTTTTGAGATTCAATATTTCTTCTTCTAGGTCTTGATGCTCCTTTTCCTTCTTCATCAAATCAGAGGAGGTAACTTCACATATCCTCTTGGCTTCTTCCAACTAGAGTTTCAAGTCAGAAATAAATTGTTTGGACTCATCCAACGATTTCTTCAAAAATCCTTGTTCTTCTGCTGTAGCAAGCTTGACCTTCTTGAGTTCTCTTCTTGTCTTACTTAACTCCTCAAGAGAACTTATGAGCTCACCTTCTAGATCCACTTCAGCTTCAATGTCTTCTTCTTCCTCATCTTCACCAATCGGTTCATCTAGTGCCATAAAGAGATTAACTTCTCTTTCATCCTCATGGCAGTAATCTTCTGATGCACTTTCTTCATCTGTGGCATCATCCTCAATGGTATATAGGTTATTCTTCTTCCAATAGCTTCTTTTTCTTCCTTGTCGGTAAACCTTTTTTTCTTTGTCTTTACTGAAAGATTTGCCAGAGCTTCTTTGCTCATCTCCACCAATTTCACTGTAGAGACATTTTGCACCAAAGTGTCCTATTTTACCACAATTGAAACATTTGAGTGGTAGCTTTCCTTTATACTTGCCTGATCCTCTCTTGAGCTTTGTAGAAAAAATTTCCTACTCTACGTTTGAGTCTCCACTAGATCCTTTATGAGCAACCTCTTCCTTGCCCTTTTTGGTGGAATTGAAAGCCGCCTCATTCCCCAAAGATCCTTCTTCAGTTGTCCTCATCTCATAAGCAGTTAAGGAGCCAAATAACTCATCAATTATGAAGGTTTCTAGATCCTTGGCTTCCTCTACAACAGAGACCTTAGTATCATACTAGATGTGAGTGATCTAAGTACCTTTTTGACAATAATTTCATCAGCAATTTCCTCTCCAAGTCCTCTTGTGGTGTTCACAGTTTCATCTACTCTGTGAAGGTAGTCTGCAATATTTTCTTCATCTTTCATCCTAAAGCCTTCAAGATCACTTCTTAGTGATTGCATCTTGGCCTCTTTGACTTTGGCATCTCCTTCAAATAATCTCTGTAATTAATCCCAAGTCTCCTTAGTGGATGAACAATGCATGACCTTGACAAACTCATTATCTGACAGCCCACTAAGTATAGCATGTTTATCCTTTGCATTGTTCTCATACTCCTTAGCATCTAGGTCAGTGGGAGGAACACTAGGGACTATATAACCATTCTTTATAGACATCCAAACATCAAATCCTAGAGAGGACAAATATGTTTACATTCTTTTGCACCAAAATGCATAGTTGGTTCCATCAAACATGTGAGCTTTAGAAGAGGAGGAGGACTCATTTCTTGTCATTGTGTTCTAAGACTAGAATCTACCCAAGCTAGAGAAAGATTATTTGACCGAGAACCTGCACTCTGATACCAATTGTTGAACATAATGTACCACTGAGAGGGGGTGAATCAGTGCTTCCCAATATTCTAAACCTTTTAAACCGAACTCTTGGTACCGGTTAGCAAGTTAGACACAAGGAGGATATACCAGTGAGTTAAGGAAATAGATCAAATAAAAACACACAAAGATACTCAACACATAACACTACATATACAAGAAAAACCCAATGTGGGAAAAACCTCGGTGAGAAATGCTACTAGAGACTACTGCTCCAATCCAGCCTCATAATAAACACTAATTAGAAAGTTTAGGGAACCAACCCAAGGAGCACCAACCCCTGATTTTAGGGCACCAACCCAAGGAGAACCAATCCCTACACCGAGCTCCAACTCAGTGATGTACTATAGATCAAATTAATACAATAGTTGTAATCTTGTTATAAATGATTTTTGTAACTCTTGCAATCAAAAACATCATCGGTTTAACTCTACTCAACCAGTTCTCCCTTGCTTAGTTCTCTTTCAGTTCTTTGTTCTTTGTTTACACCTTTTCTGCCTAGATTCTATCTTGTATACCCTTCAACAATACACTCTCTTATCTCCTTCACCTTGTATAACTTTCTTCCTAAATCCCCCTTGCCAGTTTGCCCAATTGTATTTCTATTTGGTAGCTCTTCAGTTACTCTAACCTTATCGATAAAACCTCTGATAAACCTTCTACTGGTTCTACCTTTCTATTAGACAACTCCAACACTCAGATGCTTTTTATCTTCTCTCTGATCACTCTTTTCTCTCTCAGTTACTCTATTTTTGCTAGCATGAAGCATCATCAACTTAAGTTTTTAGTTTGCATATTTACAATCGATTATTCTCGTCAAAACCTCTATTCAAACTGGGAGCATTAGGGTTTTTCTCCATCAAGTAAATCCATGTCAAATCTAATTGGATCTCCTCTCCTCAATTGATGATCTGTATTAGATCAAACACCACCACCATTTCTGATGATATATGTACATGCTTTCTATATTTAGCGACCTGCAACTTGTTTTTTGGCCTTTCTTTGTCATTCACCATTAATGCCTCAATTATTTCCTTCGACCGTCGAGCACAAAGATCAGATTGTCCTACTTGGTTCACATCACCAAAAAGATTCTTCATTTTGAGTCACCTTGAGCCACACATCTTCTGTCAATGACCCATGATTTACGGGTTCTTAATTTAAAGTCAAACTTCTCGTCATCTACATGGATGGACACTTCACCGACCTCTTCATGCTTGCCACCTAGTTTCCACCTATGATCCTTGTCGACATCCACCTATGCTCATACTGCAAAGTCAGTTTTGGCATCCTTCACTGACCAAGACTCACTACCAGTTCAACTCACCTTACTGGTATAACTTAACTTCACCGGTGGACCTTCATACCTACTGACCTCTTCTCTGTCGGTGGATCAACTTGGCCTTCCATCAAACATGATGGTTCATCCACTAAGTCCATTTACCGATTGCGTTATAATTCTCTTTGTCTACCGGTGATCACATCATTACTTACTTCACCCATATTGGTCACCACTACTTATTGACTGGTGACCATTCCATACCGGTTGACATCAATAACAACTTAATGCCAACAAAAGCGCCTTCTGAACTACCCTATTCAATCTTCTGGAACCTTGGGTTTCCAAAATTTTGGATCCTGGTCTTAAGCTATTGTACTCCCTATTGGCCCTCTGAGATCCCAAATTCACACTTAATATTTGCAAGGTTTTCATGTCTCCAAAACCATGAAACTTTGGAATCCCAAAGTTATGTTGCAGTTTTGTGAAGAGGTTCTTTTGAACCTAGAACCCCAGGATTCTCGAGTTCATTGCTTTTAAAATGAATTCTTAAGGCACTGATTATACACTTTATTTTGGTAGTTTAAAGAGCTCTTGTGGAAGTACTAGAAACCCCGGGGAAGGGAACCAAGAATAAGATCAAGCTCAAGAAGAATCACATCATCCACTTCAGTAGGCTACTACATTAGAAACTACCGTAGCTTCAGGAAGAACACGCAATGAATAGGTGGGTGACTATGAATGAACTCGTAGTTGTCATGAACAAAAAGGTGTGACCTTGGTATGAGTAGTAGTTCTAAAAGGGGATGAAGTGTACACTTGTTGAGCATGCACATCACTGTAAGGCAAGTGCAACACATGTAGGAGTTGCAACTACCATACTTGGCGAAGGCTCAATGTTCTCGTGTTTTATATGAGTTAATTGAGGTTCAAAAGCAATGACTTGCATGTCTACTACAACCTCCACCATTTCATTACTGGGTCATAGGCATAGTTCATTCATAAAATATAGGGGTCAAGACACTATAAATGTAATAAATTGAGCCATTTTAAGGGTCCAAAATTAAACATTGGAGGCCATGGTTAGTGTAGCATCCTAAAATTTCACCCCTTTGCAATTTTGACCGCATTGGATCCTTACCTTAGCATTTACACCCCTTGGCCTTCTTGGGACTTAATTATGGTCATGCCCCTTCTGTAGTGCATCACTTTGAGAATTTTTTAATTCATTTGGGACTTGACCCTTGCCCCAAAATAGAGCAGGACCAGAGCATGACGCCCTAGTCCTCAATAGGACCATGGTGCCACACCATGGTCCCCCTCATTTTTGGGCCCCTTTAAACCATTTTTCATATTTCAAATTTGAGAGGGAATTCCCTCTCCGTGTCGGCTCATGTCAAAAATTTAATCATTTTTCTCAATGATCAAGTATATAAAGAGGATTTTCCCTCTCATTTGAACATCTATCACATCCATCAATTAGAAAGAGCACACACATGAGATCAAGCAATCAAGCATTCAAGAGAAATTGAGCATTTTCAGTCTTCCTTGAAGCCTTTGAGCAACAATAATGTCAATATCAAGCATTGAAGTGGAGATCTACATCCTATTTTATGAAACCCTAATTCCATGTGGAGGCAAGAAAAACTTCACAAGGAGGTATAATCATTCAATTTTCAATCATAATTCAACATCTCCCTCAAAAGGAGATCTTTTCCTTTCAGTCATTTCAATTACATCTATTTTAATATCATGGTTAATTCCAAAACTGGGGTTTGACCTAAGGAAAGCCCCTATTCCCGACCTATTTCCCTTTCTTTCTGTGTGCAGGAAATATGTACAGACTTTACTTCTCAGAATAAGCTTCATTCAAAATGACAAATCAACCCTTTTCGATGCACAAAAATTTTGGAGGACCGTGGTGCCACATCCTAGTATCAACTTTTTAGGATCTTTTTCAAGGGTCAAATCCAACTTGGCTTATACTGGTCAATTCCAGGTGCTCAGGTCGATCCCACATCTGTAGCTCACGGTTTTCTCAGTTTTACCTTCATTTTTAAGCACTTTACCCTAATTCAGCATTTCAACTTACAAAAGAGAGGAAAACCCCACAACAATTAATCAATCCATTCAGTATTCAATCCTTAATTTGAATCAAGTGGATTCCCTTCCCTCTTTTGAATGTAATGAGTTTTTAAGAAAAAATTATTTGGCGATTTCTCCCTTTTATGTTGCAAATTGCCAAATCCAATTTTCACCATTACATTTAGAAACTTTGAAATTAGAATTTTCATAATTGGGATTTTAAAATTAGAAGTAGCTTAGAGTTGAAAAAAACTTTGGAACTTGGCTGAGGGTCATTCCAAATAGTTTTCTTTTGCATTTTCATGTTAAATGTAGCTGGAAACAATCGATGGAAGATAGAAATTAGGTCGGATTGACAAATCTTGTGAACAAGTGCCTCATTAAAAGGTGAATTCATGGACTTTAATGCAATTTCATGTTTCTTTCAGCTATTTTCATTCATGTGATGAATGTTTAATACTCTTTTCTCTGATTTAACTTCCTAAAACTGGAGAGAATTGTGTTTTCTTCTCATTGATCTAAGCATTTTAATGGTGGTTAGGGTGATCCCATAACACTACTATTGGTGTAAATAAATATTCATTTTGGATATTATTACACTTACTTAAGTTAACTTAGGATAATGAATCTTTTGAGACACTTAGGGAAATGTGCACATAGGGATAGAGCTTGTAGGAGAAATTCCACCTTTTGTGGTCTTATTTTGTTGTTACACTCCACATTTGGTGGGTCATCCACCTCTTGTGGAATATTATATTATTTCTCCTACCTACCCCTAGTATTTCTTACCTACCCTTGTTTCTCATTGAGCCACATGTCATATTTGTGTGCTCATACATCCATATGGCCTTGCCTATATAAGCAGGCTTCTATTCATTGTATTGGTTAATCCAGTTGATCATTTTGCATATTGATGAGAGTACAGTTTGTTCTTGTCATTCTATTGTCTCTTTTATGCTTTTCATTATGCCCTTAATCTTGGCAAAATCCTACATGGTATCAGAGCTATTGGGGCTTCATTGATTGGTTTTTGGAGACATCGTAGAAGGCTTCTATTTTCTGATTTGGGGATCTTCATTTTTGGGGGGCATCATACAGCGATTTGGACATCACTGTTGAATCCGGGATGCCGTTTCCATAAATTTCAACTATATTTTGGTGAGAAATTTTTTTTTCCCCATTTTGGCTATTATTGTACGGATTTCAAAAAAAATTTATTTTTTTTCGGAAAAAAAAAAAATTTCTGAAAAATTTCGAAAAAAAAAAAAAAAAAAAATTTTAAAAAAGTTTTTTTGTGCTGTTTTTGGGGGGCTTACAAACCCCCCCCCCCCCCCCCGTGCACTCCGTACCTGTGTGTTGCAGGTGTTGCAGGTCCGGACCTGCCGCTGATGTCGCCACGCACAGGTACTCACTGCCGCTGCAGACTGCCGAGACCCATGCCGCTAAAGAGCTCCCGCCACCGGTTTCCCTCCCGCCAGCCGCTTTACCTGCATGCCACCGAGTCCTGTCCAAGCCGCTGGCCAAAGTTTTTCGGCAACCGCCTAGTAGGCTACCAGGACCCCGCCACGTAGTGCCACATCAGGTCTGTATGCCATGTCATCCACCACGTAGTGCCACATTAGATCCGTATGCCCTATCAGTCGTACTGCACAGTCATCTGCCCAGTCAGCAGTCCGTACAGTATGGACGACCAGTCAGCAGGGAGGCAAAGTTTTCACGACGGCCAGATGGTTGTCAAATTTAACACAGTGAATTGCTGACATCAGTGCCACATCAGCATTTTTTGAAAATTTTTTGACCCCTCTCTATTTAGCTTTTCAGTTTTGCAGTCCAACTTTGAAAGGCCATATCTTGCTCATTTTTGCTCCTTTTTTGGTGCAATTTTTTTTGAAATGGGCTAAAATTTCATGATCTTCGCAATGGTGTGGTTATTTTCTGATTTTGGTGCACAGGTTTTTCAGAATTTTCAGATTCTCTCAGATGTACCTATCCAATCCTCAATTCTACAACTTCAGAGGCCTCGTTTGAGCTCATACGACCTCCTTTTCAGGTGCCGTTTTTTTTTTAAAGTGTTTATTTTTTTGTCTACTTTCATAATCTATGATTAGATTTTAGAGCTTTTGAGTGGAAATTGTACTTTCAGATATTGGTCTTATTTGGCCTATTAGGTACTTGTAAATTGCTTGGATCTTAGTTAGATCTCTTGCATTATCAGTTTGAGACTCTTTTGGCCTTATTCAGGCAGTTGTAAAATTGTAATCAGAAGTCCACTTTGCCATTTTTTGCAAGTGGCCCATTGTATACGCACTACTTATAAAGTGCCAAATCATCACATTTGGGGGGGTTCTTTGATTGAGTGAATTTGGGGGGGTGTCTTATGTGATTGTGCCTCTCTTTGTGGTCTTTCCATTTTTGTTGCAATGAGTCCTAATAAATTTCCACATTTAACTCCACATAATTATGCATCATGGAAAATTAAAGTATGGAGTAAATTAATGGAAAAGGGTCTCACACACTACATAGATGGAACAATAACAACACCACCTGATCCTAAGGCTGATCCAATTGCTCAATTAGAATGGCTCACAAAGAATTTCATGGCTCTTGGAACCTTACGCAAGTATGTATCAGATGACCTCATTTTTCACATTGAGAAGTGTAAAACAATCAAAGAGGCTTGGGATATGTTTCAGAAATTGTATGGACAAGTTGATGAAATCAGAGGCTATCAGATTGACAATGAGCTCACCATTTTAGATCCCAAGAGTTTTGATACAATCCAAGATTATGTCACCAAAGCAAATGAGCTAAGAGCAAAGCTTAAGGATTGTGGAATTGACAAAAAGGATGCTCAGTTGATATTCAACTTGTTGGACAAGCTTGCACCAGAATATGCAGCATTTGTGTCTAGCTTCCAAACTCATCATTTGACAGTGGGGAGTTCTTATGTTATGCCTTCATTTGATGCTTTCATAGAAATGTTAATATTGGAACAATCTAAGTTGTTGAACATGGAGTTTCTCAAGTCTTCAAAGTCCAAGGCTTTGGTGGCTAATCAAGGGAATCAAGGAAGTCAAGGCAAAGATTCCAACAAGAAGAAGAAGCACTCTAAGTCTAAGCCACACCAGGAAAAAGGACAATCATCCTTTCCATCACAAGGCAATTTTTCATCCTCTTCCAAGAAGGGGACACCACCTAAGAAGGATAAACCAACTTGTGCATATTACAAGAAGTATGGTCATGATGAGCATCGATGCCACACAAAGAAAGTTGATGAGTTAGCCAATCTTCTTAAGAAAAACAACATCAACTTGCCATCTGCCTACACAAAGAAGGATTTATCTCCTTCCTCTTCCTCACAGTCTAAGGGAAAAGGGAAAGCATTTGTGGGTACAACAGGTTCTTCACAGCAGTGGATACTTGACTCGGGTGCCTCATATCACATGGGTTCTACAAAGGAGTAGTTTTCTTCATTGGAGCCATCTAAGGTACCTCACATTTACATAGGTGATGACACACAAGTAGAGGTTGAAGGGAAAGGTTCAGTTGACATGGATGATGGAACATTTAAGAATGTTCTCTATGTTCCTAACTTGTCTACCAACCTTCTCTCCATCTACCAAATCACTCACTATGGGAATGGGAAAAAGGTTGAGTTTACACCAGATTTAGTTGTGGTAAAGAAACTTGATGATGATGCCTTGGTAGCAGTGGGACAAGTCAATGACAACTCAAGGCTTTATTCATTCTCCCACTTTGTGCCAAGTTCACCTTCTAGGGCCTTGCTTACTCATTCAAATTCAGAAAGTAAGCTATGGCATGAGTGGTTTGGTCACCTCAACTACCACTATCTTTAGCGGCTAAGCACTAAAGACATGGTCACAAGTCTACCTCGAATCAATTTTTTAGAGGGTGTATGTTCAGGTTGTTCCATGGGCAAGCATCCCGAAGAGAAGTTTGATAAGAGGAAAGCTTGGAGAGCTTTGGAAGTTCTTCAACTTGTTCATAGCGATGTAGCAGGTCCATTTCCAACACCTTCATTTAGTAAGGCCCGCTATGTTCTCACCTTCATTGATGACTACTCCCGCTTCACTTGGGTCTACTTTCTTATTCATAAGAGTGAAGTATTTGATAGATTTCAGGACTTCAAGACTCGTGTGGAAAAGCAATCAGGGAAAGTGGTCAAGATTCTTCGCACAGATAATGGAAGGGAATATGTGAACAAAAGACTTGAGGATTTTTGTACATTTGAGGGGATTGATCTTCAGCATTCTGTAGCATACACTCCACAGTAGAACGGGGTTGCAGAATGCAAGAATAGAACTCTCAAAGAAATGGCTAGCTGTATGATACATGCATGTTCTCTTGATCCCGCCTTTTGGGCAGAGGCTATCAGTTGTGCCACACACATCCAAAATCAGGTTCCTCACAAAGCTTTGCAAGGTATTACTCCTTTTGAGGCTTGGGCTGGTAGGAAACTGATTGTGAGACATTTCAAAGTCTTTGGGTGTCCAGCATGGGCTCGCATACCTTCGTAGAAATGCAAGGCATTGGAACCTCAGAGTCGGCCTTGCATATTTGTTGGATATCCTAAGGGTGTTAAGACATACAGATTGATGGATCCAGAGACACATGAGGTATTCATTGAGAGGAGTGGTCACTTTGAGGAAATCTCTCCTAGCTTAGCCTCTCTACCTCCTCCACCTTCCTCCATTGTGGATAGTGATGTTAGTGATTTAGATGATGAGACTCCTTCAACTCTGACTCGCAGGGTTACACCTCCGCAGGGTCCACTTGCAGTTGAGGAGCCTCATTCTCCACCTCCACCTAGACCTCGTTGGCCTCGATAGACACTTGAGTCTGCGGGTTCTCTTGTTGGGGATCCTTCAGATACACAGAGAACTCGATCACAACATCAGGATCTTCCACATGCATTCATTGCTACTGCTTCTGATCCACAGACATTTAGGGAAGCATCAGGGGTTCCTGAGTGGGACCAAGCTATGGAGGAGGAGTATAGTTCCTTGATGAGGAACAACACATGGGATCTAGTCCATCTCCCTAAGGGGAGAAAGATGGTTCAATGTAAGTGGATCTATCGGACCAAGTTTGCAGCGGATGGTAGTGTGGATAAGTATAAGGCTTGGCTTGTTGCGAAAGGTTTCTCGCAGGTTGTAGGTGTTGACTATACTGAGACCTTTGCACCCGTAGCCAAGATGAACTCCGTTCGTTTGACACTTACTATTGCTGTAGCTCATGGTTGGGTTGTACATCAGATGGATGTGAAGAGTGCTTTTCTTCATGGTGATCTTGATGAGGAGATTTATATGGAGCAACCATAGGGTTTCATCCAGGATACTTCCTTGGTTTGCAGACTAAAGAAATCTCTCTATGGCCTTAAGCAGGCCCCCAGGGCTTGGTACGCCAAGATGGATTCCTTTCTTCTCTCCGTAGGGTTCACCAGGTATCATTCCGATCCAAATGTCTACATTTTGTGACAGGATGACTCTCACTTGATACTTGTGCTCTATGTTGATGACTTGATCATTACAGGGAGTACTTCATCCATCATTAGCAGGGTCAAATCTGCTTTGCATGATAGATTTGCTATGACTAACTTGGGTCTTTTGCACTACTTTCTCGGGATAGAGATTTCACAGTCACCTTCTGGGATTACACTATCACAGCCCAAGTATGCTCTTGATCTACTTGCATGCTTTCATATGGTTGATTGTAAGCCTTCTCTGACTCCCTTTCTTTCAGGAGTCAAGCTTGAGGCTCAGTGTTCTTCTCCACCAGTTGATGCCACTTTGTATCGTCAGCTTGTGGGTAGTCTCATCTACTTGACTCATACACGCCCTGATATTTCATTTGCAGTTGGCATGGTTTACCGCTTCATGCAGGAACCACATGAGCTTCATTGGAAAGCCACCAAACACATCCTTCATTACATCCAGGGTACACATCACTATGGGATTCACTATGCAGTAGGCACAGGACTTCGCTTGGTTGGTTACACAAACTCCGATTGGGCTAGTGATCTTGATGATCGTAAGTCTACTTCTGGTTACAGTTTTCACCTTGGTTCGGGCCCCATTTGTTGGCAGAGCAAGAAGCAACATGCTATTGCTCTCTCTTCGACTGAGGCTGAGTATCGAGACACTGTTAACGCAACGACTGAGACCATTTGGCTCCAGCAGATTCTCATAGAGTTTGGATTCACCACTCCACAGCTGATAGCTCTACATTGCGACAATCAGAGTGCTATTGCAATCTTGAAGAACCCAGTCCAGCACTAGCGGACCAAGCACATCGAGATTCATATGCACTATATCCGAGAGCTCATATAGGAGTAGGTCATTGATTTGCAGTATTGTCCTACAGCAGAGCAGGTTGTTGACATATTCACCAAACCTTTCACCAAGAGTAAGTTCCAGCAGTTGCAAGCTCTCTTGGGGGTGCGGGATGTGTCATTAGGGGGGGTCAGCTGACTTCTCCTTCCTCTCTTATGGGGGGAACTTTTTCCTCTTTGAGGTTTTATCCTTCTTCTTTGAGAGTCTTTTGTACATTCATCTCTCTTTTGAGGGGGAGTTTTTTTTCCCACTAGGTTTTCTCCCTTTCTCCATTTGTGAGAGATTCCATTGCATAGTTTTGCTTGCATTTGCATATTGTACATGGGTACCTATCATGGCCTAGTAGCTGGGACCCATCTTGCATTGTTGACTTGAGTCTTCATTCCCCTAAGTTGCACTTAAGGGAGGGTGTTGGTGTAAATAAATATTCATTTTGGATATTATTACACTTACTTAAGTTAACTTAGGATAATGCATCTCTTCGTAATTTGGATTTGAGACACTTAGGGAAGTGTGCACATAGGGATAGAGCTTGTAGGAGAAATTCCACCTTTTGTGGTCTTATTTTGCTATTACACTCCACATTCGGTGGGTCATCCACCTCTTGTGGAATATTATATTATTTCTCCTACCTACCCCTAGTATTTCTTACCTATCCTTGTTTCTCATTGAGCCACATGTCATATTTGCATGCTCATACATCCATATGGCCTTGCCTATATAAGCAGGCCTCTATTCATTGTATTGGTTAATCCAGTTGATCATTTTGCATATTGATGAGAATATAGTTTGTTCTTGTCATTCTATTGTCTCTTTTATGCTTTTCATTGTGCCCTTGATCTTGGCAAAATCCTACAACTAGGTTACACTTTTTGGCCAAACTTGACACTAAAATTAGTATTTTGCACCATATCTTTATTTTCGAACACTTATAGAAGCTAAACCATTAAGAATTTGAAGATGACGTAAACTAGTGATTTGTGAGTTTTTTTAGATAGATTCTAAATATTTTTTTTTTTAAATAATTAGAAATGAATTCTCCATATTGTTGTACAACTTTTAATAACTTAATATTTACAATAATCAACATTTTTCAGGAGTGACATTTATTTTGTAATGCATAACATTTTTTATAGCAAGAAGGAAATTCTAATGTTCAAAATATAGATTTGTCACACAAATATCTAGTGCATGGATATTTTTCCATATTTTTTTGTTACATATATTGATTTTAGTTAATTTTTAAAGTTAATGTAATTATAATTTGGACAGAGGTGTACTCCGTAATGCATAACGTTTTTGAATTAACTTATTTTTGTGTTGAAATGAGGATATCAATACCTAGGGAAAAGAGAATTTTTAGAATTTTTATTATCTATTTTTCAAAATTTCCACAAGTGTGAAACACAATCCTTAATGTTTGATGAAAAATCTACATTTGTAAGAAATTAAATATAAATATATATTAATGAAATTAAATATATTTAAAGTTATACTATTTGGAAAGCTTATAATAAGGACTTACATTAAAAAAAACTTTTAAATGAATTCATATGAACCTCCAAAACCTAATGTAAAAGTGGTTTTTTATCACCATTTTGATAGGTGCAAAGGAGACTCCACTACATGTATGATTTAAGAGTAGAGAGGTTATATCCAAGCGATTTTGATCTAAGAGGCTTTGATCTAACTCTCTTAAATTAGTTACTTCAAATGGGACCTGTCAAGGCTTGAATCATTATATTTTCTAAAAAATGTATGATTTCAGCAAAAATCAGGATGTACCAAAAATTATAACCCTGTATTGTGGGATCACCTATTAATGCTAATGCAAATATGGTTTAGAAATTTTAACCTCTAAAATTGGCTTTGTTATTGTGTTTAATTGTTGATTTGCATGCTAATGTATGAGTTTTGTTCTGAAATCCTCCAGGCTTAGTTGATATTGTTAGATGAAATGAATGTTTCAAATCTTTATCATTTTCTTGCATTCCCTTTCTCTTTTGTTCTTTCTTTCTAGATGGTTAGTTTAGATTTAGTTTTAGTTTCATAACCTATGTAGATAAATCAAAAACATTTGAATCAACAGGCCCCTTAATAGGTACAACTACGTCAACCAAGTTAACCAACACCGTCGTGGCCCAACTACAGAGACCTTGGAACTATCAGTCTTTCAAGATTGATTTCTTTTTAGGAGAGGTCGTATGTGCATTCATGTTCTACCTGCCTATTGGTGAGTGTGTCAAAAACACCCATCAATAGAACTAGCACTAGAAGGAGGGCGAGGTAACATTTTTTGAGTTATTTGCTTAAGTTATTTTTTGAGTGAGTTAAGTCTTGGGAAATCTTGGCTCTGATGGGTAGTCCTTGGTGCATATCTAGGGTTGTTCTTCCAATCCCTCATCATATGTACAATGGAATTCCTATGTTCTATCCAGAAAATGGATAAAGTGCTTCAAGCCACGTAAGTGCTTTGAAGAATTATGTTGAAATTCTTTAGAATGTGTCACATGATATCATTTGCAACATGTTTGCAAGTATTCTTCAAGGTTAAACATCGCACTAGTATGCAAATCTCCATCCTAGATTAATTTGTTCTTTGTGGGAGTTGGAATTTTCAAGTTCTTGTGTCAGTATGATCTAGTAATGAACACACAAGATGTTTTAATTTAGTTTTTAAAAGTTAAAAGAAATTTTGCTGAAACTATTTCTCAATTTAATCACAAATTTCTTTTAGTGTATCAGAGACTTCAATCTACACACATGAGCATCAACACTTATTTCTTAAAAGAACACTATCTTTGGTGTATTGGTCCCACATTTCCAGAAAAAGTGAGAAGTTTAGGTGAAGTAAATGATGTTAATCAAGCAATTAGCATAGCCTTGATGTTATGACAATCTGGATTTGATGCACCAAATGACCATTATGATGAATTCAATGACCGGGTGATAGAGAATTGTTGATATGCATGGGCTTCTGACATGATATGCACCATGCCTATCCAACATCAATAACATGAAAACTTCAATGTTTTAAATTTGCTTGACGTAAATTCAACCAACATGATGAATAAACTTAGTTATGATCAACAAATGTAAATTCCAAATCCGAATGACAATGTTTCATCTTCTTGTGAGAATCCAACTATTGCAACCTCCTTTTTTATCATGATTCATGAAGTAAAGTAGAAAATTATATTGAAATTACAGTTGCAAAAACAAGAGTATAGCCATGTCAACCCAAATGGCTAAGTCAAAATGAAGATAAGGCAGTTGTAAATATTAATAATGAGAATAAAATCAAGTTTGCAAGTGATTCAATAACCACTTTTGAGAGAGATTTTGAAAAAGTTGAAGTTGCCACAACACTGCCCCAAAATTTCCACAATGGAGAATCAACAAGTGGAGAGTTTTATATGCATTGTCAAGGTGAATTTCATGATGATCAACTGCATTATGAAAGTGTGTACTTCTAGTTTTTGGTTGGATACCCCACTTGCACAAAGATATTTGAATGAAAGGTTAAGAGAGTTGGGTGTCTCTAAGTCTCTGGTGGGTTTTGCATTCGTAGATGGATGTAGAATACATTGCACAACAAGCATTATGAGATTAATTATTGTGTTTTATTTGAGATATTTTATAAATTTTTGAAACACATGATTAAATTTGAGTATGTAATCACTCCCTTAGAAGATCATTGGGACCTTGAGTTGACGAATGAGTTGAGAGAACAAATCTTACTACTCAAGGTACAAGAGGATTCACAACCATTCACTCATGAAGGAAAGTTAATTGATGAATGCCAACATGGTGGAGAACTTATGACAAGTATGAATGAAGTTGGTAAGTTAGTGTTTATGCCTTCCTCTATTGATGAACATGAGAGAGGTATTTAACTAATTTCACTATGTGATAACAATTTGTTGATTTGTGTTTGGATTCGTTAAATAAAGAAGATGGGCTAATGACTAGTCTCTCATGTTTGGAGAGTAGTAATACTAATTTATGCATTGATTTTGTGAGTAATGGGACTAATATTACAAAATATTATGAAGTTGAAAAGGTGAATGATGACTACATTTGCATTGATGGGAGTAATGAGTTTGAAATCAACCACATAGCTGATGATAACATGAATCTTTCCCTCAAATTCCAAAACCATGACGATCCAAGTAAGTGGAATGACAATGATCAGAAGGAAACCAACATGTTCGTTGATGAATTTATAGATGATCTTTTCCCACACTTCAATGATGACTTAGTGAATCAACCTCTTGACACAAATGAAGCAATGGATATAAAAAACTCCTTGTCGAATGTTTGGATCAGATTTATATCAGCCATGAGGGTCAATTGGAAGCTATGATAATTGTTGATGAAACTTTTTATGTACATGAGACTAACTCTTTGTTGTGGAAAATTGTTTGTGACAGGGTCAAGGTTAATCAAATGCAAGAAGACCAAGAGTATTCATGTGAGAGGATATAAAAAATGAAGCTATCTAGGAAAGCTCATCAGTGGGAATTCAAGGAGTGTCTCTCTAAATCTGATTCCAATGAAGTTTCAAGAGAATTTTCTTACTTACCACTTGTTAATCATTGTGAATTTAATGATGAAAGGATTGATGCTAATCTCTTTATCTTTGTTGATCACGTGTAGAAAATTGATGGAGAGATCAATGTGATGCACGAAGAGGAGAATCTCTAAGCCCTTCAAGATGAAAGTAAAGGTTGTATTCAGCCCATAGTGGAAGATGAAGTAAGGAGAATGAAGAACCTTGTAGCAAATCTAAGTGCAAAAATGAACAATCCAAGATACTCTAGTAATATGAAAGATTTTTCAATACACGATTCATGTAGAATTCATCTTTTGAATTCGCACCCAAAGGATGACAAGTTGTACCTCAAGCTAGAACCTCATAGTGATGAAGTCACTATGCAAGAGCATGCTCCTACAATGCAATCAAATCAGGTGGTTTCCTTCCTTTTCCTCCACGTGTTGATAACTTTGTGTTTGAAAACAATGCAAGGGAAATAAAAAAGTGTTTGTGGTTAGATCTGGATAAAAATGTAGACCCAAAATTGGTGATCTTTAAAGTTTTGTGCTCTAAAATTGAATTGAGATTGTCAAAATTTTACGTTTTTTAGTACAAGAATGAATTTTCTAGACTTAGGACTTAGCCTACTAAATTGTTATTGCTGAACATAATGAAAAATTAGTCAAGAAATGGTCAAACTTTTTGTCGTCCCATTTTGTTAAGATCGAGCCTTAACTTGTTTTAGTGTTAGTTTAGGCTAGATAGGTAGGATTAGCTTAGCTTCCTTTCTGTTTCGTTGGTTTTCCTCCTTTGTTTGGTTTTTCTTGTCTTTTTTTCTTTTCGTGTGTTGGTGTTGTCTTCTTTTTTTTCTTGTTTCTTGCTCTTCTTGGTTGTTTTGTTTTGTTGTTCTTGTGTTTTGGTTGTTCTTGTTTCCTTGTTTTGTTTCTTGTCTCCTTGTTCCTTTCTATTTCTTGTGTTTGGGGTTCTCCTATTCTAAGCTAGAGATTGGATTGTCGCATGAGGGGTATAAAAGATAGTGACTAAGTTAGGAGTTTTCTAAATGTATTTTTGGATACTTGATTAGTCACTTGCCTTAGAAACTTTAATATACTTTCATACTTTTCAATCTTGAGGGTGCTATCATGTATCTTGACTTGGTGCATTTCTAAGTTTCTAAGAAACAATTGAAAACTTATCACAAATACACATCTTAAGAAATCCATAAGTTAGTTTATATCAGGTTTGGTAACTCTATCCAAGGTGAAAAATATGAAGGTTTCCCAACCTAATATTGAACTTCATAATTTGAAAATTGAGAAAAGTGAGAAAACAATGCAATCATAAGAAGAAAGAAAAGTACAAGAAAAGAGGAAGGAGAGAGAAAATATGAAAGTAAAGAATAATCATCAAAATCTCAATTCACAAGGGCCATTCAAGTATCTCCACCAGGGCTATGGATGCCAAACTGGTAGTGGAGCAATAATTGAGGGGAATCAGAGGTATCTTTATTAGGGCTATAGATGCTTAGTTGGCACTAGAGCTATGCCCGATATTGTTGGCATTATGGATGAATTGATTTTGTGTTGCATTGATGTTTTGTCATTGATGTTAACACTAGTTGTTATGGTTGGTTACCGACAGACAAGTTTTGGTTATCGGTAGAAGATCTAGTGTTACCGACAGAAGAGACTATCTGATGGATACATCTGACATGATTGGATTAGTAAAGATGCTCTATGAGCATGTTTTGGTTAGTTGGTTTTGGCTTGGTAATTGGATGCTATCATACACTCTGGTAAACCCTTACCAACACTAGTTTAAGGCTTTACTAATAGAGGTTTCATTGAGGAATTGTGACAGGATACATAATTGGTGTTGGTGCAGCTTCTTCATGAATTTCAGGATGCGAAAGATGTTCTTTGGTCATGCTTCAACTGCTTGAAGACATTGATTTAGCATGGTGGACCCAGAATAGGTCTAGTACCTATCTAGGTTATGGACCGGTATCATGTTAATGTGTACTCTACACGTTATCGGGATGATTCGATATGATTTATGGATTTGTTATTATTATTTTGGTCTTAAGATGACATGGCATATCATTGTAAATGAAATTATGTAATGAACTTATTGTGATATCTTTAGGTGGCTGACCTAATTGGTTTAGGCCTTAGGGTTTGTATAAATAAGAGGTAGAAACTCTTTGTAAAGTATCATGGTTATTTAAAAGGTCATGGTCAAGGAATGTACTGTGAAAATATTGTAATATCGTTCAGGCAGAGGAGTTGATTGACCATTGGTGATCAAATTGGATTCAGAAGAGGATTTAGTCCTCCAACATTGAGCTTAACCGGGACTATAATCAAGCATGGTAGATTATATTTCCAACAATTCACTCTATTGGATTGTTATCCATTTATCTTGAGATGGTTGTAGCCTCTCTATAGTCAGTGACTCTTTTGTAATGAGCAGTACGCTCTAGGCAGCATGCCTTCCTGAAAGTGCAGACTCCTCTTGTAACACATACTTTCTGCAGAAGTATCATTTGATTGTGGGTAGGCTTCCCATCGTGGTTTTTCCATATCTGGGTTTTCCACATACAAATTATGGTTTTATGTGGTATGGTCACTTTTCATTGATTATCTGGTTAATTGTTAAGTTGTATTGTTTACCAGTATCTGTTCCTACTGGCATTTGTATGTGCTCTACCGATACTTGATTTGTTTAAGGGTGTATTGTGGATTAAAAGTTATAATCTATTAACAAATGATTCACCCCCCCTCTCAGTTGTTCACCGGTTATCCTAACAATTGGTATCAGAGCTTTGATCTTCTTTTGCAAAAGCTTAACTACTTGAGGTAGATCCTATGGCAACTAACACTTCTAATCCACTGACAACTATTTTTAGAAGAGAAATCCCTAAGGTTGATGGAAGAAATTATGGGATATGGAAAATTTTAATGGAGAATCATTTTAGAAGTCTTTGGCAAGGATATTTGGGAGATCACTGAGAAAGGATACACACCTTATGATCTGGCATCTGGCAATCTTGCTCCTGCACACTTGGATAAGAATATTGAAAATGATTGCAGAGCTAGAGAAGCCCTCTTGTGTGCACTTATTGATCAGCAGATCATGGGATTGACTAACAAATCATCAGCTAAGGTTATCTGGGACAAATTGCAAACTCTGAATGATGGTGACCCTACTGTCAAAATTGCTAAACTTGATGGTTACCGAGTAAGGTATGAAAACTTGAAAATGGAAGATAATGAAAGAATTGTCATGTTTATGGAAAGAGTAAATGAGATTGTTATGGGAATTCAATGTTGTGGAGGATTTCTAAGTGAAGATGAAATAGTTTCCAAAGTCTTGAGAGCCCTTCCACTGGCTTACAAGATGAAGGCAATTGCTATTAATGAGTTAAGAACAATGATAAACACCTCAGTTAACAAAGACATTCTAATTGGGAAATTATCTATTTTTGAGCTTGAAGAATTTGGATCTTCCAGAGCTGTAAAGTCTGAACCTTCTTTTCATGCATCATCATCAACATCTACCAAAAAAAGTGATTGGAAAGCCCTATATACAAAAGAATTGGAAGACATGAGGAAAGAAGATGAAGAACTTGAGCAACTTGAAGCCTTATTTGCTAGAAGAGTACCTAAAGGACCAACTGGAAGTAAGTATGAAGGAAAAGTACATTTTAAATGTTTTGCATGTAATAAGATTGGTCATTTTGCATCTAGATGTCCTAAAAGGAATGCAAGGTTTGAGCAAAGAGTTAAGAAACCTTTTAAGCCTAACCCAAACAAATATAGATTTAAGAAAAGTAAACAATGCTACATAGCAGATGAGGAAGGAGTAATTGATGACTCTGGAGATGAACCAGTAGAAGACTCTGCTAGTGGATCTGGACATGGAATGGAATGGGTGTTCTATGCTTTGAAGGAAGATGAACCAGAACCGACTATCAAGAATGAAGAAAAGGCCCTAGTAGCAAAAGTTGAAGATAAGGATGAATGGGTAATTGATAGTGAATGCTCACATCATATGATTGGAGATAAAGGGAAATTTCTATCCCTACAAGAATACAATGGTGGTCAAGTTAGATTTAGAGATGACAAGGCATGTATGATCAAAGGTAGAGGTATTATTTCTTTGGATGGCAAGCATAACACTGATAATGTCTATTATGTAGAAGGTTTAAAGAATAATCTTTTGAGTGTTGGTCAATTAGTTTTTGATTACGGGAAAAAGAGGTTTTGAAGGGATCCCGAAACCCTATTACAAAAGAAATTTAATAGATAAAAGCACTAAGAAGCAAGAAAAAACATACTGCAAAATATCAGCAAAGTTTTGGGCAATATCTAGTAAAAAAGCCCAACAAAACTAGCAAAACCAACAACATCCAACTAAAACATAAAGAAAGAAAAAGACGGATTACTTAATGTTTTTAAGGGCATTAGCCAAATTTTTGCTAATCCCTTGCAAGTCTTTAATATTATCCCTTAGCTTAGGGATATCCTTAGAAGAGGCCAAAGCTTCTTTTTTCATGCTCGCCTTGGTTCTTTTTTTTTTTAAGAAAAAGTGGCAAGCCACTAATATATATATTAATAAACTGATTCAAGAGCTCAATAGGGAAAGAATCAGGAAGAAAACCCCATATCCTTGCTCAGATACAATAAAAAGAGGAAAGGAGGCTATGAGGAGAAGCCCCCCAAAGATCTAGAGAGATAGATAGGACCTACCCATAGAATGAGCCTCTTGGAGGCCAAATTTAGAGTAGCAAGTCAGAACGAGACCGGATGAAACCTTAAAAAACCGAGCCCCACAACCGATTATCATGAAGACTGGGAAGCAGAAATTTGGTTGTCAAAACACTAAAAAGCTGCCATGACCGGTTTCTAGTTGTGTTGTATCAGAACTATGATACCGGTATGTTGTCCTCGTGATCGATTCATAGAAGAAAATCCTCCATTATCAGTGCTAGCCGACATTCTAAAAAGATGGCTCCACAACTGGTTCTAATATACTAGTGAAAATAAACACCTAAACCAACACCGGTAAACAAGGGGCAGACAAATTTTTTTGGGTCATACCAATTGCCGTCAAATTTTCCACCCATCAAAAAAGAGAATATTGTAAGTAGCAAAAAACAAAGCCATAATAAATTTACTTGTCCATGGTGGTGTCCTCCTGTGACTAAATTATAGGGGCATCAAAGGTGGGCCATCCCATGGCATCATCCTGCACCGGTGCATTGAGGTCTAGCACCCTATATGTAGTCCATCCCCTTTCCATAGGTTGCAAAATTGGCAAACAGGGATCAACGTTTTCTATTTCTAGGATCACCATGAGAGCCCCAGCTTTAATTTTGACTTTGTGCATAATATGGTCATCCAATTGTCTGCCAAATTGATGCAGGCCGTTCTTCATATGGCAAAAGTTTTGCCATCCGAGGGCATGTTTTATTCAATCATAAAGTACCATGTAAGCATGGCTAGATTGAATAAAGTGATGAGGAAAGAGGCCCCCAAGGAGAGTCGATCGTTGCCATAGATTATATTTTACCAAGGCTTCATGGAATGAGGCCGGTGCAAGCACATCTTGTCTTACCAACTTAAAGAACACTAGTTCAAGCAGAGGAATAGATTGCAAGAGATCCAAAGCATTTGACAAAAAAGAAATGAGAAGTTGATAGGGATAAAGAATCCTTTTGGCTTGAGGGGATAAGATCTCCTCACCGATGAAGTCTTTGACAACTCTTCTCAATTATGGATTGTGTAGAAGAAAAAGTTGGTCGAGGCCCCTGTCATTGATGTGTCCATGAAAAGCCATCGAGGGTTTCGAAATTTGCACTGAAAGTCGGTCGTTCCATGGCATATACTCCCAATGCATTTGCCTGCATCCTACGCAAGAGCCGTTCTCCATATTGCAGAGCACTGAGATTCTTACAAAATATAAAAGATTTCAAAAATTTCCGCTGAGAACTATGTACATAAAAATAGGCTAGTTCCATTTATAAACAAAAATTACCATCTAAAAGTACAATAAATGATCAAATTTTTAGGATCATGTTTGCGATTCTTGCATTAATTTGTGATCATAATGCAGTCGAGAGGATGTGTGAGAGGCCTGAGTCTGTTTTGCTCTGTGTGAAGTGACGTTGTGAAAATCCTAGAGTAATTCACACTAAAATTTCATTCATACCATCTACAAAGTGCATTTACAAGCATAAATGCTAGTCTCCTATCATACATCTTGTACACAAGCATCGGTTAAATGCTTACATGCGAGTATTTATTAGGAAGTAATTTGTGATTAGAGTGTTGTACTTTCCTTTTGTACCAATTCAAACAATTTGGGAAAAGAAGACAGTTTAGTGGGAATTACAACCAACTCAACTTAAATGCCATTGCAGCTCATATTTGCTAACTTGTCAGCAACAGAGTTGCCCTCTCTTAATGTGTGGCTAACAATGTAGTCCAAAAAAGTGTCGAGAAGATACAAGGTGTGCTTCAAAACATACGAAAGATTCTAGGTCTTAGATCTTTTCAAGGTAATTGAATTGATAATAACTAATGGATCCCCTTATATGTGTATATTGGAGAAACTACACTTCGTTGCTAACACTAGACCAGCTAGTAAGGCATTTGCCTCCACCAAGTTATTTGTACCTGAAGGGATGGGTGAAGCTTGGAAAGCACACATTTTTCCAAATTGATTTTGAATGCAAACTCCAATTCCCGACTTGCTTGGGTTTGCACGGGAAGAGCCGTCAAAGTTGATCTTAAAGAAATTAGGTGTTGGGGGTACCCATTTTATGGACGACCTATCTCTCACATGAGCTGAGGACCAGTTCGGGGGAGTCCCTATTGGAAAAATAATACCGTTCCATGATTTTGCAATTACCTTATCCCACTAGGTAAATGACTGGATGTCCTTAGAATTAGTGAGAGAAGAATTTATGATTTCTGCAATCAAATTTTCTAATTTGATCAAAACTTGATCCTGAGAAGAGGATGTTTTTTTGAAAATTCTTTTGTTCCTCTCCCACCAAATGGCCCAAATAATGTGATAGGAGAACATTTCCAAATGCCTGAGAGGGTTGATGTAAAAAATAAAAGAGTCCAAGAGTTAAACATATCCCACAGTGATTTCGAAAAGGGCAACATAACTTGGAGTTTATTCATGATGAAGAACCAACATTGGGAGGCAAAGGTGTAGTGTAAAAATAAATGATCAACTGATTCTTCCTCTAAGTCACAAAATACACAATTAAAAGCTTGTGCAATGCCTAGTTTTACTAGTCTATCTTCTGTTAGGATTATTTTGTTCAACGTTAACCACGCAAAACAACCAGATTTTGGTAGAAAAATGTCATTGCAATAGAAAGAGTGTGCCCGACTACTTACCTTATTGTTGCAACCCTATTGTAAGGCATTGTAACCTTCTTTAATTGAATATTGCCCTGATTTTGAAGCTGCCAAAAAATAACACATCATCTCTATTAGACATGAGAGCTGTCCTATTCAATAAAATATTTGCCAATGAGGAAGATTGCTAGATGGATATTGGGAGAAGAGTGGGATCTTTCCAGATTATTTTCCCTGAAAAAATTTCTACAACAGACACATAGTCACTCAATTTTATACCCCAATGAGCTATAGCTATATTCATAATGTCTTCCATGTTATCCAATTGAGCACTTTCCAGGAGCACTTTCCACAGTTCCTGCCTTAGTAGCGTCCTCATTGATGTCGAGATCCACAACAAGTTTGGAAGCACTAGAACCTTCAATAAACCTGGCAATTTCCTCTAAATTATTAGTCACAGATGAAAGGATATCCGAAATCATACCTAGAAGGTTTTTCATTGCATTTTTTCCTTCCTCCAGATTGCTAATCTGAGCTTCCATCTTCTCCACTTTTTTTGCCATACCCTTTTGCCACTGTTCCTAGTTACTTTCCACATTCTTTCTCTTCTCCTCCTGTTGCTTATCAATTTTTTCCAAATACTTAATTCTCTCATATATCCACCTGTCAAATCCCATACGAGCCTCTGACTTATTTTTGAGTTTATCCAGAATAATTCCCTCTCCAGGTTTATCCTGCTCCCTGCTCGAATTCTCCTTTTCCTTCTCCTGCTCAGTTTCCAAATCCCTTTCCTCAATTGAGCTTGTCCTGCACCTCCATAGGTTGGCTATTAACTTTACCTGTACTCACACTATGGGTTGGGCTATTCTGATTGGAAACATCCTTAGCTCCCCCTTACTCTTCCCCCATTTCCTCTTCCTTCTATCTCTCCTCTCCCTCAGACTCATTAGTCTCCATCTCACTTCCCTCTTTTTCCAAATCCTCAGAATCCACCTCCATTTCCTTTTGTTTTCCCATATCCTCTTGAATTTTATCCACAATATCTTTTTTACTCTTTTTGATATGTGATAACTCCTCCTTGCTAGGCCCACCTTCCTCCATCTTCCTCTTACTTTTCCTTGGCCAAATGACAATCTCTTATTTTCCTAGATTTCCATAATCTTGCAATGCTCATAAATGAGCAAAATGAGGCCGCAATGAAGCACAGGCGATGTCAGATTCTTACTATGCTTATTCAGAGATCACAACAAAGACCTAAAAAGGTAATAGGGCAAAGAAATCCTCTTCTCATGTCTGAAATGATTTAAAAGCACAAAATGGTATGTGTGGACCCTAGGAAAATGACCCTCCATAGTAATGTATTCCATGATTGCATTAAGCACCTAGCCCAAGTTTTTCTTGATATTAGAAGAATCATAATATCCCCCCGTGGCTTTACCTAGTTTCCCCCTCTCCTTCTCTTTACGCGGGAAAATCTTAACAACATTATTCGACACTTTCAAGTCTCTAAAGAAACTAAGTCTAGAATGAGGCATACCTGTTACCGTCGAAATGAGTTCCACATCCAACATAAACCTAACCCCATGAATTTTAAAGGAGTCATTTGACCAGTTTTTTGTAACTTTAGTGACCGCTAGATTAACTCTACCCTTATCATAGTCGATCAATTTTTCCATGAAGGACGTCAAGAATCTTGTCTCCAACCTTGTCCACACCTTAGGCATCTCCTTCCATCTGGAAGTATTATCAGGTTCCTCTCTCCTTAGATCCCCCCTCCCATTTTTGAATTCAATTTACTATTTCTCTACTTCTACAACTTCAGAGCTTTCTTCAAAATGACACTCAACTTTTTGAAAATGCGAACCCACAACGTGTGTGGGAGGTTAATATTGTTGATTAAGACTCTGTACTTCTAACATGTCATCATTACCTTTCTAAAACTTCCAAGATTACTCATTGTATACAGGAAAAGCGGTTTAGTGAAACTTAAATTGTGAGAATATTCAAAGACTTGCCCACACACCCATGGGACTCTTGGTGCAAGTTATGGAGCCAATGAGGAATAGCTCAACTTCCCAAGGAGTGTTCCATGGTTCTCTATCTCACAAGGTCCCTCAAGCCAATGCCTTTCCTCTCAGATCACTGAGCAAAGTGACTTAGGGATGACAAATGCAAGAACGGTGGATGCTCTAGGTCAAATTTAGTATGAATGCATCTTATTTATGCATGATTCTAAAAAATGAAATAAACTAGATGATAAGATGACAAGGTTAGTAAAAAATACCATCCTAACATGATATACTAGTTATATGATTTAATCTAGGATGATAGAAATACTCTAAAATGATTATTAGATTTATTTCTATTACAAAGAAAGGCTAAATGCTTGCTAAAATTAAGTATAAGTATGATGCTAAAGACTTGGATTCTAAAATGGAGGGATGAGGGCTCTATTTATAGAAGAAATAGGACAATGGATCGTCAGGATTAAATGATCCAATCAAAGGTCAAGATTGAAAGTTATCAATCCATATTTGCAATTCGCACCAATGAAATGGTGACAATTATCAACAGAAGACTACTTGAGAGGAGATGTAAGAAGCATTAAATGCTTGAGAAGACCTCATAGTTACCTTAGGAGGTAAGGGTTAAGGTTAGGTTAAGGTTATCCATTGGATAAAGCTTTTACCCAAAGGGTAAACTCTTGTGCAAGGGTTAAATGAATAACCATGGTCAAATAAATGAATGCTTGATGAGACCCCTAGGTTAGATGAGGGTTGAGCTAGGCAAAAAGTCTCTAACCATACCACAAAGGATTAGCTAACCATTAATGGTTTGAAAGACTTTGGGGAAAAATTTGGAAGAGTCCTTCCAAATTTGGGGGTATTCAACAAGTTAGCTTGTTGAAGGCATAAAGGATTTAATGCCTTTGGAAGACTTTACACCAAATTTGAGAAGTGACCTCCTCAAATTTAGGGAAAAGAGATAATTGATGGGTTTAGCTTAACTGATTAGGATTAGAGGGATTCTAGAAGAATTTAGGAAGAGGGTTAGGAGGCAAGTGGGAGATGTAGGAAAATGCAAGTGGGTGAGGGATAATAGGATTAAAATAAATTGCTTTATTTTAATTTGGTTGCAAGTGGGGGATTTTAAATAAATTAGATTTATTTATTTGGGCTGAACTATTTAATTAAATGTAAATTTAATTAAAAGTTGAGAGAAGGGATTTAATTAAATAAAATTATTTATTTAATTAAATGATGTGAAAGGTTTAAGTGAATTTAAATAAATAAATTGAATAATTTATTTAATCAAATAGAGGAATGATAATAACATAAACATTAAATATTCATTTGGGAATATGGTCATTTTTATATGTTTACATTTTGCCCCTCTTTGAAGTGACATGTGTGAACATGTTGATTCAAAGAAAATTGACGTGTTGTCAAAATTTGATCATGATTAGTGTGATGTCGATGTCGAGATGTTCATGTCGTGCCCCAAATTTGATAAATGATATTCCAGATTTGATAAATGATGTGGATAATGCCCCGTCGGGAGATGAATAAAAAAAAATTTGAAAATTTGATTTGATTTTGATAAAGTTTATTGCATTTAAAATTTTTGTCTATGTTGAATGTGTTAATTTGATTCATCTCCCGATAATGATATTTGTTAGGGTTAGAAGTGAGACCATGAGCAATTTACATGTTCCACCACTTAACCCTAATTTCTGTTGACCCTATAAAAAGGTAAAAAGTGGTTTTATTTGTATCATTTGTGCTTGTTGACTTTGGAGAAAGTGACTTTTGGAGAGAAAGACAAAATGTCGATTCCCCATGCTTCTCATTGATTCGAGCACATTTGGAGGTATCGGAGGCCTGCCATGTATGGACCACCGATAAGTCATCAATTTTTGCCCCTTTTTGCTTTTCATTTTGTCATTTTTAGTCATGTTTTCCAATTTTTCATGCGGATTTTAACGGTTTAGCGCGTAGGGTCTGTATGCTAGCACATACAATAAAAGGGGTAGCATGTAGAGTTTTAGAAATTAGGGTAGGATCTGGGTTGGGTAGGGTAGCACATCAAGGTTATTTAGCACAACGGGTTAACAAGCTAGCGCGTAGTGGGTATAGGGTAGCACATAGGTAAGACCTAGCACATAGGGTCGACAAGGGTTCAAATGGGTAGATTAGGCTAGCGCGTAGGTGTAACCTAGCGCTTAGGATAAAGTCAGCAATGCAAGGGTGGATTAGGATAGCGTATAGACAAAATTTAGTGCATAGGGTGGATAAAAGTTCTTAGCGCATGGGAAGAAAATGTTGGAGAAAATAGGATTTTGGGAGGGATGATGAGATGAATGAAGATAGGTAGGTGTTTGCCAATTTTTTTGGGATGGGTGTGATAGTCAATCTGTGTGCCTACTATGTGTTGGTTTGATAAATTGTTCGATATGAGTTCCGATATGGTACTTTGATTTGGATTTTTGATAGATAACTTGATTTGATTTTCAATGTTTCAAGTTGATGTTGATATGGATTTGATATGGATTTTGATCTGATATGAACTTGATTCGATATGCATTGTTTCAAGTTGATATGAATGGTAAACTTGAGTTGTTTTTCAAGTTGATATGGTTGTGAAACTTGAGTTGTTTTTCAAGCTGATATGGATGTGAAACTTGAGTTGTTTTTCAAGCTGATATGGATTTGAAACTTGAGTTGTTTTTCAAGCTGATATGGATTTCAAACTTGAGTTGTTTTTCTAGTTGATATGGATTTGATTTTGATATGAATTTTGATTTGATGAGGAAACTGATATTGGACATGTTTTGTTTGTGATAGGAGTGACTTGGGGTTGTGTAGTTGTGAGAGGGATTTTCGATACCATGGTCTTTGATACCATGACTGACACAGAAAGACATGGATATCATTGAGAGATGTGGACTATCCTCTTTGTTAGACATGCCTTGGTATATCAATAGTCGGGGTTTGCTAACAGCTTTTGCCAAGAGGTGGCATAGTTACACCAACACCTTTCATTTGGCAACAGGTGAGATTACAGTGACACCTGAGGATTGCTATATATTTTGCGGATTCCTGTGGTAGGTGCACTTTTGTCATATGAGTAGACTGAGAAGGGCGAGATAGACACTCTTCGCCAGATTTTGTATGATGAGCATATTTGTGGGTATGAGATCTTGTGGTAGGAGTTCATTGATTGGATTATGCTCCTCTACCATTGGTGCTGACATGATTTATAGGTGGCTTCTTATGTCCTGACCATAGGTCGAAGGGACTGGCAGTAGGATGGGGGTTGGTCTTGGAGGACATGGTGACACAGGGTCGCCGATTTGCATGGGGGTCTTCTATGTTGGCCCACATATACAGGGACCTCCATCAGGTGATATACTTGGGATATGTGAGTCTATCAGCTAGGGTTACGTTGCTACAGGTGTGGGTATGGGAGCATATTCTCATAGCGAGGCCACTTGCAGACAAACATAGGCCTATTGGGTGTGCTTATGCCTATGGATACCGAGGGATAGTTGTCTAGCGTAAGCTGGGCAAACTAGAGCATTGGAGGCGAGTGCTTGATGATATTGACACAATTTTCTGGAGACCATATACAGATTGCGATGTGTGGGCAGAGGATGGGATGGAGATGCCTTATGTCTACATGTCCCATTTTTTGATAGGGCGGACGCCCTTTGTTATTGAGAGATTTTTGCACAGTCGAGTTTTGCAGTAGTATGGATGACAACAAGGGATACCACAAGGGGAATGCTTGTATGCTTGACGAAGGCAGGATGTGCCAGAGTGGGGACCCACCATTGATAGCATTGTAGTGGTTGAGGAGTACATGCACCTAGCCAGCCAGATATGGGACTATGCCTATGGGATAGTGGATGTGGGGATGACTGATGAGTTTGCATCGCTGTTTGCGGCTCATGCGGTGGCTAGGATATTGGATCCAACGGAGATGATTCCCTCTTTTGATGACGATGAGGATGAGTAGCTCGAGAGGCTAGGGAGATGGAGAGAGGAGGGAGAGGATTTTGAGGAGGGAGGTGGGGATGGTTGAGGTGATGATGGTGGAGATGGGGGAGGAGGTGGGCAAGGTCGACATGGAGATAGAGGGAGAGGAGATCGGGGGAGGAGAGGAGATAGAGGGAGAGGAGATTGGGGGAGGAGAGGAGATAGAGGTGGAGTTGGTTTGGATAGAGGGATACGGGTTGAGAGAGTAGTGTGGCAGACAGTGGAGGAAAGAGGCAGGGGAGGTTTGGTGATTAGAGTTGAGGGTGGTGGACAAGCAGGGGAGGTGATAGCAGTTGTGGGAGGGGCAGATGATTTTAGGTGGCCAACCTAGAGGAGGAGGTCAAATGTTTTACCCCCATTAGCACTGAGGATAGGGAGAGGCACAAGGGGTACCACAACACAGGTACCCCTGTAGATTTAGATTCCCACTCACTAAAAGGATGCTCAGATTAGATCCTTATAGTTGTCAGTGTAGCATCTGCAGACATAGTTATTGGCACATCAACATCAGATTACTCAGCTTACACAGAGCGGGACACAGAGAGAGAGCTTCAGGGTTGAGCAGTGGAGCTTGCAGAGAGATTGTAGAGAGTGATAGTAGGCACCCCAATGTGAGACACACTGCAGGAGATATGACAAACTACCATGGCGGTCAAGTACTATAGGTCATTGTATGAGGACCTAGTCCCCAGAGAGCAGAGGGCCCCTAGCTTTAATGCTAGTTGGTCATCTGGGAGTCAGTCAGGGACAGAGAGTAGGGGTGTGAATAGGCCACCTCGACATGATCCACCTGGAGATCTAGGTGCTGGGACATCTATTGCGAGACCGTCACCCTCAGGAGATAGTCATACCTGAGAGACATTGTCTCTATTGTATTTTGATCTTTTATTGGATTTCAGGACAGACATGACATTTTTTTTTGTGTACTTGATCATTATATATATATATATATATATATATATATATATATATATATATATATATATATACGACACCGTTTTCTTTGATCCATATGTGATGTTTTTATGGATGATGCTTTCTATATGATCTTGATGATTTTATGATGATGATGTAATGCTTAGATAGATGCCTGTGATTTGATATTTGATGCATGATGGATGATGTATGAGATGTATTTTGAAAATTAGATGTATGATAATGATAATGATGTGAGATGTATCTTTAAAATGAGATGTATGATAATGATATGTTGTGAGATGTATCTTGAAAATGAGATGTATGATAATGATATGATGTGCAACTATTTGTAAAATGATATGCAACTAATTGTAAAATGATTTGGAACGAATTGATCATCCTCATTGTTTTGTTTGTCATTCCTATATAGTCACATGTTTTTGCTTTCTTTGTGGTTATCATCATTTGAACATTGATTTGTTGGGATATGTTGAAAATTTATACAAGCATAATGGTATAATTGAACCATAATGACCTGAGAAAAATTTACATGATTTTTTGGTTTTGCAAGATGGCACAAGCATCAAGGTATAATTGAACCAAGACGAATTGAGTGTGTCTTGCATATGAGCATACAAGATTAAACCCTTTGTATGCACAAAGTGGAACCATGTCTTCAGTGATATGCTTTGAATCATGTCTCAAGACAAGTATTTGCACAGTACAAGTGATCACCTCATAGACAGAAAACTAAAAAGATATTGGAATCCCAATTACTTTCTCTAGCTTGATGCATCATTAAGAAAATTCTTAGAAGATCCAATAGTTCAAAAAAAAGTTCAAGTGCAAAGATAGTCCAAACTTCATGCAAGGTATAAACATTTTATACTTTAGAAAATCATCCATCATGTGTTGTGAATTGTTAAGTATATCAATGTTTTGTTCTCTTGATTGTTTGTTTGTTTGTTTGCTGGACATGATGCTCTTAGTCTACTGCAAGTTTTGACTTAGAACGAAATGTTGATCAATGTTGCCCCTAACTAGATCTACCCCCTAACGTGGATATGTACAGTGATTACCAAGCCATGGTGGGATATGATGAAATGATTATGATGTTACTTTGATAAAGTGTTGGGCGATGGCCGATAGTGCTGAATTGTATATATAAAAGTTCTTTAGTATAGATAGATAGAGGAGTTGTCCTCTCACAATAGTGCCTGTTGCCAAGTTTTCACTAGTTGTTTTAATTGTACCTTTTTGTTTGCTTTTTCTAATTTTTTGATTTTTTTGGATTTTGTTTTTACTTTTCCGTGCATTAGACTGCTCAAGTATAGTATTTCTTCAAATGGATGTTGTTGGTTGGTTCATCGAGCACATCTCCTTTTGAATTTTTTAGCTGATAGGCACCTGATCCATAGGCTGATATAATGACATAGGGACCCAACCAGATAGGTTCAAATTTCCCTTTCTTTTCCTGATCCTGTTGATTTCTGGTATTTTCTTTGAGTAGTAGATCACCAATTTTAAAAATTGTAGGGATGACCTTGTGATTGTAGCTTGGGCAAATGCGTTGCTGATATGCTTTGAGGTGAGTGTAGCCATCTTGTCACTTTTCATCTAGAAGTTCTAGCTCTTGGAGTCTGTTTACTCGATACTCTTCATCTGGAATGAGGTCTTTCAAAGATACTCTGAGAGATGGGATTTCTACCTCTAGGGGTAAAATTACTTTTGATCCATACACCAGTGAATATGGTGTAGCTCCTGTAGGTGTATGGATGCTGGTTCTATATGCCCAAAGTGCTGGATTGAGTTGCACATGCCAATCTTTTCCTGCATCATTCACTATTTTCTTGTGGATTTTCAATATTGTTTTGTTGGATGCCTCAGCTTGACCATTCCCCTGTGGGTAGTAAGGTGTAGAGAAATGATTTTGGATCTTGAATTGTTCACATACTTCTCACACATCTTGTTTTTTGAAAGGTCATCCATTATCTGTGATGATGGAACTTGGAATGCCATATCTACAGATCAGATAATTAAGAATGAAATAGGCAATTTGCTTTCTAGTCACTGTGGTCATGGGGACCACTTGAATCCATTTGGTAAAGTATTTTGTTGCAGTGATAATGAACTTGTATCCATTTGAAGATGAAGGGTGTATTTTGCCAACTAAGTCTAGTCCCCACTGGCAAAAAGGCTAGGATGTTGTGAATGGCTGCAGTTCCTATGCTAGTGCATGTATAAGATTGCCATGGATTTGGCATTTAGGACATTTCTTTGCAAAATGATAAGAATCCTTTTCCATTATCGGCCAGTAATATCCCATTCGTAGAAGTTATTTAGCAAGAGTAGGACCACTTGAATGTGTGCCACAGATACCTTCATGAAGCTCTTGTAAAGTAGATTCAGATTCATTATGATCAAGGGAAGGAAGAAGAGTACCATCTAGACCTCAATGGTAAAGAGTATCAATAGTGAGGGTATAACGAGTGGCTTGTCGGATAAAGTTATGTTTTTTATTTCGAGATAGGTCAATGGGTAAGGTATTGGTTTTGAGATAGTCGTATATTGTTCTGTATAACGGAGAGTCTGAACCAGTTAAGGCATAGATAACATGGGATGCATAATTGTCATAGGCTGGGGAGAACAGTTGCTCTACTAGAAACTTGTAACGACTCTATTGTTCTAGAATTTGTATTAGTGAAGTGATAGTAGCCATTGCATTGGCTCCTTTGTTGTCCAACTTGGGTATTCGGTCGAAGGTGATGTGTACAAAATACTATTTGAAATCATCCACCATTCATTTGTATGGTAGCAACTTGTCATCTTTTGTCTGATAGTTATTGTTGATCTAATTTATGACTAGTTGTGAATCTTCGTAGACTTTCAATTATGTGATTATTCATTCTACGACCATTTTGATCCCTATAACGAGTGCCTCATATTCAACAATGTTATTTGTGCATGGAAACATGAGCCTATATGATCTTGGTATGGTGTTTCTGTTAGGAGTGATGAACAAAATGCCAGGACCTGAGCCATGTTGAGTGTAGGAACCATCAAAGTATAGGGTCCATTGCTTGGTGGAAAGAGTAAGAGCATCCCTATTCAGAAATTCAATATCCTTTGGTTGTTTATCTGGTAGCAGTGCATTAGCTAATTGATCTGCAATTACTTGTCCTTTGATAGCTCGATGCTCTGTGTAGTGGATGTCAAATTCGCTGAGAATCATTACCCATTTAGCCAATTTGCCAGTGAGAGCTGCTTTGCTGAGCAAGTATTTTAGAGGGTCATTTTTTGCTACTAGCTTGATTGTATGAGCTAGCATGTAGTGTCAAAAATTTTGAGAAGCAAATACCACTATTAGACAAGCCTTCTCAATGAATGTATAACTGAGCTCATATCCATTCAAAGTTTTACCGATGTAATAGATAACTCGCTCCTTGCCTTCTTGATTTTCTTGTGCTAACAGTGCCCCTAGTGATATGTTTGTTGTTGATATGTAGAGAATAAGTGGCTGACTTGCTATGGGTGGTACTAGAACTGGCAAGTTCATTAGAAATTGCTTGATTTGGTAGAATGATTCTGCACATTTGGCATCCCCTCTGAATGGTACATTCTTATGTAGCAAATGATTGAATGGTAGACTTTTATCTGCTAGTTGAGTGATGAATCACCTGATTGACTGGAGCCGTCCTTGCAAGGATTTGAGTTGACTGATGTTCTTAGGTGGTGGCATCTCCATGATGGCTTGTACCTTTGCTGGATCTACTTCAATGCCCTTTTCTGAGACTATGTAGCCTAATAATTTGCCTAATGTAACCCCGAAGACACATTTCTTATGGTTGAGCCTGACTTGAAATTTTTCCAATGTGTCAAAAATCTTTTCTAAGATGCTTAGATGTTCTGCTCGGGTAAATGACTTAGCTAGTAAATCATCCACTTAGCTTCTTGGGAATAATCTCATCAAATAGGTGTCATCATGGGCAAATTCCAGGCTCATGGTACAGAATTCCCAGACATGATCATGAGGACTGCTTTTCCCATCATATTTGTCGAATTTGGGAACATCTGAATTTGGGGGAAAAGGTACCATGCTTAACCTTCTGTCAAAAGGATAAGGACAAATTTCATTCAAGGAATACCGTATTGTTGATCCTTGTTCCATGTCTTGCATTTTTTTTGCAGCTTTTGCATTTGCTATGTAAGAGAAACCAAGGGTGCATTTGTTTGATGAGGAAATAGTTCTTCCCTCTCATTTTTTCTAGTTTGGAATGGCATGTGTAGTGCCATGTTTTGCTTAGGGATGTTTTGCTCGGGTATGTTTTGTTGAGGTATGTTTTGTTTAGGGTCATGTGCTTCCTCCTCTCTTTGTCATTCTTGGTAAGCATAATATTGAGACCTTGTCCTAAATATGTCAGTATCAAAGTCTTTAGGGAGTTTAACTCCTTTGCTTGTGAGCATGAGTAGGTATTTTTCTTTGTTTGCTTCCATGAGTTTTTCCACAAGTTTTTGAAATGAAGCGCTTTCTTGACATTCTTGGAGGAGTTCCTCAGAAATTTCCATGCCTTCTAGATTTGGATATTCAAAATGATTTGATAATCTTCGACCCATGCTAGACTCTGGTTGTGGTTCTCTTTGCTTGTTTCATTGAGAGTGAGTAACAATGTGTCATGCCCAAACTTTTGGGCACAAACGGGGTAATTTTTTTTTTTAAAACATAATCTAATAAAACTAAGTTTGCTAAATAATGGATTAACAAGTCTTGTCTTAACTGCATTTGATTTCTTTCATCTAATAAATAATCTAAACACTAGATCAAGTAAGCGAGATAATCTAAATTGAATGCAGAATAATAATTCTCCAAAGAATTATTATTATCTCATCAAGTAATTAGTAATAATAATTTCATTTAAACATAAGTCTCTAAATAAATTTGTAGGAGATTTTATTAATCTCAAATAGTCTATTAATTGCCTAGGAATTAAATTAATTTTCCCTAGCACTTAGCTTTATAAAACCTATTATTATTTTAACAATAATTATAATTTGTCTGAAGTATGATTCTAGGGATGATTAATCCCATAGTGCAGTTGTGCCATAAAATTTTTATTTTAGTTGGCCAATATAATTTAACTCCTAAGGCTAACTATTTCCAAAGTATTTATTATGATTTCCCAAAATATCAAACCCCAAAAGGGTTCTAAAACTAGCTTATAATTAAAGCCCTAAGGAAAAAAAAAGACTCTACTTAATAACAAAAGTAAGTCCACTATTAGAATATTTATTCCAATTTAAGTCTAAACTTGTAAGTCATTTTTATATATGTGTCTACATATATAACTATAACTATTACTCCTTGGAGTTATATATATATATATATATATATATATATATATATATATATATATATATATATATATATATATATATATATATATATATATATATATATATATATATATATATATATATATATATATATATATATATATATATATATTACATATGGGGTTACAAGGAGTTGTTGTAAAAATAATATTATCATATTCAAAGTCTATGGGGGGAATACCTTATTCAAATTTCGAATAGGGTTTCCCCCATCTTCCTTTTTTATAATAAATAAATTTAAACCCTAACTTTTGGGACATAACCCCCACATGTTTATTTTATTTTTATATTATACATGTGAGTTTTTCCCTAACCCAAAAATTGGGTTAGGGCTTGTGTGTGTGTGTGTTCTATTTTTTTTTTGTGCAGGAATGGTGGAAGAGGGCTGAAGCCAAGGCGGATCCTCCCAAGGGAGCGACGACCATGGGATGCCACGGGGGCTGCAATTTTCGTAGAGGAGGGGTGGAGTTTTGCACAGGGGGGCAACAGAGTGCTACCCACGGGGGCTCCCCGCAGGGATGGCCGTAGTCGTGCCTGCGGGTCACAGTCGTAGCCGTGCATGTGGGTCACGGCCCACATAGGCGGCCAAGGTCACCGCTGTGGTACATGGCCCGCAAACCCAGCTGCGCCGCCGCTGCGGGGCACCGCCCACAAGGGGGGCGAAGCCCCCCCAACTGTGGGTTGCGGCCCATAGAGGTGGTTGTGGCTGCTGCCCACAGCGCGGGGGTGCTCCCCTTTTTTCCCCGCCTGCATGAATTCTACAGGGCCGAGAGGAGGGGGGGTAAAACACAGTTTCCTATTTTTATTTTTATTTTGTTAAAAAAAAATACAATCAACATATATATATATATATATATATATATATACATACATATATATATATATATGCACATATATGTATATATATATATATATGTATATATATATATATATATATATATATATATATATGCACACCCTAAAACAACAGCATGAAATAGATGAGGAGTTTTTTTTTTTGTAAGTTTTAAATATATGACAATGCTCTAAAAATTTTCCTATTTTCATTAATATCACAAATCCTAATCTAACCATTTTCTTTTTTCTTTTCTGCACATTAACCCTAGCTTAGAAGGAATATACTATATTTTCATTGCCTAAGACAATCTGTAACTATTTCATCTTATTTAAATCACAAACAGCAAGCTAGTAGATTTAGAATAATGCATTTCTCTCCCTTTTTTATTTATCTAATGCTAATTTTGGAAATAGATGACTATCAAAATTTTAAATACATTTTCTGCAATAAATAAGTGACAGAATGAAATAAACTAGATTTTATATTCTGCAATAGATAAAATGACTGAATGCAATAAATTTTAACAGCAACTACAATAGCCTAGAAACATTTAAAATCAACTTAAAGATAGATATATTAAACCTATTTAACACAATTTGTATTTGTATTTAGCTCAAGAGGTCTATATGCATGCTATTCCCATTCCCATAATTTTATTTGCATGAGGAAATAAAAGAACTTTAAATTTCAAAAATAACATGAATGCAACAACTTTATTTTTGGTAACTATAGGACTTAATAAAACTTATACATTTCATTTTTGCAAAAATATCTAAGTAGAATAATGCATTTCTTTAAACTTATTTAGAGTACAATGTAGATAACATTACAAATGGGTTTGAAAACCCAACTAGTCTCTCCTTTCCATTGAATAAGAACTTAGAATAAAATATATAAATTTCTTTGCTTTTGAAAAATAAATACAACATTTGGCTTTTCTTTTACATAGCTGCAACTTAATTACATAATCTCATTTCCTAATCTTTTCTGCAACTAAAGTAATAACCAGCAACTTATATCTTTCTTTTTCCTTCCCATCCCAAGCAACCTGCAAATAGAACATAAGGCTTGACCATGGAGTGCTCACCTCCCAGCCTAGGCTTACTAGAAGCCACCCCTGAGCTTTGAGAACCAAGCACTAGATGGGTTATACACAAACAACCACAACAAGCAAAGGGGTAAATACACAACAAACAATTTTCCCAACCAAGGCTACACTTCACCACAACTTGTGATGATATTCCATAGGTGGAAGTGAACCAAATACCATTGGGGAGACTACAAGCATGGAACATCTCAAGCCACCTCATGGCAACCAAATACAACACAAATACATCCCCACATTCTTATGCCCCCCAAGGGCATATAAGCCATATCATCTCTCCTTATGACCCCCAAATGCATACACAAGGCTATGTAGCAAGGGTCACAAAGAACACCCTTGAGATCACTCTCCATAAAAGAGAGCCTCTCACCCAAGGCTATCATACTTCTTCCACCCCAAGACCATCCTACTCTCCCAAGAGTAGAAGGCCTTGGACACTCCCAATACAAGAAAAGCATAAAAAGAAACAAAGGGAAAAATTACATTTTCTTCCACAAAGAAAAATACATATAAACAACTTTTTCATACAAGCATTTCTTCAAACATACATATACAACATAAACAAAAAGAGAGTAAGAACCAACCTTAATCTGCCCAAAGGTTTTGATAGATCTAGTTGGGGATGAGCAGCCCAAATCCACACAATCTCTTCACCAACACTTGGCCAAAAATTCTATCCTACAACTATTCTTCAAAATTTGCATGATCTCCAACAATGGAGAGTGGGTGATTAACTCCCTAAATCCCTAATCTTTGCCTAAGAAGGCCTCTCTCACTCTTCCCAACCCCTTGGATAGAGTGAGAGTTCCCAATGGTTGGTCTTCCCAACCTCTTACATGTTGCTAAAACTGGAAAGAGAAAAGGTAAGAGAGGATGGGGAAGAGAGTCTGACACCAAAAGGGAAGGTTGTCTATCCTAGGAGGAACCTTCTAAGTTGAATTTTCGCTCACCTTCGAAAAACCACTTTTTGAGGTGACTAAACAGTCACATGGGAGTAGTCACATGTTTAAAAATACCCCTAACCCATAGGTATACCCTTTGGACCTTTGGAAAACCCCTAAAACTAACCCTAGGAGTCCATTTGACCCCTTAGAAACCCAACTGAAGTTAACCTACGGGTCAAACCTGAGTTGACCACTCCCAAGACTCCCTACCCAAGGCAAATTTGGGACCACACTCAAATGTTTGAAATGGATTTGGTACAAACAAACTCCCTCCAAGAGACAAGTCAAAATCAATGACACTAATCAGCACATGTGTCAAGTGACACAATGAATTACATTATAAAAATCACACATGGAATTTGTCTCTTGTTGGATTACACAAATTAATAAAATCAATTTAACACACATGCATCATTTACTTTCACAAATAAAATACGATACAAACGGGGTGTTGTCTCTCCAAATAGACAACCCCTGGCTTTACAAATGTACATAGGTCTAGGTTTGGTTCTCCATATTATTTCCATGGTCACATGGATAATTTTCCTACGCTTCTCAATTTACACATTAGTAATTCCAAATAACCACAAATATATTATTAAACACATGAATTTGAATACACATCAAACACTCATACAATTGACGGTAATAAATCAATATCTCATATATCCCAATTGATCCACATAAGCAATTATCATAATCCTCAAAATTGATCCATTCATATTATAAGCATCCTATTTCTATCATCATAATGAAGTCCTGCAAATCCAATAATGACATACATCATCTCAAAGTAATTCTATTCTAGCATCATATAAAGTTTCATATCCATAATGCATAAAAATGAAGCATCAATATACGTCAATGTTATCCAAATCATGGAATCATATAAGTTCTAAATCCATAATGCATAAAAATAAAGCATCCATAATAGTCTCATCATGAAAATAACAGAAATGCCAGGATGAGTCGGGGTAGGGCCTCACGCAACGGGCATCTAGTAGAAACTTTTTGTGACAAAGGGAACAAACTCCTCTTTGATGTTTTGCTCGAGGGTTGGTGGTTCAAATTGAGGTATGTTGTAAGTGATACACACTTCTGGGAAGATATCTGGATTGATCTTTCCTCCTTGATTTAGGCATTGGTTGAATGCCACTTTTTGATAGAATGCTCTACTCCTCAATGTTTCCTTGTCAAATTCGTTTGTTTTATCTTGAAGATACAAGTGCATATGACGGAGGAATGTTCGATGAGATTTGAAGAGTTGGTGATTGATGTATAATAACCTATTTTTTTTAGCAAGTTTGTGAGAACTAGGTTGTTGTTTCCTTAACTTGGTGTTGTGATAAATACTCTTTCTTCTTAGAATATGAGGATTAGTCATGCACAGGTGATCAATGGTTTCCTTTGATTTATTTTTGATTCAGATATCTTGTTTGAAAACTTCAAGTTTTACTTTTATCAAATGAAGGTTTAGATGCCCCCTCATGACAAAGTGCATTAAATGTTATGGAATAAGAGCTTTCTCGATATGGAAACTTAATTTGACAACTTTGAGTTCAAAACAAGTATGTTTTGGGGATAAAATCCGCTTGATTGTAGGATGTTTTGATATGTGTGATGATGTTACTTGACTCTGATAGGAAAGATGCTAATCCTTTGACTAGTTTTTAGCTTTTTACAACTTCGTTTTAAGGAGAACTTGCTTTTGGAGTTGTTTTGATACTCTGATTTTGATTTTATGTCTAATAGAGTCCAAGTGAAGAAAAAGGGCTTCCTAAACTATTTTCAGAATTTTCAAAAGTAGTTTTTGTTTTGTCCTCTGTTTTCTCAGTTTTGGCTATGCACTAAGCCAGAAACCCAATGCGCTACCAAATACCCTCAACATGCTAAGCTGCCCTTCTAACACGCTAACTCGAACTGCTTGATGTTTGTTTTTTTTGAAAAGCTATGTGCTAATATGTCCTATTAATGCACTAATTGTTGATCTTAATGCACTAATGTTTGGTCTCGACGCGCTAAGTTGTTGCTCCAATGTGCTAGAATGTTTTTAGAAAGTGTAATGCCTCGCCAGGAAACCCCGAAGGGATTAAGCTATAACTCAAGAATGGAGTGCAATAATTTTTTTTTTTTAAAGTTACACCACATTAAGATACAACAAGATATCAAAGATTCAGATTACATAGTGGAAGAGATCAACTAACACCTAAAGAGTTTCCCAATGAGATTACTTAAATTTCACAATTCACTTAACTCACACAATTAATCCAATAAGCTGATTATCTTAATAATGAGATAATTCTTAATCAGGATAATTTCTTTCAAAAGATGGAAATATATAATTCACAAGATAAGGTTCATCCATTTATATTTATCTATATCCTTCATTCATACTTTTCAATTAAATAAAAGACATGCATCTAATATTCTAACACACAAGAATTTCATCATAAACATATGAGATCTTCCATACACACTTAATTTCCTTAATAATGATTGAATATAATCCATTATCCTAAGCTGTATTCTTTCATATTCCAATTTACTACATTCAAGAAAGGACTGCATATAAGCATTTAAAGTTAATTCCATCTTATCCACGTATACATTCTAACATATGCTATTCATACATGATAAAGTTGAATAAGGGAAACATAAGAGAATAACATCACATAACACCATAATGATCTCGGAGTTCACCCCTAAGGGGCTACATCTCCGGGTCTGCTCAACTGCAAGACCCCTCTGATAATTAATAAAGTTAAGAATACATGAAGTTCCCAGAATTTACAATCCGGCCATCAAGGCAAAACATAATCAATATACAAACGACCGCATCGGTCAATAAATACATAAATGATCCCTGAAAAGGAAAGGATCCAACTAAACAAAATCAAAGCTAATAAAAAGGTCCATTAGAGCACCCATAACTGAGTCATCACCACCCAAGATCTAACATGAAACCAGGTACTCATAAGGGCATAGACAATAGGATGACCCACAAACGTGCTCCTAACAAGACAAAACGACAACACACTAGCGAACGTAGGGACAAGTGTCATCACACAACTTGGTATGGTTACCATGGTAGGTCTTCATAGGTTCTGGCCCCATACATTGGGTTACCCTGGCAACCTAATTTGTATCTCTGGCCCATCCAAGCCTCATGTGGACCCACACATCCTTTCGTGAAGACAAGGATGATGGTTTGCCATTTCAGGCCATCTCACAGCATGTTGAGTCAATGTTAGCACTCGTCCCATGTGTGAGGCACAATTATCTTACTTAGAGATTACATTCTAATCTATTGTTAGGTTATCACTTATTAGACTCACTTTTGACAGGTTACCCAGCAACCACTTTGGGCGTGGCCCCCAATCGAAAGCCACTTTCCCATATGACACTAGACTATTCTCAAGCAACCTCAGACATCAAGGACACACATGGTCAAGCTAGCGGAATTCAAAACGGAGGGAATAACCATCTGGTCAAACACGACTCAAAAGAGGTACACTACTGACGGTACTCTAACCAGAGACCTGACCAACTATGGTCAACCACGAATCATCATTTGACACCCACACAAAGGATATGACCAATTACGACACTACCACAAAACAACAGTCAACTCGGAACCGAGGACTGAAATAGGTACCCCAAATCAATCCATACGACATGGTCCTATCAAACAAAGCATGACTTGCCATTACATAAGCAAAAGCGAATACAAAAATTAAACTCGCATAGGTAATATCTAGTAGATACAATCTTTTCTGAATTGATCTAAATGTTAAAAGTCGATCAAGTTTTCTACATGATCTATATTAGATTGCAGTTATCTACCTCATCTAGGTATAGGTTGTTCTTGGTTTACTAACTCTCTAAGGTTCATTGCATTGAACACACATAATAAGCCATAATGAGTTCTTAAACCAATTTCACATTAATAAAATCAGACAACCATTAACCAATTAAATAAGATATTTAATCTCCAATTAAAACATCATTGACATACTGGTTCAAAACCAATCTCTACAGTTTCATATTTTCCAAGCCCAGTTACACTATATGGATCAAGGAAACATAAATATATACGGAATCCAAATGTAGATAATCATTTCCAAAATCCAAAAATTACTTCCTTACACACATATAGAAGAATCCAAAATTAACTATTAATTAATGAATATATTTATTAATCCATGATTAATTAAATATAACAAATTAATAATTAATAACGGAATTAACAAATTAAGTATTTAATTAGAAAAATATTCATTAATAATAAAATAAAATTTGAGCATTAATTAATGTACACTTTCCATTATACAAATAATTAATAACAAATTAATCATAGTTTATTGCTTAATGAATATTTAATCATAATTAAAAATAAACTTAATTAAAAATACATTTATTATAATATTAAATTATAATATATATTTTCTTTTATTTAAAAAAAAACATATAAAAAAACACATTTCTTTTTTTTTTAGAAAACAAAATCATATTACAAGGGGAGGGAGGGTACCCACGTGGAACCCCACGTGGGCCCCCCCTTGGGAGCTCACGCTACCCACGGTAGTGCTGCTACCAAATGGTAGCAAGCAACTGCCCTGGCTACCATGGGCAGCGCTGCTACCATTTGGTAGCAGTCCGCTACCATGGTAGCAAGCTACCTCCCGCATGGTGGGGGTTTGTGCCCTGCCACGTGGGTATTAAATTATTATTTATTTATTTATTTTTATTTTTTTTAAAATTTTACTGTAAAAAATGCACAGTAAAAAATACAGTCTAGAGACTTTAAAAATAAATATATATATTTTTTTTCATTTTCCAAATACCCAGATTTGGGAAGGGAAATCTTTCCAACACAATACCATTATGGCAAAATGAGATGGATTTACACAATTTAACATCAAATCTGCCAAACCCCAATCTAAATTTCATTCTTCAACTTATATAAGAGAGATTCAATGGAGTTTTAGACAAATTTTTCTCAAGAACAGCCAAACCCCAAATTTGGTTTTAATTTAATTTTTTTTTGAGAATCCATTTATACAAACAAAATTGCCATCTTGAGGTTTGGAAAGGAAGCAAGGAGAATTTAAGATCCATAAATTCAAACTACAACTCCTCCATTTCCCAAGAGCATAAGATTTTTAATCTACAACCAGATTTCTACAAAAACACCAAAAACGATTTTCTTTAAGCAAGAACCCAAGAAATAACCAGAGGCCTACCTGATTCAGCAATCCTGGCAAGATCGGAGGAGAGCCCAACCTGCAAGCTCCAAGAAAAATCATTTCTTTTGCAAAATCCCCCAATTTTTTTTCATTTTCCAAAAATATTTTTCCAAACAAAATATCCTCCCAAAATAATTTTCAAACCTAGGTTAAATGGGGAAAAGTTTGACCAAATTTTTATTTTGGAATTAAAATTTTTATTTAAAATAATTCTCAAAAATAATTCTTTTCCAACTATATCAATAAATTAAATTGTTTTTCAATTCAAAATTGATTTCTTCAATTAACTGAAATTAACCTTTCTAATTTAAAAAGCCAATAGAATACAATTAATTCTATTGCAATTAAATTCAAAACTTTCTTTTTCAACAGCATATACAAAATGCATTTAATATTTAAAATTAGCCATGTAATTTAACTTGCTCCTAAACTGACTCGAGCAATTCAATATTAACGATAATCACATAACGAAACCTTGTTTAATTTAGTCTATTAATCTTTAATGCATGAACACATATTTAATCGTATTAAATACTAAGGACCAATTACTCAATTTCACCATACACACCAAACATGCAACCCAAGAAGCCAAACAGATAGACGGCCCACATACCCAACCAAAGGGAATACCGACGACTACTGACGATGCTCACTTGAGCACGACTATGGTCAAATGAGGATAACACGACCACCTAATCCAACTATAAGGATTAAAGAGGTACACTCAAACCTGCAAATCCAAGTGGAGACGAACCTCGCACCCATGCGGTACTATACCTGAAATCTGCTGCAACCAAGAGTCATACATGCATACATATATAAACTTAATGAAAGCATTAGCCTGATTTTAATACCACGAAATATGAACACTAAACAACTTGCATACAACTGGTGCAAAAAACCACATTAACAACTATGCACAAATCAAAACATCTGACTATAATCATTATATTATGATAAACTAACCAAGGTCAAACCGAGATTAGAAATTGATTAGGGTAGGGGTACTACAGAAAGCGCTAAGGTTTGAACTATTGAATGTTGGGATTGATTATGCATTAAAGTTTAGAACTGATGCACTATTAGGAAGCTTGCACACACTAAAATATGGTTCCAAAATGCTAAGATGTTGTTCTTACATGCTAAACTGCCTTGGTAGTTTGACTTGGTGGTTTTCTGTGACTTTTGAACTTTGTCCTTAACTATGATGGATGATTTTCTGAAGTAAGAAATGAAAGCACAACACAAAAGAGATAACCAATTTTCTTAGTCTAAACAATGAGTGTATGTTCAGTGAGGATGTGTTCAAATCCCCAGTGTTTTAACAGGTTTTGATACAGACAAACACAATTCAATCAGACTCTTTATTCAAGGGTCATCGATAATATCATAGCTCACTAGTCTCGATACTCTGTCAGCTCAAACAACATTGTCACCCACTAGAGGGAGCCCATTTTTTTGCCTTTTTCCAGAAATTAACTCAAAATGAATTGCTTCACAATTGAGTAGTTATCTTGGGAGATAAATGGTGAGTAATCTTGGGGGTGGATTCTTCTCCACCCTTGCACTATGATACTGCAAATGTTTGGATACTGACTCAGCTCAAAGTTTCTAATGCTAAAGTTCGTAATCAGGCTGTAGACACCTAAAAATGGTCAACGCTTGCGGAGTCATACTTTAACATTTGCGCATTGCCTCATTTTAGGTTTTTGCATCGTATTAACATTTCTCCTATGTTACGCACTTGGTCTTTATCATTTGCGAGCATTGAGTCTTTCTTCTGCATTCTTCATTTATCTCGCTCTCGAATTTGGTCTTGTCGACAACAATCTCCAATCATGATTTTTGATCAATTTTATCCTATTGCATCAATGTGCGTGCTTATTTGTCATCATTTTGGACATCATCAATCCTAATTAGGGTTTTGTCCTCCTATCAATCTTGCGATCGATTTGTCATCAATCATTGTCCTCTTATCAATCTTGTCGATTTATCATCAATCCTTCAATCTTGTCCTCTTAACGATCGATTTGTCATCAATCGTTGTCATGTTCGATCTTGTCATTTCGCGATCAATTTGTCATTGATCGTGGTCATTTTCAATATTATCATTTTGCAATCTATTTTGTCATCGATTCTTGTCCTCTTGTCAATCTTGTCATTTGGCGATCGATTTGTCATCGATTGTTGTCTGTCTCAATTATGTCAATTTGGATCAATTTGTCATTGTTCCTCGTCAATTGGTGTATTTATTAATCAAATCATTTATCACATTGGTCATTTATCAATCCAAAATCAAATCATGATCGAGTCAATTATCTTTCATCAAGACCTAATTCATCTTCTAGGGTTTCATGATTTAATCATTTAACCTTGTGTGTGTTATTTCTTCCTTTAGGATTAATAAATTGTTTATTTATCCTAAGTCTTCTCATTGCAATTAAATGTTCATTTAATTGGCTAATTATTCCTCCTTGTGAATTAATTAATAAATGACAAATTATTAATTAATTTATCTAATTTCTAATTTTCATCAAATTTCCTAATTTCTTAATTCCTCATTTTCTAATTTCTTAATTTTCTAATTCCTAATTTCAATTTCCTCCTATTTCTCTCCTAAATTCATGGAAATGACATAGAAATTTGTCATAATTTGTCATAATTGGCAATCAATCAATCCTTGCATAGAAATTTGTCATAAATTGTCATAAATTCTTGACATAGAATTTGTCATAAATTGTCATAAACCCTTGCATAGCAATTTGTCATAAATTGTCATAAACCCTTGCATAGCAATTTGTCATAGACATGTCATAATTTTGCTATTCTTGATTTGAATTTCCATTCGAATCACTATCATGCTAATCTTGTCATCTCTCCAATTCTTCTATAAATTGGATGAATTTCTTCAATCTTGGCTAATAATGAGAATAATTGGTAATCAGACTATCGAATTTACGCTTCTAGTACTCTTGATCAAAAATCTCGTCTACTTGCTTTCAATTGTGTGTATGCACTAGTAGGTGAGATCCACAACAAAGCTATTTGGAGAGGAAAGAAGAACAATGGAGCCGCATGAAGGAGCATTCAAATCGTCATCCGGTTTGCATAATATTTAGTTTTGTATGCTTTGTTTTCATGTCTCTATTGAATGTGTCTTAGGATAGATTCATTGCAATGAATGCATTTGTGATTGAGCTATTACGTTTATATCTTGTCTTGTGATGATTTCCTATTTCCTAACATACATTAATTGGTGAACCCGACATGAACACTAACCTTCTAACCTCTTTATGGTGTTTTGAGTGCTCTCAAGTTGATTTGCAGGCCAAAAAAACCAAAAAACAGGGTCGTGCAGGGTTTTTTGGAGACTTCCGCGCCTGTGTCCTGCATCCTGTGCCTGTGTTGAGCATTCTGCACCTGTGTTGAAGACATTCTGTGCTTGTGTCCTGCATTCTGCGCCTGTGTCATGGGTTCTGCGCCTGTGTAAAGTCTAGAACAGAGGTAAAAAATGCAGTGTTTACTTGAAATTTGTTGTGTTTTTGCATTCTGTTTTATGTGCTTTGGATTTTGGTACTAATTATCTGTGCAGAATCTTGGCATACACATGGCAAAGACAATAAATCAAACTACTAACATGTGTTATGCAGAATCGATAGTCAAAGATAACAAATCAAACTCCTAACTTGGGTTTTGCAGGTTGCCTTGGAGAAACAACTAAACTTGGTGTTTGTCTTTAAATGTTTTAGGCACCTAGTGATTTCTAAATAGGTTGGAATGAACATTTGTTTTCTTTGATTGTTGAGTATGACATTGGAGTAGGAGAGTATGCTCTCATCCTTCTTAGGGTGATCAGAAATCTAGATCTTCGATACCATGCTTGTGTTGTTGATTGTGTGTCTCCTTTAGAGGGCCTGCCTTCCCGACCACTTTGCTTTTGCAAGCAAGTGATAATCGTGAGAAGGGGATGACCCAAAGTGAGTACAGCTAGAATTCCTTGGCATTCTAACTCACTATAAAAAAATACCCGATGAGCGAAAGCTTTGAAGGAAGTATTACGTGGGAATTGTAGTTACTTGGGAAGTGATGACCCTTGGACTCTTTCTCATATCAACATCTAAGTAGGGCCTCTTGGTCTAAATCGTGCTTGCATGACTACATTTGTTTGGTATCTTGATGGGCTTAATGTCTCAATCACGCTTGCGTGACATCAAGGAGTAACGCTTAACAGAAATCCTTACTAAACACCTTGTTTTAGAGGCCAAAAACCCTTCTAGTTGCTTGAGAAGGACAAATTCGGATACTTGGAAGAGATACTAAGTTTGCCATGGGGAGATTTCCATGGGGACTGATGCTTGGCTACCCTGAGAAGTGAGTGCCGTGGAGGGGAGCCCATGGGGTCAAGCATCTATGTATTCTCCTTGAATCCCATAATGAGTCTACCTCTCAAGTACCTAATGTCTTTGCCTACCATAAGAAATGTGGAAATGAGCATGACTGTCTTAAGTCTAAGTTGAAATATCTTGTATTCTTTGCTTGTCAAAAGTTGAATTGCATCCCATTTCAAAAAGAAAAACAAATTGATTCAAAACAAGGTTAAACACAAGAGATATTCATCCAACAAAAGTTCAACAAGATTCGAAAAAGCACCTTCAAACATGGTTGTCAAACATTGTTCAAAATCTTGTCTCAACATTCATGTCACTTACATTTAGGTTCATCCTAGGTTGCATTTTGCAAAGTTCATTGTCAAGTACCAAGGGTAGGTTTCACCAAAGTCATACTCTTTTCAATAAAAGTCATCCATTTGCATATGTCCTCTTGCATTAAAGTCATACCATTGCCATACATTGCATACCCTAGGTCTCTTCATTAAGCTTAGGTCATTATCATATCATATTAAGGTCATTTGCATAGTAATTGTCCCTTTGCATATAGTGTCAAAACTAGGTTTTGTCATACTTGAGTAATCCAAATCTTTGATAAACTCTAAGTCATTGTTAGGAGGTCTAGACCTTATCAAACCTTTGTCTTTTTGTCATCAATATCATTTGGTCAAACCTAGCTTAGTATCCAAGCATATAGGGGAGACTTTGTCATTTTGTCCTTTTGTCACTTGGTCCTTTTGTCCTTTGAGGTCTAGACATCATTTCAATTTCCTAAGGGTCTCTTTCTTAGATTTGCATTCCAAAAAGTTTGTCAAAATCTTGAAAAAACAACCAAAAACATAGATTGCATTTTCATCTATTCAAGTTTGCATTTAGTTGCATAGCATATATTGCCCTTGAAAAAATTCCAAAAATATTGCATTTGCATAGTGACATGTCTATTGAAACAAGGTTCCAAGCACCAATGATGCAACAAAGTTTGACATATCAACCGACAATGCAATCAAATTTTAATCCAAGGCAATCACAATTATATCCAACCCAACAACAAGGCAATATTGATCAAACTTTTTATGATGAAACAAGTCTCCAAATACAAAAACTAGAGGAGAAACTAGCTCAAGAAAATGAGATTTTGGAACAAAGAGTGAAAAACATTGCGAAGAATAGATCACAAATGTCCAAAATGTTTTGAAAACTTCCAGGTCGAAATCCAAATATTGAGCCAATTGATGTAAGGTCTCTTATCGAACGATCAGACATACCAGCTCTCCTCTCCCAAATAGAGATGATGAAACAATTTCAAGAAAAGAGACAACATCAATTTCAACATTATGTGCCTCCACAACAAGAACAAGAAGGTGTTTACTATCAATCTGATTTTCAACCAATACAACCAATGGTTCAACCAATTGTCCAACATATTCAACCAACGCAATCAATGGTCCAATTTCAACAATATGTCCAGCCAACTATACAATGTCCACAAATAGTTCAACCAATGGTGGAATATCAACAAGTTCAATCAACATATCAATGTCAACAACCACAATCAAACATTCAAAAACAAAGGTTGCAGCACACACCAAGCCAAGTTTCAAACATGTTGGAACAATTGAACCAAGTCCAATATCAAAACATGACATCAAACCAAAAACAAGTTCAAATTCCAGATACAACTATGTCAAAACCTCGAAAGAAAGATGGCTTTATTGCAATGATCTTAAGGAAATTACCAAGTGAGTTCTTTGAGGAAGATAAAGATAATACACTTATGTCTAGCAATGCCTCACCCCCTCACAAACAAATTGACTCTCCAGTGGCATCTATTCCTACACCTCTAGAAGTTTCCCAAGAACCTTCCATATTGTCCCCATCAAACAATACACCCAAGGATGAAATTATCCAAGAGCTATCCATAATTGATTGCCAAGATAATCCAATTCATGATGCACATCCTTGTCATGTTTCAGAAATACAAGACCCAATGCCACCATGCACTTTATTCCCATTATCTATTTTAGAGGACCGCATTCAAAGTCCCTCTTCCTCATGTTCAAGCATTGATTCCTTGCCAGAATCCATCACAAATGTTCAAAGTGCATTTCCTTCATCCCAAAACACTGAGCCCTTGTCAAAATCCTCCATGCATATCCAAAGTCCAACCCCATGTCAAGAGGATAGTTTAGAGCATGAAGAAATGTGTCTTGAAATAGATGAAGATCAAGATCTTGAAACCTTATCATCCTATCCAATTGTTGACCAGGACCCCATGTTCCCAGACACTCATGATGATTCCCCTATTCTTGTCCATCCTATCCAAAGTCCTATTGACACTCCATTCCCCGAGCAAGATCAAGATATCCTAGTTCATCCAATCCCAAACGATCCCCTTCCATTTCATGAAAAAAATGTCCTTTCAAATCCCATTGACATTCCACTTCTTGAGAAAGATCAAGCTATCCTTTCCATCCTTTCCGATGATCCCATTGAAAGTCAAGAGAAAAGCACCTTTAAAGATGATTCCAATGATCTTCCTCCTTGTCAAGATCAAATTATTCCTTTAAATCCTTCACAAGATCCACTTGTTCCTTCATCTCCTTGTCATAATGCTCCATATACACTCCAAGATATCATTTCTTTTGATGATCCCATTATTTCTCCCATTCCATCTCTTGAAGAGCCCGTCATTGAACCATGTCCACTACACAATCCTAGTCCCCCTCATGATCCTAATCCCCCTCATGATTCTAATGTGTTAGTGCAAGATGTTCATGAACCCACGACATGCATAATGGGTTCTTCCACTTTGGTGAAATTCGATCCACTTCATGGTCTCATTATTTCTCTCATATCATATCCACCTCATAATGGACTCGCATCTTCTTCCCAAAGAAAAGAGTATCCTACAAGTCAAGATATTTATAAAGGCAAAGGAGTAGATATCCATAAGCAAGAATCTCTCCATATCAAAGAAAATATTAAGGGTCATGTCTACACAACTCACTCTCAAGACGTTGGTATCCCTCCATCAAAATCAAAACATACACCTTCCCCATCATACCTTCCATCCATCTTAGGTCCTTATATCCCTTCATCCTCTATGCAAGGTCAGCAAAGGCACACATCCTTGAGTAAATTTCATCAATCCAAAAGAAGTCCATTTCATTCATATCCATCCATACATTCCTTTCCTCCTCCAAGCAATTTGAATGCCAAGTATACAAGTCATAAGTCTAGATATCCACATGTATTCAAGGATCAACATGTCCAATATAATCAACATGTCAAAAGAAAGAAAAATATGATCTATAAAGAAAAGAATATATCCAACAGGCCACAAAGGCCCACTGAGAAAAATAAAGAAAAGTCAAAATATATGTGGGTTCCTAAATCCCTTGTGCAAGCAATGCACTCTAAGGAACTACAAAAGCATGAAAAATCAAAAACCATGTGGATCCCTAAGCAGCTCCTTGAAGCACAAGAGCCTAAAGAAACATCCAACTTGGCATCCAAAATTGCTATTCCTCCATCCAAACCTCTCAAATCTATTCCTCCATCACCTTCTTCATCCATTTTGGGCCCTTATGTCCCAAAATCCCAAGCTATTCCTCTGTCCAAATCTCACAATCTGAGACCCACTCTTCCTCCATCAGTCCATCACCCCTCAAGGTGTGTGCCAATGTTGATCTTGCCTTCATTTCTATCCACTGAAGCCCAATTCTTCCAATACCCTATCCATTATCCAATGCATATTTTCCATCCTTCCATCCCTCTAGTCCAATCCTTTGCATAAATCCTTGCCTTAGTTTCATCTCTTTTTCCATGTCCTTATCCTACCAACGTCTTTGAGCATACTTGTAAAGGTCATGGTCCTTTTTTTTTTTCAAGGCTACTATCCAAAAAAACAAAAAGATGCTTGAGTCCTTCTTCCATCCCCTATCATGTGTCCATCTTCTATTGAAAAAGTCAAAAAATACAAAAAAAAAAAAAAAAGAAAAAAGAAAAAAATTAAGCAAAAAATAATTCGTCCACTGGTGAAAACCTAGCAAACAGGCGCCTTGGGCAAGTACCATGATGAAAACCTGGCAAATAGGCGTCATGCGTAATTTATGAACTTCTTGCACACCACACTTGGGGGCAGGTTTTATCCTATCATATCCTTTTGTCCTTCATTGTTCCATTATCCTATAGAACCCATGTCATACTCCTTCATATCCTATTACCCTTCATTATCCTATCGAACCCCTATCATTACCCTCCATTATCCTATTGTCCTTCATGTACATATCCCCTTTTCCTCCTTCGATCTTGACAAGGCTGAGGATCTTCATGAGCATCATGTATCTTGTTTGCAGCTTTTAGTCCATCATAGCTTTTGGTCTTTATCCATTTGCTTATTACAACCTTTCATCCATATTCCCTACCTTATTGCAACTTTTTGCCACTATCCCTTAGCCTATCCCATATCCTACCCCGACCTTCAGTCCATGTCCCTTATCCATTCTTTCTCTTGCTTATCCTATCCATATTTTATCACTATCCATGCACTCTTTTTCATTCCTTGATCTTGATTTGACATAAGGACGCAAAATTTAAACATGGTTTCAAAAACCTCTTGACATGTCCCTCATGTCATATGTCACTGCTTTACATTGTCATATCCAGTCTCTTGTCCCATCACGCCATAGCCTTTGAAAATTGCATCCACATTGTCTCCATGATAAAAGGCCTTTGTCTTCCCTCTATCCACCATCATTTCAGCAAGCCTATTTATTCACCTATCATATTCCTTGCCTTGCTAGACACTGGGGGCAAAATCTTAAAAAATTTAAAATGTCCTGAAATAAATCCAAAAAAAAAAAAATTGAAAAATGTCCTGAAAAAAATCTTCAAGCAAAAAAATCAAATAAAGTCCTGAAAAAATCTCTAAAAAAATCAAATAAAGTCCTGAAAAAACCTTCAAGCAAAAAAAATCGAATAAAGTCCTGAAAAAAATATCTAAAAATTGAAAATGAAAATCCATAAAAATCATAAAAAGTCCTGAAAAAATGACCAAAAAATTTTAAAAATCGACAAGCAAAAACAAGCATTTTGTCAATAAATAACCCCCTTTTGTGCATCAGACAACTCACTGAGCATCCCTCCAACAACTCGCAATCCAACACTGTGCTTTAATGAAATTATGCGTAAACAGATGAACTTTTTTTTCAATCAAACCAGACATTCAAACTGATCAAAATTGTCATATCAATCGAACGTTACCATCAAAATCATTTGTCCTTGTCTCTACTATCATGGGTCTTATACAGAGTGTGGTATACTCGAAACCAGACTGTGTCCTGTCTTAGATGGGGTACCGCATGTCCTGAAACCAAACAACATGATTGTCCTATCAACGCTTTCAACTTTTGACAATGAAGATCAAGATGTTTGTTTGATTTGTTGGAATTTGTGCATCTTATCTTTTTATTGATTTATTTTTGGCTTCGGTCATGTTCCTATGTTGCTCGATGATGTCACTGAGTGATTTAGAGTGACCGGGATGGTTCATGGTCCTTTTCCTTTTTGTTGTGATTGTTGTTTGTCTGCGATGTGTCTGTCTTTTGCAAAAAGGGTTGCATTTCAGCTCTGGCCTTCAATGCCATGATGCTACGCATCCATTTTGCCATATCAAATAAAGGTTCTCACCTACTTATGTGCATTTGTGAAAGCAAGTTTTCCTTCATCTCTAACTGTCCTCTGTCTAATTTCTGCTTACTAACATTTCTTCTGTCAGTCTTGTCAATCTGTTTGCTCCTATCGTCTCCTATCATTCTTATCGATCAATTGGCCTCTTTTCTGGATGTTTCCGGCCAATTCCTCGAGGGGGCATGCATATGTCATTGTCATTGTCTGGGGCATTTTCATTATTGTTCTTTGAAACAACACTTAAAATCCCATTGTCTCAAAGAGGGGCAAAATGTAGACACCTAAAAATGGTCAACGCTTGCGGGATCATACTTTAACATTTGCGCATTGCCTCATTTTAGGTTTTTTGCGTTGCATTAACATTTCTCCTATGTCACGCACTTGGTTTTTATCATTTGCGAGCATCGAGTCATTCTTCTACATCTGTCTCGCTTTCGAATTTGGTCTTGTCGATAACAATCTTTAATCATGATTTTGGTCGATCTTGTCAATCTCTTATCAACTTGTCAATCTCGTTGTTTTACGATCGATTTGTCATCGATGCTTGTCCTCTTCAATAATGTCAATTTGGATCAATTTGTCATTGTTCCTCGGTGCATTTATCAATCAAATCATTTATCAATCCAAAATCAAATCGAATCGATATCAATTATCCTTTGTCAAGACCTAATTGTCATTCTCGCATTGCTAACTCATCTTCTAGGGTTTTATGATTTAATCATTTAACCTTGTGTGTCATTTCTTCCTTTAGGATTAATAAATTGTTTGTTTATCCTAAGTCTTCTCATTACAATTAAATGTTCATTTAATTGGCTAATTATTCCTCTTTGTGAATTAATTAATAAATGACAAATTATTAATTAATTTACCTAATTTCTAATTTCATTATTTCCTAATTCCTAATTTCATTATTTCCTAATTCCTAATTTCCACCTATTTTCTAATTTCCTAATTTTAATTTCCACCTAATTAATTTGTCTTTAGTGCTCCCTATTTTTGTGCTTCATGCGTCATACTCTTGGCATAGCAAGATGCCATAGGGTTCTAGTCCTCTAAGCTTTGCATTGGCAATATGTCATAATTCATGACATAGAAGGTGTCATAACCTTCTTCTTTTCACTCAATTGTGCCATTTTTGAGATTAATTGCTTCTAATATCCATTTCAAGCTAAATTTGATCCTATCTCCAATTTATCTATAAATTGGATGATCTTCATCAATCAAAGCTAATTGGTAATCACTTTTGCAATCACATAATCATAGAATCAGATAATGAGAAATAATCACTTCTTCTAGCACTCTTGTGCCAATATCAATCTTGCTTTCACATTAGGTTTGTGCACTTGAAGGTGAGATCCACAAACAAAGGCTATTTGGAGAAGAAAGAAGGACAATGGAGCTGCATGAAGAAGCATTCAAATCTACCATTGGTTTGCATATGTCTTTAATTTTGAATGTTTTGATTTCATGTCTCTATTGAGTGTGCTTAGGATAGATTCATTGCATTCTAGCTTTTTGTGATTAGGCTAAATTAGTTTTTATAATGCTTGTGATGATTTCCTATTTCCTAACGTACACAGGCTTCCTATTCCATCGTCAGTGATAAAATCCCTCAGGAGGCTTCCCAACCTTTAGAACAAAGGCTTTACATATCATAAAGATACAGGAGGAAGGATATTCTTTGCGCGCAACCATTGAAAAGGACTTTCATCACTTTCCACTTTTGATTATAGTGGGTTGGAACACTTGGCTTCAAATTCATTCCCCACTTAGGTCATTCCCCTCACACCGGCCAGAGAATGGCTTTAAGAGTTGTTAACTCCTTGGGAGGGTAGGCCTGCTAAAAGATTTAATGCTTAAAAACACCGAAAGCGTAAGAGTGGTTTGACTTTTTGATCACCCAGTTAAGGGGAGAGCATATACCTTCCACTTTTGAAGCAAAGCACACTAGTGTTATTTTTAGCCTTTTATCACAATTATTTTTTAAAGCCTACATGGAGATATTGCTCCACAAAAATATGGTGTTTGTTTTATTTCCTCAAATCAGTTATTGTCTATTTTAGTAAAGAAACCTGGTCAACAAAGTAAAATTTCAATTTTTGGTCAACAAAAAAAAATAGACAAAGGGGAAGAACTTCCCTCTTTAACTTGGAATAAAATTGGACAAGTGAGATTCTTTTTCCTTGCAAAAAATTTAAAGTTGATCCTTTTAAACACCAAAGGATGGTGAGGTTCCTTTTTAAAGCCTTTTGCAAAAAACGAAATTTTATTGGTTCTTTTTAAATGCCCAAACAAAAATTTTCTCCTAAGAAAGCAAGAAAGATTTTTGTTGTTGTTCTTTTTAGGAGCCCAAAATAAGGTGTGAGTTCATTTTTTAGTTAAACAAGAAATGAAAGGAATTTTAATCTTAACTAACTTAGAAAATCTACTAAAATTCAAACTACTTTAATTCATGCCTAAATAAAATAGGCTTCAAACCTGCAAAACAATAGTTAATCAGTTAGCAAATGAATGGTTTTGTGGACTTCCACAAGTCTAATTCTTGAGGTCTCTATTACAAATTATTTCTTGCCCTCTGTCTGTGATGCACTATAGAATGCCCCAGATGAGCTATCAGACAAAACTGACGTGCTAAGTTGTTTGCCAAATGTGTTGGGCTGTTAAATTCCCATGCTGAAAGCTATAGGAAAGATTAAAAAAACTCTATGCACTAAGTAAGGGTTCCCATGCACTAAGTAATGAGTCCAACGTGATGAATAGTAGACCAGATGCACTGAAGTTTTAACTGGATGCGCTAAGATAGATTCCCTACGTGTTGATTCTCATTTCCCACGTACCTATAAAGTTGGTTATATTCAAAAATCGATTTGATTAATGGGGTTATACCCTATGGTGGGTGCTAGAAATGTATGCGAGAAAAGCGGTTCAATGAAATTTAAATTGTGAAAATATTCAAATACTTGCCCACACACCCATGGGACTCTTGGTGCAAGTTATGTAGCCATGAGGAATAGCTCAACTTCCCAAGGAGTGTTCCATGGTTCTCTATCTCACAAGGTCCCTCAAGCCAATCCCTTTGCTCTCAGATCACTAAGCAAACTAACTTAGGGATGACAAATGCAAGAACAAGGGATGCTTTAGATCAAATTTAGTATGAATGCATCCTATTTATGCATGATTCTAACAAATGAAATAAAATAGATGATAAGATGACAAGGTTAGTAAAAACTACTATCCTAACATGATATACTAGTTATATGATTTAATCTAAGATGATAGAAAGGCTCTAAAATGATTATTAGATTTATTTCTATTACAAAGAGAGGCTAAATGCTTGCTAAAATTAAGTATAAGTATGATGCTAAAGACTTGGATTCTAAAATGGAGGGATGAGGGCTCTATTTATAGAAGAAACAGGCAATGGATGGTCAGGATTAAATGATCCAATCAAGGGTTAGGATTGAAAGTTATCAATCCATGTTTGCAATTCCCACCAATAAAATGGTGACAATTGTCAACATAAGACTGCTTGAGAGGAGATGTAAGAAGCATTAAATGCTTGAGAAGACCTCATGGTTACCTTAGGAGGTAAGGGTTAAAGTTAGGTTAAGGTTATCCATTGGATAAAGATTTTACTTAAAGGGTAAACTCTTGTGCAAGGGTTAAAGGAATAACCATGGTCAAAGAAATGAATGCTTGATGAGACCCCTGGGTTAAATGAGGGTTGAGTTAGGCAAAAAGTCTCTAACCATGCCACAAAGGGTTAGTTAACCATTAATTGTTTGAAAGACTTTGGGGACAAATTTGTAAGAGTCCTTCCAAATTTGGGGGTATTCAACAAGTTAGCTTGTTGAAGGCATAAAGGCTTTAATGCCTTTGCAAGACTTTACTCCAAATTTGAGAAGTGACCTTCTCAAATTGAGGGAAAGGGGATAATTGATGGGTTTAGGTTAATTGATTAGGATTAGAGGGATTCTAGAAGAATTTAGGAAGAGGGTTAGGAGGCAAGTGGAAGATGTAGGAAAATGCAAGTGGGTGAGGGATCATAGGATTAAAATAAATTGCTTTATTAAATTGCTTTATTTTAATTTGGTTGTAAGTGCGGGATTTTAAATAAATTAGATTTATTTATTTGGGGTGAACTATTTAATTAAATGTAAATTTAATTAAAAGTAGAGAGAAGGGATTTAATTAAATAAAATGATTTATTTAATTAAATGATGTGAAAGGTTTAAGTGAATTTAAATAAAATGAACATTAAATATTCATTTGGGAATATGGTCATTTTTATACGTCTACACTCATTAATTCCTTCATGATTACCATACCATCCATCTTTCCCCATAAATCTGTCCTTTCCTATTAGTTCTTTAATATTAAAATCAATATTCACTTCCCCTTTCCAAATATTTTGAACTTTGGAAATCACACCAAGATTTGCTAACCCATCTACTACAAAATTTTTTTCCCTAAATGCATGACTAATGATAATATTTTTAAAGCTTGAAATTATTTCTCTAGCTTTAAAAGCCATATTTTCAATAGTCCATGATGGCTCAATTTCTCCCTTAAGGCATTTAATTATGTTAAGCGAATCTCCTTCTAGCCATAGATTATCATGATTGAGATTTTTTGCTATAATTATGGCATTCAAAGCCGCCGAAACTTCAACATAATGACTTGTTTGATTACCCAAAGGGCCAACAACTGCCACAAGGCAACTACTAGCAGGAATCCTGAATATGAGCCCATATCCAGCTTTCCCCAGGTTGCCCTTAGAAGCCCCATCAAAGTTGGCCTTAATCCATCCCTGGGGAAGAAAACACCAAAGTTGGTTAGTTAGTTGATAAGGGTTTTCAACTTTAGTTTAAAGATAGAAAATGCAAAATCATTAACAAGATTGGTTTGGAGATTGCAACTAGTATGTAGACATGAAGTAATATCTTTCACTTGAACATGAGTAATAAGACATGTTTGATTTCTCATATTGATGAGAGTTGGATATGGCATAAGAGGTTGTGTCATGTTAATTTTGATTGTATTGTTAAGAGCAATTCAACTAAGGCAGTTAGAGATATACCTAAGATTATGAAGCCTCATAATCTGCTATGTAAGGAATGTCAATTGGGTAAGCAAGTCAGAAGTTCTTTTAAGAGAATACATGATAAATCTAATGATGTACTTGATTTGATTCACACTAACTTATGTGGTCCAGCAAGAACTAGAAGCTTTCAAGGTGATAGGTATTTCATGCTGATTATTGATGACTATTCTAGAATGACATGGGTGACTTTTCTAAGGGAGAAGTCTAAAGCTTTTGAGAAATTCAAGATCTTTAAAGTGAAGGTTGAAACAGAAACTGGATTGAAAATAAAATGTCTAAGATCATATCATGGCAGCGAATTCACTTCTCATGAATTTAACAGTTATTGTGAGACAAATGGAATCAGGAGGTAGCTATCTGCACCTAGAACTCCTCAGCAAAATGGAGTAGTTAAAAGAAAGAACAAAACCATTTTGGATGCAGCTAGATCTATGATGATGAAAGCCAAATTGTCTCATATCTACTGGAGAGAAGCACTGAGTACAACAATCTACACATTCAACAAATTTTACATCAAAGGTGAAACCAGTAAGACCCCTTATGAACTATGGTTTGGACACACACCTACTATTAAGTATTTCAGAATTTCTGGAAGTAAATGTGATATCAAAAGAGATGATTCAATTGGAAATTTTGATCCTAGATGTGATGAAGGGATATTTCTTGGTTATTCAATTCAGAGAAAAGTATATAGATGTTATAACAAAAGATTGCAGAAAATTGTGGAGAGTGCTAATGTGAAAGTGGATGAATGGTACAAACATTACTCTATATCATATGATAGGGAACTGATAGTGGAAATGATCATAACTAAACTAACAATGCCTCAACCGGTATAGGAAGCTGAGAAAGTTACATCAACACAATCTAAAAATTCAACTGTGACTGATGATCAGAACAGTGAACCTGAAGTTCAAAAGAATCAAGGTATGTAAGATTAAATCATTCTGAAGATCAAATTATTGGAGATTGAAACAAGCGAGTTATGACAAGAAGAAAACTGGCAAATGAAGAGGTATGTCTTATTTCTCAAGTTGAACTGGCAATTGTTATTGAAGCTTGTAAGGATAAACATTGGTTAAAGGCTATGGCAGATGATTTAGATCAAATAGAGAAGAATGAAACTTGGTCTTTAGTTTCTCGGCCTAAAAATAAGAATGTTATTGGAACTAAATGTTTTTTTAGAAATAAACTGAATGAGGATGGTTAAGTTATAAGGAACAAGGCTAGATTCGTTTGTAAAGGATATTCTCAAATGGAAGGAATTGATTATGGTGAGACATTTGCACCTGTAGCTAGAATTGAAGTTATTAGACTATTTCTTGCCTATGCAGCTTATAAGAACTATAAGGTTTATCAAATGGATGCCAAATGTGCATTTTTGAATGGTGAGCTTGAGAAAGAAGTTTACATTGAGCAACCTAATGGATTTTCACTGACAGATGACAAAGATATGGTTTGTAGATTGAAGAAAGCTTTATATGGATTGAAACAGGCTCCTAGAGCTTGGTATGCAAGGTTGGATAAATATCTTTTGAAGCTTGGTTTTACTAAAGGCAGTGTTGATAGTAATCTATATTATAAGATCACTGATAATGATATTCTAGTTATTGAAGTTTTTGTTGATGATATCATTTTTCGAGGAGAAGATAAACTGTGCATGGAATTTGCTAACAACATGAAGATTGAATTTGAAATGTCCATGATTGGTGAGATGAAATTTTTCTTAGGTTTGTAGATTACTCAAACTGACAAAGGGATTTTTATCTATTAAACAAAGTATCTGAGGGAATTGTTGAAAAAGTTTGGTATGGATAATTCCAAACCGGTAAGTACTCCTATGGCTACAAGTGAGAAATTGTCTATCAAGAATACTTCAATACCGGTAAATCCGACAAGGTATAAGTCTATGATTGGTGGTCTGTTATATCTAACTCAGACCAGACCTGATATTATGAATGCAGTAAGTATTGTTTCAAGGTATCAAAGTAATCCTAAAGAAAATCATGAATGTGTAGTAAAGAGGATATTCCAGTGGAACAACTGAATATGGTTTATGGTATTCCAGAAATGGCGATTTCACTTTATGTGCATATACTGACTCAGATTGGGCAGGTGATACTAATGATAGGAAAATAACTTCTGGTGGAGATTTCTTTCTTGGAAAGAAACTGGTTTCATGGATCAACAAAAAATAGTCATGCATCTCTTTATCTACTGCAAAAGCTCAGTATGTTGCAACAACAACTAATTGCACTGAAGTCTTGTGGATGAAGCAAATGTTGAAGGATATCAGAGTAAATTGTAGTGAACCGGTAGCTATCTAGTGTGATAACTCTATAGCTATTGACATGTCCAAGAATTCGGTATTTCACTCTAAGACTAAGCATATTTCAATAAAGTATAACTTTCTGAAGGACAAGGTTGAAGCAAAGGAAGTCAAATTAGTTTATGTGAACACTAAAGAACAGATTGCAGACATATTCACTAAACTGATGTCTAAGGAATCATTTGAGTATTTGAGAGACAAGTTAGGGGTTTCTTCTCCTCCCACAGAGACTTGATTGATGAAGTTTGTCATCAGTCTGACATGTATTATCAGAGACATTATTCATTTCGGCACTGATGAGTCATGCTACTACTCAGGGGGTGTAGTCAACTTTCAGATTCAGAGATTTATATTATTGATTTGATATGTTTGTCAAATTTATGCCATTGATGTCAAAGGGGGAGTGATAGTAATGTGAAAAATCATTCAAGAACCTTACAGAGAGATCATACATAGGGGGCGAGATATTGATTGCTAGTTGTCTTCCATAGGGGGAGAGTTGTTTGGTATTTCCTGGTACTTAGATGTTTTTCACATCTAGTGTTGCCATCAATGCAAAAGGGGGAGATTGTTGGCATTATGGATGAATTAATTATGTGTTGCATTGATGTTTTGTCATTGATGTCAACACTAGCTATTAGGGTTGGTTACCGACAGACAAGTTTTGGTTACCGGTAGAAGATCTAGTGTTACTGGTAGAAGAGACTATCTATTGGACACTTCCGGCATGATTGGATCAGTAAAGATTCTCTATGAGCATGTTTTGGTCAGTTGGTATTGGCTTGGTAACCAGATGCTATCATTGTTAGGATTCCCAAAGATACTAAGAGGGGGGGGGGGGTGAATCAGTATCTAACTAGTAAATGGATTTTCTAAACTTATTAAATGAATTGCATGCCAAAACAGTGTATCGATAAACCAAAAATAATGTAGTAAATAAGATCAGTAAACACAACATAGAAAGCACACCATAACACAATATTTTTAACGAGGAAACCCGATGTGGGAAAAACCTCGGTGGGATTTGTGACCCGCAATATTTGCTCACTGGCCAATAAGTGAATATTACTGATACAATAGGGGTCTGTACATGTAGGAAGGCCAACTGCCTAAAGCTCACTGCTTAAATACAAAAAGGGAATTCTCACTAACTTACAAAAGTGGATTATGTAAATCCAATGCCATGTATTGCTTCGGTTCAGGATCTGCTATGCCAGGTTCAGTACTGATTTAAGCTCAATAGCTTCCAAAATGCTATTCCAAGGTCTACCTTAATATTCACATCTTCCTATTACATTGCTTCCATGTATTCCTCTCTTACTTACAAATGATTTACAAGTTCAGCATCTGCTATGCCAGGTTCAGTACCTATTTAAGTTCAACAGCTTCCAAAATGCTATTCCAAGGTCTACCTTAATATTCACATCTGCCTATTACATTCTTTCCATGTATTCCATATATTCCTCTCTTACTTATGATATCATTGTTAGGATTTCCAAAGATACTAAGAGGGGGGGGGGGGTGAATCAGTATCTAACCAGTAAATGGATTTTCTAAACTTATTAAATGAATTGCATGCCAAAACAGTGTACTGTAAACTAGAAATAATGTAGTAAATAAGATCAATAAACACAACATAGAAAGCACACTATAACACAATACTTTTAATGAGGAAATCCGGTGTGGGAAAAACCTTGGTGGGATTTGTGACCCACAATATTCACTCACTGGCCAATAAGTGAATATTACTGATACAATAGGGGCCTACACATGTAGGAAGGCCAACTGCCTAAAGCTCATTGCTTAAATACAAAAAGGGAAGTCTCACTAACTTACAAAAGTGGATTATGTAAATCCAATGCCATGTACTGCTTTGGTTCAGCATCTGCTATGCCAGGTTCAGTACCGGTTTAAGCTCAATAGTTTCCAAAATGATATTCCAAGGTCTGCCTTAATATTCACATCTGCCTATTACATTCCTTCCATGTAGTCCTACTACAATTCACCTTGTCAGCTTACAAAAAGATTTTACAATTAAATACAAAATATAATAAACAAAATCCTATCGGCCAGGGTGCCGGTAAACATCTTTGCCATTACCGATGCCGGTGTTTATGCGTGTGCCGATGCCATAGGATTCTTAGGTTACCATCAATGACAATACCTTAAATCACCTACAATTTCTCATTGGAGTGTGCATTTGCCAACAATCTCCCCCTTTGGCATTGATGGCAACACTCATGAGAAAAAGCCAAAAAGTATATCCAAAAGTGTTGTCCAAAACTATCTTACCAAAAACTGTCAATGTGTGCTTCCTGAGTAGATGATCTCTTATGTCATACATCCTTATTCCTTTTTCTCATCCTCTACTAGTCTCCCTTTGGCATCAATGACAAAGGCTTTCATTCAATGTCAATTGAGTGTAGTTCCTATTATGATCCATGTAACTAGTGGGTTATAAAAGCAACATTCAGACTGTTGTAGAATCTTTCACTGTCCTTTAGTGTTGCTTCAGTCCTCTAGATTGTACCAGTGAGTAAGTGCATTTTCTATTTTGGTGTCTTAAGTCCCGGAACAAGAGCCCTAGAAATCGCTTTTCTCAAAGAGATGGGGATATCTAGTTTAGGACCTAGTCTACACTTCAGTTCCTTTGCCTTAAACCTTAATCTCTCTTTATCTTATTCAAATTTTTCAATTTTCTTTTCAAAGCTAATAATTTCCTATTCTACTACCAATATTGAATCTGATGAACCTATTAAATTATCAACAATATCATTGATTTCCTTTTGTGGTCTGCTGATCTCTTTATCTAAATCCTCTGTCAAGATGTTTGTTTTACATGTGTCTTTGTACAATTTCTTGAAGTCCAAAATTGTCTTTCCTAGTGCTAGTAATAATGTATCCATATGTTCCTAACTCTTCTTTACTGTCTCCTCAAAGAATTTTTCTTTCTCTTTATTCATTTTCTCTCTAAAAGTCTCCTCATTGATTTGATCAATTGTTAGAATATTGTCGGTTATGTACTTAGACAATGTGTCTAATTGGCCTAAAGAATATTTATTCTCTATGTTACACTTGGGTGCAATCATCTTCAAAATTGGTATGGTGTCATCAATAGCCTTATATGCTAGTGCATTACAATCTGTTATTTTCTTGATTGAATCTAATAATACCTCTGTCACATTAGTTGGTCTAAATTTGGTCATGGAGGTTCCAGATGACTGTCCAACTACCTTCACAATTTGTAATTTGCTAGTGGTAGTAATAGGTTTGCTTTCTTCTTTCTCTGGAGGGTCAGTTTGTGTCTGCATTTCAACTACCAAAGGTTTAGGTTTTTTAGTTGTAGCCTGTGGTACTGTCTCTGTATGTACCTAAGAATGAACCTGTTTCTCTACCTGTTTCTCTGTATGTGTCTCTACCTATTTCTCTGTGCTCTCTACTAATGGTACCTCTTATGGTACCTCTGATGATTTTATAGTGGTATCCACTATCGGTTTTTCTGTTAGTACCTCAGTACTATCCACTGCTAGTGACTCAGTAGATACATTAGTATGTATACTAATGGTATCTACCTTTCCTGTATCTAGGGAATTAGTTGCCTGTTTAGTTTGTTGTTTGGTCCCAATTTCAATGTTTCCAACTGTATTCTCCATATTTGTCTCAATTGTAGTGTCCTCTATCAATGGCTCAGTTGCCACATCTCTCTTCTTACTTGTTTCCTTATCCACCATAATGTTAGCTTCCTATGTGTCGATATTCATTGTGTACAACACGTCAAAATCAAGATTTGTGTTCTCATCTGCCTCATATCCCATCTTTGTAACCCAAATAGTCCTTGGGACCACTGCCTCCATCCAAATTTCATCTTTCTTTATCACAAAGCATATCTCCTTTTGATATTTGTCAACAATAGATTGAGATAGCCTTATCCTTGTTTTCATTCTATCCTTCAGTGTCTGAAAATATTCATTTATGTTCTTTTCTCTATCATCTACCATGTTGTTTAGTATGTCTAGAAGTTGTTTTCCTACTGGTATGTCAAAACCAAAATCCTTTCTACCAATATTGGGTACTTCCTTGGTAATATACAACATTAAACATACAAGCAAGTTGCCAAATCTGAATATACCTTTCTTAAAACCTTTGATTTTCTTCAGATTGTCTATCAGTTCATCTTTCAACCATTTGCATATGTCAATCGTTGCATTGTTGTTTACCATGTCATAGGCACTCTTGATACATAATCTAGAAACAAAGTTTTATCTGTTAGCATGTGTAACTTTGTATCCAAGAATCATGCTGATGAACCTTACATTGATATCCTTTACATCATTTACTCTCAAGGATCTCTTGTCAAAGTTTGCACCGGTTAGGGTCATTACAGTGTCATTTGGAACCTTTTAAGTCTTTTGAGGCCTACTACCAGTGGAAGGTAAGCCCGTCACAACCCTAACTGCTTCTTTGGTTATCTTGTGAATTGAATCCAACCAAAAGAAATCCCCATGAACTCTGCTTAACATAATCCTTATAACATCCTTTGGAAAATTAGGGATACTAAGAATCTCCACAAAACCTAGGCTTTCAACTATCTTATGTTCTGGTTTAACATTTCCATTTTCATCACATATAACAATCTTGTACATGTTCTTAATTTCACCATCTCCTAGTTCTTCTATATGACAATGTGTGTAAATTCTAGGATCCTTAGCATATACAACTCCTTTAGGTATTTTTGAGAATGATCCTAGGGTATCATCTTTCTTTGCAATTTCAGGAATAATCTTAAATACAGGTCTAGGGCACTTAACAAATTTAATTACAGTAGGGTTTGCAATGAATTCAAGTGCAGAGGAGGAAGCCATTGTTATAAATACCTTAATCTACCTTTAGGTAATAGTGCTTGAATGATTTGCTTCACTTCCCACTATGGATGCCTTTGCTCAAGATTTTTTGCACTCTTAGGAAATTTGAATGCTCGGTGAATGAAAAAAGAGCCAAAACACTTGCTTTATAATGTCATTTTCTTCAACTACCACATTAAATGCTTGTCGGTTAAGTGAAACTTAACACATCTTCCGGTAAAGAAGTTGTAGTCACATAAATCTATCCACTTAATTAAATGAATACTTAGTATTTATTTGATTATTTAACCATCAATTAATGAATTAATTAAATTAATATTTAATTAATTCATCTTAACCCTCTTCTCCTATTAATTAAATAAATTATTCAATTTATTTGATTTAATTCACTTAACCAAATTCAGACCATTAATTAAATAAATAAATCATATTTGTTTAATTAAATCTTCTCTCACATTTAAATAAATTAATATTTATTTAAATCCCCCAAAATCCCACCTCTCACATTTAAATAAATTAACATTTATTTAAATCACCTTTATCCTCTACCCACTTGTATTTTCCTACAAAAGCAAGTTGCACAATTATTTTAAATAAATAATTTATTTAAATCACCTTTATCCTCCACCCACTTGTATTTTCCTACAAAAGCAAGTTGCACAACTATTTTAAATAAATTATTTATTTAAAATCCTATTTATCCTCACCCACTTGAAACCTTTAATGGTTTCCCTTAAAGTATTCAAACTTGATGGCTTTAAAGTCTTCAAACTTGATGGCTTCCTTCTATAGTCTTCTTAAAGACTTTAATGGTTTTCCTTAAAGTCTTCAAGCCTTTAATGGTTTCCCTCAAAGTCTTCAAGCATTTTAAATGCTTTATCTTCTTTTTCTCATTTAAATAAATTAATATTTATTTAAATATTTATCCAAATTCAACTTACACCATTTAATTGAAATAAATGATTTTATTTTAATTGAAAATACCAAAATTTCTCCCACTTGCATTTTCCTACAAAATCCACTTGCATGCCTAAACCCCTTCTAGAATTTTCTAATCACTTCTAAATAACCTAACCCCTTCTCTAAACTTTGTCACATTCCTAAGAAAAAGGGAAGTCACTTCTCAAACCCTCAAAGTCTTTGATAACCATTAAAGGCTTTCAACCTTCAACCACTAAATGGCTCAAAGTCTTTGATAAACATTGAAGGCTTTCAACCTTCAACCACTTAATCCCCAAAGTCTCCAATAACCATTAATGGTTACCTCAAACCCTCCCACATGGTTAAAACATTTGTTTTGACTCAACCTCTACCCAACCCAAAGGTCTCATCAGGCAATTACTGCTTTGACCATGATTATCTCTTAAACATTTGCACAAAGGTTTATCCTTGGATTAACTCTTAATCCAGTGGGTAATCTTAATTTGGACTTGACCCTTAGCCTCTAGATAACCATGAGGTCTTCTCAGGCCTTTAATGCCTCCAACCTCTTCTCTCAACCCAATCCTATGTTGACACTTGTCACCATTTTATTGGTGCCAATTGTGCACATGGATCCCCAACTTTCAAACTTGGCCCTTGATTAAACCATTCAATCTTAACCCTTCATTTCCCCATTTCTTCTATAAATAGAACCCTTCTCCTCAAGCAAAAAAAAAAAAGCATTAGAGTATTGTTGTTATACTGGCATTAGCATAAAGCTTTTTCATAGCATCACTATCTACTCTTGCATAGTATTTGCTTATCATATTCAACTATCTTGAATCTCCATATGGCATCCATGGCTAGTGCTAAAAGCTGAGAGCTACACTCATTTGGGACTTGGAGAGGAGAGGAACAAGGGAGGAGCAACTATGAGCATCTTGATTAGCTATTTTATTCTATGTTTATATGCTTTCTATTTCATGCTTAATATCTCTCTTGATATGCCTATTTAGGATAATCTTTTGTTGCTAACACTAACATTTGTTTCTTGTGCTCTTGTGTGTGTTGCCATCAAACAGATTTTCTAATCCTTTTTGCAGAGCATCAGAAGTATTTCAACTTCTCACCATCAACTGAGGGTAAATTAACATGTTTTTCAATTCATTGCCATACCCCCAAAAGGTTTCTTTTTAGTTAGATGAAGAATCTCCTACTGGTGGACTAAGTTCTACCGATGAAGGAATAGCTTCATTAACATTCATATCTAACTTTCTGATCCATTGTTTTGAAAATTCTTGCTTCACTTCTTCAACCTTCTCTTTACCTTTCAAACTAGGTCCTTTGTTATTTGTCAGTGATGCCTTCAAAATTTTGCAATATGTCCAATTTTATTTGCAAGCATAACAAGTCACAATGTTTTTTCTGAATAGCTTTTCCATATCCTATTTTGGTATGTGTTCTGCATTAATTAGATAGGTGTCCAAATCTTACACAAACATAACATCTTACATTCATTATGTAGTTTTCTGAATTATGTCCAACTTTGTTACATTTAGAACATTGACCAGTGGGTGCATTGGTGTTCTGATAGTTTCTAGATCTACACTGACTTTATCTATGACCATACATGTTACAATTAAAGCATTTTCCATAAATTTGTAGGTATTAGGTTGTCTTACCTGTTTACTGTGATCATGATTGTTTGTAGTACCAGAGTTCTCACCAACTTTAAAGCCAATGCCATTAGCATCTCCATTAGGTTTCTAATTTTTCAACATGTCATCAAGTTCTTCTAAACTTTTCTTGAATTTCTCCTTGTGTTGATTTTCAGTAGCCAACTCATTTTCTAAGAAATCTTTCTGTCTCATGAGTTCAGTTTTATCATTCTCCAAGTGAATTATATCTGTTTTCAACATATCATTTTCATGACTGAATCTTAGATTTTCATTTCCCGCATCATTTATTCTCCTAGCCAATTCATCTTCATTCTTTTTTTGGTCTTCATTGTCTTTACAAAACCTCATAGTCATATCTTGCATCTCATTCCTCAAGGCTATGTTATCCTACTTCATCTTGCTTACAAGATTGATAAGAGTTTCTTTTTCATCATCATTACTCTGTATCTTCTCATGAAGTTCTCTTCTTTTGTTCCTAGCAATAGTGATATTATCCTGAAGTCCTTGAATGATTTCCTGTCCAACCTTCAGATCATCTTCAAGTTTCATATTCTTCAATTTTTCTGCATCATAATCTGCAAGAGCCATTTCCAATTGCTTTCTCAAGTTTTCCATCTGTACCAGTGCCATAATCTTCCTCAAGCTGTTAGGCTTTTGAAAATAGAGGACCAGGATTTGATACCAATTGTTAGGATTCCCAAAGATATTGAGAGGGGGGGGGTGAATTAGTATCTAACTAGTAAATAGATTTTCTAAACTTATTAAATGAATTGCATGCCAAAATAGTGTACCGGTAAACCAGAAATAATGTAGTAAATAAGATCAGTAAACAAAACATAAAAAGCACACCATAACACAATATTTTTAACAAGGAAACTCAGTGTGGGAAAAACCTCAGTAGGATTTGTGACCCACAATATTCGCTCACTGTCCATATTACTAATACAATAGGGGCATGCACATGCAGGAAGGCCAACTACCTAAATCTCACTACTTAAATATAAAAAGGGAAGTCTCACTGACTTACAAAAGTGGATTATGTAAATCCAATGTCATGTACTACTTCGGTTCAGCATTTGCTATGCCAGGTTCAGTACCGGTTTAAGCTCAACAACTTCTAAAACCCTATTCCAAGGCCTGCCTTAATATTCGCATCTACCTATTATATTCCTTCCATGTATTCCTCTCTTACTTACAAATGATTTACAAGATCTCATACTTATATGAGTCCTAATACAATTCGCCTTGTCGGCTTACAAAAAGATTTTACAATTAAATACAAAATACAATAAACAAAATCCTGTTGGCTAGGGTGTTGGTAAACATCTTTGTCGTTGCCGCTGTCCATGCCTGTTGGTGCCATAGGATTGTAAGGTTGCCATGAATGAAAATACCTTCAATCACCTACAATTTCTCATTGGAGTGTGCATTTTTCAACAATCATACACTCTAGTAAACCCTTACTGGCATTGGTTTAAGGCTTTACCGACAGAGCTTTCATTAAGGAATTGTGACACGATGCATAATTGGTGTTGATGCACCTTCTTCTTGGATTTCAGGATGTTGAATATGTTATTTGATCATGCTTCAACTTCTTGAAGACATTCCTTTAGCGTGGTGGACCTAGAATAGGTCTTCTACCTATCTAGGTTATGGACCAGTATCATGCTAACGTGTACTCTACACGTTAACGGGATGATTCAAGATGATTTATAGATTTTTTATTATTGTTTTGGTCTTAAGTCAACATGGCATATAATTGTAAATGGAATTATGTAATGATCTTATTGTAATATCTTTAGGTGGCCGACCTAATCAGTTTAGGCCTTAGGATTTGTATAAATAAAAGGTAGAAACTCTTTGTAAAGTATCATGGTTATTGAAAAGGTCATGGTCAAGGAATGTAATGTGTGAATATTGTAATATCATTTAGGCAAAGGAGTTGATCAATCATTGGTGATCAAATTGGATTCAGAAGAGGATTTAGTCCTCTGGCACTGAGCTTAACTGGGACTTTAATCAAGCATGGAAGATGTTATTTCCAACAGTTCACTCTATTGGATTGTTGTCCATTTATCTTGAGATGGTTGTAGCCTCTTTGTAGTCAGTGAGACTCTTTTGTAATGAGCAGTACGCTCTAGGTAGTGTGCCTTCCTACAAGTGTAGGTCCCTCTTGTAACACATACTTTCTGTAGAAGTATCATCTAACTGTGGGTAGGCTTCCCACCATGGTTTTTCCCTTTCCAGGTTTTCCATGTACAAATCATGGTGTTATGTGGTATGGTTTCTTTGCATTGACTATCTGGTTAATTGTTAAGTTATATTGTTTACCAATATCTATTCCTAATGGCATCTGTATGTGCTTTACTAGTACTTGATTTTCTTAAGGGTGTATTGTGGATTAAAAGTTATAATCTGTTAAAAACTGATTCACCCCCCCTCTCAGTTGTTCACAAGAAAAGAGGAAGAAGAGAGAAAATATGAAAGTAAAGAAGAATATCAAAATCTCAATTCATAAGGGTGATTCAAGTATCTCCACCAGGGCTATGGATGCCTGACTGGTAGTGGAGAAATACTTGAGGGGAATCAAAGGTATCTTTAATAGGGCTATAGATGCCTAGTTGGCACTAGAGCTATGCACAAGATATCATTGCATGTTGGAAACTCCTTCCTTCACCTACATAGTCTACATAGTGCTTACCTTTCTTGGTCGTAATATAACTCGATGGATGGTTAATGAATCAATCACACATGCTTGGGGTTTCAGTTGCAACTTCATTCTCTTTGGTGTTGAGCCTTGATTGTGTTACTTTTCTTTGAGTTGTTTAGTATGTGCGTAAATTGGAAATTATGGGTTCCTAAAGGGTTGAGTTCTTGAAAATGAATGGGAGCATTTTCCCAACTAAGTCATGATTTGCTACGCCTTGTTTACTATCCTAAATTGCACCCAGTGCATTTATGAGACTTATGCATGGTGCTCGGTACATTAATGATGAACTCATGATCAAAATCCTATCATTTTGACATCATGAGTCCCAAAGAAAAAGTACCCCCGTTTATCCCAAAACCCCATTTGTGCCTATCTTTGGCAGGATGGTAGCATGTCGCATAGACGTGTGTGTGTCATGCTAACATAATGATAAACCATGGAATCTCGAATCCTACAGTGATTCAAACGCCTGTCGATGCATGTCCCTTGGCTCGCTTTGGCTGTAATGGCTCTCTGCACTCCTTTTCAGTTTTAAAAACCTTTCTTTGCTCATTTTGAGGGGTTCCCTTTTGGGTTTTGGATCTCATTCTTCTCTCGGTGTCTCTCTTAGCTTCCATATTGATCTTTCAGTGCTCTCTTGAATGCTCTATCGATATTATCTAGTTATCTTTATCTACGACGATCTTGCAACTAGCTTGCAACAAGAACGTATCTTGAGATTCATCACGCTTGTATCTCAAAAAGGGGGGTTTGGCTGCATGCCTTATCTTCTCTTTATCTTTCATTCATATTTTATCATTGCATGCAATATATCAATCTTATCTTTGAATGTATCTATCATCTAGGTACATTTAGCTTACCAATTTACTTGTTTGCAATAGGGGTTTGCTTCCATTAAGCGGAGTATAGTTTCTATTTTCATATTTACCAATTATCTTTTATTCCAATCTATCTAGTTGGTTGTCTGTGATGGTGGAAATACCTAAATTGGGGTTTGACTGAGGTAGACCCCTATACAACCCGAACAATTTTCCCTTGTCTCTACGTGTGTAGGTGGTGAACAAGTTTTGCATGATAGAGAAAAGTTATTGTTGATTCTCAGGACACTTTTGTGGTTTCTAGCCATGCAGATGATAGTGTACCATGCTGGCATCTACATTATGCACCAAAATCCCAAACCCAAGAGATTCCTAACTTTGTGGTATATTCTACTCTGAGTTTTATGTCACTCTATTAATTTAGACTCTTGTATTTCAATGTTTCCGCACTTCATATCGTTTAATTATTTTTCATTCTAGCATAAATATTAGTTTTATTATCCCTTGGCTCACCTTAATGCCAGTTTGATTGAGGTAGCGGCGGATCGATTTGTCCTCTGAGATTAATCGTCTTGGGAGGTGACAAATCCCCTCCTCTATATTTTGATGAACCTGACATGAATACCTGATGTTAGATCTTTTTCTCTTAGAGTTTGATGCTTTTTATAAAGCATTCTCTAAGGATGACTTTGATATGCTAGTTAAAGTTTTAGATGACTTCTTAGAGGCACCTCTTTCCAAAAGAGATGTAAAAGAAAATTCATCCTCTACAACATCCTCTTTCGAAGATGAAAAATCTGTGAACATTATTGTTGTCTTTGGGGTTCCTCAAAGGCTTAAGAGAGAGACCTTACATTCATGTAACTACAGGAAGTCCTCCAAAGAAAGTTAAAACCATTAAGTCTAGGTGTAGACACCTAAAAATGTCTCATTGATCATGTACTAATTATTCCTCTAATTAGTTAAATATTTTTTTAATTATTTAATTAAGTTAATTAATCTTATTCTTCTAATTTTCATATTTCCTCATTATCTTAGTAATTATTTCAATTTCAATTCTATCATCATTTAATCATTTAATCATTTTCTAATGTTAATTAAATATTTATTATTTAATTAGTTATGATTATTAATCCCTCAATTTAAATAATCTTCATTATTTAAATAAATTCTTTTTCAATTTCTATCTCTATTCAATTAATCATTAAACCCTTTTTCTAAATATTAATTAAATATTTATTATTTAATTAATTATGATTTTAATCCTTTAATTTAAATAATCTTTATTATTTAATTAAAGTCAATTTCTAAATAATTAAATAGTTTCATTAAATTATTTAATTAACTAATTTATTCTTCTAATTTCATTAATTCCCCAAATTCTAATTTTAGTTAATTCATATTCTTCTAATTCTTCAAATTCAAATTCATATTCTTCCAATTTCAAATACACGTGCATGATTTCAAAAATCAAATTGAAAATCAAACTCAAGTTCTAAATATATTCAGATAACAAATTGAATTTAAAATAAATTCAATATTTGAATTAAATCTCATGCAAAGATTAAATTGAAAATCAAAGTCAAAGTGCAAGCACATGCTAAATTAATTAATTCAATCAATTAATTCATTATCTCTCCAATCTCTATTTCTATCTTCCACTTTGCTTTTTTCCAAAAATCTTTCAATTAGTTAACTATTCAATCTATTTTAATTAATTATTTCAATTAATTGATTAAATGCATCATTTCTTTAAATTCTCTCCAATCATTCCTATTTCTATCTTCTAGTTAACTTTTTTCCAAAAAGCTCTCAATCAGCTTTCAACCAATTAACTATTTCATCCTCTTTATTTCCTCCAGTCGTTCTTTTTCGTCTTTCAATCAAGTTTTTTCTCAATCAGTTAACTCATTAATCTATTCAATCTATTATGTTCCACCTCCAAATCAACAGTTCAACTATCAATCAACATGTGAGCTCACTTGAGTTCCACCTCTTAATCATTTTCTTCCACCTTTCAATCAATCCTCTCCAATAATCTATAAATTGAGTATTCAATCCTCATTTTCAACAATCACGAACTTCGAATCTTTGTGTCATTTGCAGGTTGCCAGCATGATATCTGAGAGCCACCATACCACAAAGAAGAGAAGAACAATGGAAGCTACATGGGATCATGGAATAGAGAGAATTGATTGAATATTAACATTCCTATTATTTGATTTTATTATTTCATTGATTTTGTTTTAATTCTATTAGGACAGGGATTCATGATTTCCCTTTGATTTCTAGTTGATTACATGATGAATTTACATACGACATTTTGGTGAACCCAACGTGAATCAACAACACTCTAATTTGGAATTTTGTGTATTCCTATAGTTATAGGTATCGGATTTTGAAACTACTCCTCTTTCTTAAATTCATATTCTAAGAGGTTGTCTGATCTTAATTGGTGTTTTATTCAAAAATCTCAAGACTAACATTGTGTAGATCAGGTTCCAGGTAAGATTTGAGGCTATTCAAAGATTTTATGATAAATTCTAAACTATGATGAATTTCTCCATGATGTTTTTATTGTAGGTTAATGACAATCTCACGACTCATTGGTTAAAAAATTAGCTTTAGATCATCATTTGTGAGTAAGATATGATAGTTACAATTATTTTCATAAATCTTTGGTTTTTGGAGAAAATAAATGAATTTCTATGAGATTGTTTTATAGAAGGTTCAAGATATGTAGACATGGCTATAGTAAAAAATTAGGATCTTTACCATCTGTTTTTACCGAGATACGATCATTTTAATGTTTTCAATAAATTCTAAATTCTAGGCGCAAATAAGAGAATTTTTCTAAAATTCTTACATTTCTAAAAATCTCTTAAAATTTCACAAGGGGTATCTTCTTTACACTTTTGATTTTGAAGTCAAAAAATTAACATAAAGCTAGATCTTTAAAAATTCATGTTTTTCCATAAATCTACTCTCGAGGATGCAAATTAATGTCGTTTTCTCAAATTCTTACATTTTTGGAAATCTCTCAGAAATTCGTTAGGGGTATCTTCTTTGTAATTTTATTTTGGAATGTTGTCATTTTTTCTTTCTCTTACTAATTGTTTGTTTGCAGCATGTGGCAAAATTACAGAGAAAGCTTGATCATTCCAGATTATTTTGGACACCACTAACAATTTGATTGCAGGATCCTTTAGGGTTAAATTAATTTTTGATTTTGGGTTTAAAATGGACATGCATGCTTTCACACTTCAATTTGGTGCTTAAAACAAATTGGGTTAAAATTGACATGCACGCTTTCACAGTTCAATTTGGTGCTTAAAATAAATTTGGTTAAAATGGACATGCATACTTTCACACTTCAATTTGGGGCTTAAAATAAATCTGGTTAAAATTGACATGCATGCTTTCACACTTCAGTTTGGTGTTCTAAAATTGACATGCACATGCGTATCTCACACGTAAGTTTGGGTTTCTAAAATGAACATGAATCGGGCTTATCAATAGAATAACTCACACATTATTTTTTTAAGGGAAATAACCTTTTTATTGTGTTTGGGGTGGACCTACTGTTGCATCAACTACCTTTCCACCTTCCTTTAGGGTCTTGGGAGAAAGGGAGAAGGTGATAACAACACCCATTTTTTCATTTTAGTAGTGAGGGGTATATTTGACTAGGATTTCATCACCCCACAGAGGTACTTCAAATTGGGATGTGTTGGGGATATCATTGTTGGCATATGCACACTCCAATGAGACATTGTATGTGATTGAAGGTTTTTTCATTGATGGCAACCTTGCAATCCTATGGCACGTGCAAAGGCATTATACTAGCATCAACAGATCACACTCTACACCGGCACTCAGGACAGTGACACCGGCATAAAGAAAAGAAGTATACTGGCACAGAGGCCGACAGGATTTTGTTATATTATATTTTGTTTATTATTGTAAAAACTTTGTAAGCCGACTTGGCAAATTGTAAAATGACTCTTATATATAAAAGAGATCATTGTAGACATTTGGTAATGAGTAAGGAAGCATTAAGGAAAAATATTAGGCAGACCTATTATGCGAAATATAAGCTAAGGGTTTATGTAAAAAGCAGAGCAGCAACCGGTACTAGATCAAGCATTATAGATGCTATTGTAAAGCAGTACAAGATATTGGATTTGTATAATCCTCATTGTAAGTTAGTGAGACTTCCCATTGAGCAGTGAGCTCTAGGTAGTTGGTCTTCCTGCATGTGCATGCCCCTATTGTAAGTAATATTCCCTTATTGGCCAGTGAGTGAATATTGTGGGTCACAAATCCCACTGAGGTTTTTCCCACACCGGGTTTCCTCGTTAAAACCTTGTGTTATGGTGTGCTTTTCATGTGGATGTTCTTGATTCTCTTTATTGCATTATTTCTTACATACTGGTACACTATTATATTATGTTTTGCATGTTTTAAGTTAAGAAATATTAAATACCGGTTAGATATTGATTCACCCCCCCTCTTAGTATCTATGGGATTCCTAACAATTGGTATTAGAGCTTGGTCCTCTATTTTCAGAAGCCTAATAGCTTGAGGAAGATCTTGACACCGGTAAAGATGGAGAATCTGATGAAGCAACTTGAAGGAGCTCTTACAAACTATGATGCAGAGAAATTGAAAAATATCAAACTAGAAGATGATTTAAGGGCAGCTTAGGATATTATTCAGGCACTTCAAGGAAATTTTACTGTTGCAAGAAATAAGAGAAGAGAACTTTGTGAAAAATTGCAAAATGAGAATGATGAAAAGGAATCACTTAATGATATGATAAGCAAGTTGAAACAAGAGAACATGACAACAAAGAATGAGATGCAGGATATGACTATGAGATTTTGCAAAGAGATTGAAGATAGGAAGAAGAATGAAGAAGAATTGACCAGAAGACTAAGTGATGCAGCAAATGAGAACACAAGACTTAGCTATGAAAATGACATGTTAAGACAGATCTAATGCATACTCAAAATGAATCAAATGAACTGATGAGACAAAAAGAAGTCTTAGAAAGAGAACTAGAAACTGTAAATCAACATAAAGAAAAATTCAAGAAAAGCTCAGAGGAACTTGGCACCTTGCTAAAGAATCAAAAACCTAAAGGTGACACTTTTGGAATTGGCTTTGAAGTTGGTGAAAGCTCCAGTACTACAAATACTCAGGATCACAACAAACCAGTAAGACAACCTAATGCTTATAAATTCAATGGAAAATGCTTTAACTGTAATAAGTATGGTCATAGAGAAAATGAATGTAGATCTAGAAATTATCAGAATATCAATACACCCACCAGTCAATGTTCTAAATGCAACAAAGTTGGTCACAACTTTGAAAACTGCAAAATGAATGTGAGATGTTATGTTTGTGGAAGATTTGGACATTTATCTAATCAATGCAGAACACAAACCGGCATAGGTTATGGGAAAGATATTCAGAAGAATAATGTAACTTGTTATCCATGTAACAAGATTGGGCATATTGCAAAATTCTGTTGAAGTAAAGGAACACTAGTAGACAACAAAAGTTATAGCTTGAAAGGTAAAAAAAATTTGAAGAGGTTAAGCAAGAATTCTCAAAACAATGGATTAGAAAAGCTGATCTAAATATTGGGAATACTCCTCCACTGGTAGAACAAACCAATGCTTCACCAGAAGGATAGAGTGATGCTTTACCGAAAGGAAAGAGCAGTGCTCCACCAGTAGGAAGTTCTTCATCTAATTGAAGAAAGTTTCCTTGAGGGTTTGCCAATCTAATGACACGTGCTATTATTCCCTCGGTTAGAGATAAGAAGTTGAAAATTACTTTTTACCGATAGACAATGTTAAGAGAATACTTAACCGACATGCATTTAATATGGTAGATGGCAAAAAGACACTATAAAATTGAAGTTTTGGCTCCATTCCATTTCACCAAGATTTCAAACCTACGAAGAGCGCGAAGGTTCCAAGCTAAGGCATTTTGAGCAAGAAGCAAGAACACTCCAGGAATTCATCCATCCTAGAGGCAGTAAAAGGCATTTAATCATGGCATCCACCTCTGCAATTGAATATATAACAAACCCTATTATTGTCGAAGTGATAAAAAGACCTAGGCTCATATTTCAGTTAGTTCTCGAGGTAGAAAAGAAAGATGATACCTTAGGTGCTTTTTCTCAAATTCCCAAGGGAGATGTTTATGTTGAAGACCCTAGAATGTACATCCACTGCAACATTAAGGAACTAGGAGATGAAGAGATCAAAACCATGTTTAAAACTATGATATGTGATAAAACCAAAAATGTAAAAGATGAACACAAGATCATTGAAACCCTAGGATTTACAGAGATCCTTAGCATTCTTGAATTCCCCAAGGATGTGATTAGGATAGTCTTAAGCAGGGGACATGGTGAATAGATGCAGTCCACAAAATCACTAAGGAAGTTGTGAAAGCTATCATAGGGTTACCGACCACTGGTAAAAGGCCAGATAAAACCAAGAAGGTATCCACTGACCTAGTTACAAACCTAATTGGTGCAACATTCGACAAAAGGTCCCTAAGAGTTAATGATATAACAGACATTATTGTGAGATTTATCAGCATGATATTAGGGTATAAAGCTACTCATGCAAATAGACTCAATTCAGTTTCAAGTTTATGCATTAAGAGTGCTTATGATATGGTCACAGAAAATGTAAAGATTGATATATGTGAGTGGTTAAAAGATTAATTAACTGACAACCTTGGAAAGATTAAGAAGGACAAGAAAGGAACTTTTAGGTTTGGAAATCTATTAGTATGTCTGATGCTACATATAAAAAAATAGGTTCCCAATATAGGCTACAAAGAACTTAGATATGATATACTGTTAGGTAAACAATTAACAGAACTATTCAATAACATGGGAGAAAACAAGGAAAACAGTATTCATGACTTCTTTCAAGCATTAAAGGCCAAAATGAAGAAAAGAATCAGGTCATCACAAAAAATTGTTGACAAATACAAAGATGAAATATGCTTTGTCATCAAGAAGGATGAAATCTGGATGGAAGCAGTCATCCCTAGGATAGTTTGGGTAACCAAGATGGGCTATGAAACAAATGATCATATAATTGAAACATATGCTAAAGCACTTCTAGAATCCCCCAGAGAACCTAAGGAAGAAATATTTGGTAGTGCAGAAACTATTGAAAGACAAATACAATCAAAGAAAAGAGTGAAAAAGGTTGAGGCAGTTGTAAGGAAAGGTTCCAGACAAGCAAAGGCCATCAAAGATGTGTTGAATAAAACTGGTATAACAGAGGATGAGTTAGCAGCTCCACAACCTGAAACTCACCTATCACTGATAGGTACTTCTTCAAGGAGTGAGATGCCTGCAACTTTCAAAAGAGTTGTAAGGAAAAGAGATCCCTCACCAGCAACCACACCCTCACCCAGGAGGACAAGACAAAAACAACAAATAGTGAGATCTCTGGTAAGAAAGGGTACACCAAAGAAGAAGAAACTAACACCCAAAAAGAAGAAGAGGACAAACAAAGACTTGGCCTGTCTTGATATACTACTGAATGAAATTATAGAGGAAGGTAAATTGAAAAATATAGAGAAAATATGACACTTTAATAGCTGATGAAAAAGAACAAGTTGAAAATAGTGTTATATTGCATATGGATATGTATAAGAAGTTTTTGATGGAAGTAGTAAATGAAATTCCTGATGAACTATTTAAGAGACTGGAAGCAAGAAGACAAGCAGTAATAGAACTGGACAAGAAAATAAAGATTGAAAAGCTACTTGCTATTTATCCAGTAAACTCACCCAAAGAAATTGATGACCTAATTGCTCAAGCCAACCGGTCAGTATTTTCTACTGCACATCAGTACATTGCTTTAATGGTTGGAAGAGTTAATGAGGTGACTGAGGAAATAGAAAATGGATGGGATATATTCTTAGTTGAAAAAGAAAAACAAGAAGAATATAGGAACCCCAAACCCATAAAAGTTTATCAGAAAGATAGAGACAAGGGTAAAGGTAAAGTTGGTGGACCACCTAATATCAAGGTTAGAGACAACTTACCTCCACCTCCTTTGATTACTCCACCGGTAAAAAGAACAGTTATAGAAGATCAACCAACAGCTGAGAGTATGGATGTAGAGGATGGTATTACTAATTCTGAAGTCTTATATATTGTGGATGTTGATACTCAAAAGATCAACATAGTGGTAGACAAAGATATAGCTGATAAGACTGACATGGCTAGTGAGCCTCTGGTAGCTGAGCAAACTGAAAACACATAGGAGAAACTAGAAGAAGACAAAGAGAAAAATGTAGAGACTCAAACTGAGTCAATACAACAAACAGAGCAAAAGGCTCTGAAACAGGAACAACAACAACAAGAACAGGAACATAAGGAAACAGTGCCACCAGCAACTGGAGAAATAGAAAAACCATTGCTTAAAGAAATGCAGACACAAATAGACCTAGCAGAGGTCAATACAAGCTTGGTTATTTCCACTGGTACTCAGATTGTTGGTTCATCATCAGGCTGCAAATCAACTAATGTGACTGAGGTACTATTAGATTCAATAAAAAAGATAACAGACTGCAGATCACAAGCTTACAAGGCAACTGATGATACCATACCAATTTTGAAGGTAATTACTCCTAACTGTAATATAGACAATAAAGATTCTTTAGGACAACTTGATACACTATGTAAATATATCACAGAAAACATTGAGAAAATAAAGGAAGAGTCATTGAAGGATAAAGTAGAAATTGAAAAACAGAAATTCTTTGAAGAGCAAATAAAGAAGTGTAATAGAGATTTTGACACACTTCTACCGGAATTGTGTAATTTATTGAAAGAGTACAAAACTCTGTACAAAGATACCTGTAAGCCAAACTTTTTGACTGTAGATATAGACAAAAAGATGAGCAAGGTACAGGATGAGATCAATAAACTTGTAGATAATTCTGTTAACTCACCTGATACACTATCAGTTTTTGAGCAGAAGATAACAAATTTTGAAGAAGATTTATTTAAATTGGAAAAAGAGAGAGAAAGAATAGTGAATAATGCAAAACATTTGAGATTAAATATAAGTCCAAGATTGGACTATCTAGCATCACTATGGAAGGAACTATCTGAAACACTAATATAGGGACAGAAAACACCGGCAGAGCATTTGCAGCATCTCACCGGTACAGTGAAGAGAACAAAGACAACAATAAAGGATAGCAAGAAGTTTATGGATAGTATAAACTTGATTTTGGGAGACCTTTTTCAAATTGCAACCACCCAGTTACAAGGTTGAAACTACAAACTCTACTGACATATTGACAACCTTTGTCATTGATGCCAAAGGGGGAGTAGTGGGATGACAAAATTCAATATCACAGGAATCATATGCTCAGGGGGAGCACACACATTTTTGGTAACATTTTTGTAGACATTTTTTTTGGATACATTTTTTTTAAATTTCTCATGAATGTTGCCATCAATGCCAAAGGGGGAGATTGTTGGCATATGCACACTCCAATGAGACATTGTATGTGATTGAAGGTTTTGTCATTGATGACAACCTTTCAATCCTATGGCACCGACAAAGGCATTATACCAGCATCAGTAGATCACACTCTACATCGACACTCAGGACACTGACACTGGCACAAAGAAAAGAAGTATACCGGCATAGAGGCCAACATGATTTTGTTATATTATATTTTGTTTATTATTGTAAAAACTTTGTAAGCCGACTTGGAAAATTGTAAAATGACTCTTATATATAAAAGAGGTCATTGTAGACATTTGGTAATGAGCAAGGAAGCATTAAGGAAAATTATTAGGTAGACCTATTATGCAAAATATAGGCTAAGGGTTTATGTAAGAAGTAGAGAAGAAACCGGTACTGGATCAGGCATTATAGATGCTATTGTAAAGCAGTACAAGATATTGGATTTGTATAATCCTCATTGTAAGTCAGTGAGACTTCCCATTGAGTAGTGAGCTCTAAGCAATTGGCATTCTTGCACGTGCAGGCCCCTATTGTAGGTAATATTCTCTTATTGGCCAGTGAGTGAATATTGTGGGTCACAAATCCCATCGAGGTTTTTCCCACACCGAGTTTCCTTGTTAAAACCTTGTGTTATGGTGTGATTTTCATGTGGATGTTCTTGATTCTATTTATTGCATTATTTATTACATACCGGTACACTATTATATTATGTTCTGCATGTTTTAAGTTAAGAAATATTAAATACCAGTTAGATACTTATTCACCCCCCCCTCTCAATATCTGTGGGATTCCTAACAATCATCTCTCCCAATGTACTCTCGAGAGGGTTTTTTGAGCTGCTATATAAATATACTGGTCAAGCGGCTAGAGTGTTGAGTGAATTTGATGTATGTGGGGGCCTTCCTTGCATCAATAAGCTCAACTAAAGTCTTAAGTGTCTTGCTCTAAGAATCCATCGTTGGATTGGGATCCCTCGAAATTTACAATAAGAACCAACTTAGTATCCCAAATCCCACATTCAGTGATTCTGGGAGTGTGGATCGTACTCCATAGATACCCATCATGTACCTTGCATTATGAGACAAAAATCCTTCGGTGATAAGATCTTCAGATCTTTGGGGTAAGAGAGATTGGCATGCCCAAGAAGTGTGTGTTGTGGAGTGGAGCCAATGTTGCCAGACTCTCTATCTATTCATCTTGTTTCGGTATTTTTCTATGGGGGCCTCATTGAATGGTATCCACTTTCAAGCCTAAGATTTTGTTATGTGCTTTTATGTGTATCGTTGTTCCAGACCAGTATTGAGTTAGTATTTGGGCTATTTCAGATCCTATCTTGTGTATCTCTGAATTCTTAGAGTTGGTCAAAACACAGCTCAGACAGCTATACCTATCTTCAAACAATTGTTCTCACATTTGGAAAACAACAAACTTGTCCTATAAACATAATTAATGGAAATGAAGTTTACCTTGAAACATCAGACAGGCCTACAAACTCAAAAATTTTACATACTTGTGACCATACGAAGTCCTTGCATAGTCCTCATTGTCATCCTCATATAGTCCTTATTTACATCCTTACTTTGCATAAGTCCTTGCATAGTCCTCATTATTGTCCCCATTATCGTCCTCATATACATCCTCAATCATTATTATCGTCCCCATTATCATCCTCATATACATCCTTAGTCCTTGCATAGTCCTCATTATCGTCCTCATTATAGTCCTCATTTATGTTCTTATTATCATCCTCATTTACGTCCTTAGAATTTACATGTCCTTGCATCATCCTCATTATCGTCCTTATTATCATCCTCATTTACGTCATTAGAATTTGCATAAGTCCTTGCATCGTCTTCATAGAGTTCCCATATACATCATCATAATCTTCTCATAAGTCCTTATTTGTGTCCCATTGACCTCCTAGTTCATTTTAGTCCTTGTCTAGACTCATATATGTTTGTCTCAGTCCATCGTCATTTGCATAATCATCCTAGAAAGTCATACCCCAAACGTCCAAATCACAATCAGAGGATCAATCAAACTCAACCTTGACTCAAACAAGTTTATCAACTTCAACAAATCAAACATTGTCACATTTAGAGAAATGGAGAAAACATCTTACATGTGTGATCCTAGGTCCAAACCAATCAAGAAAACATCATTGATTGGCATTATACATTTTGTAGGGAAGGTGGAGAATTCACCCACTAATACATTTGAACTAGATTTGCGACGAAGAAGGTATATTGTGGCCAAATTTGATTTTTTTTTGAAAAAATGTCTGCATTCATCATAATTCTGATGACAATTTCCCATTTGGTTTCAATGAAGAAGGCATTAGCAATGATAATTTTCTTTTTTTCAAAAAAGTGCTCGAGTTCATTGTAATTCCGATGACAATGACCCTTACTTAAAAAAAAAAAGAGGGGAATTCATTTGTGCATTGCAATCCCACGTAGGCATCCATGGTGACTTCAACCCCCAAGAACATCAAACCCGTGTCGAAGGCATTTGTGGCATTGCTTGCAATCCCGTGCAGGAGGTAGATTCAAATTGCCCTAGTTTTTAATTTCATGTTGCAAAAAATATACATGTGGTGGTTAATTGCCCTAGTTTAATCTCATAAAACCATAGAACTATGATTGAGGAGTGAGTGTTCAATTTTGTAGAAGCAATCCCTTCCTCCCGTATACATGCATGTTGATTGTTCACATGAGATCACATCTCTTTGCGGCATCGTATCAAATAATTCATGAGCCTTGTCCATGTTTCCACATTTTTCATTCATGTCAAGCAAGGGATTTACAAGTACAACACCTAACATAATTCCTCTATTCGTTATACTTTGATGGATGTCCATACCCTGTTCCAAAGCTCCCATTTTTGTACAGGCAGGGAGGATACTGGCAAAGGTTGTGGAATTTGGTTTTATGCCTTCCAATTTCATTTGCTTGAAAGTGTCTAAAGCCTTTTTGACAAATCCATTTTGTGCATATCCAGCAATCATTGCAGTCCATGAGACAACATTTCTTTTAGGCATTCTATCAAACAGTTCACGTGCCTTGTCTATGCTTTCACATTTTGCATACATGTCTACTAGGGAAGTTGCAACTACAACATCTAAAAAAATTCCTCTATCCTTTATGCTTTGATGAATGTCCATACCCTATTCCAAATCTCCCATTTTGGCACAGGCAGGGAGGATAGTAGCAATGGTCGTGGAATTTGGCTTTACACCTGCCGATTGCATTTGCTTGAAAGTTTCTAAAGCCTTCTCAACAAATACATTTTGTGCATATCTGGCAATCATTGTAGTCCAGGAAACCACATTTCTTTGAGGCAATCCATCAAACAGTTTTCGTGCCTTGTCTATGCTTCCACATTTTGCATACATGCTAACAGAGCAGTTGCAACTACATCTGACAAAATTCCTCTATCTTTTATGCTTTGATGGATGTCCATACTCTATTCCAAAGCTCCCATTTTGGCACAGGCTAGGAGTACGTTGGCAAATGTAACTAAAGAAATGCAATAATCAGCTCCAAAGACATCAAACCACTACTAACAAAACTGAGAGTCTAAAATATGATAGGGAATAGTGTGAGTTGTCCTAAAATAAAATATTTTATTTTCAATTTCAACTAAAACATAATTACTTAGCCATTTAATGTTATTAATGTGTTTAATTTATGAAAGAGATAAATGGTTGGCCACAAGTACACGAGTTACTAAATGCACACAAATAAGTGAATTTGATATTCAAAACTATCTACAATAAATTCAATTCTTGTCCATTAGTCATTTATGTTTGCAATAAGCATCTTTCTTAGTTTTTCTTAATCTTTATTCATAGTTATGTGCATATTTCACATTCTATAATTAGGATATCAATTGCTATGGCTGAACACTAGCATGATGTTTGTGTTGTGGTATAGATGCCTGGAAACATAATTATGGGATTGTTATATTATAGAGATCATAAATCTAGATATGGCATATTAGTTCTAGCTCTTCTTGGATTGAGTCTAAAGTTGACATACAGTCATAAAGCCATTATTAGCAGATCTATCCATTTCTAGTAAAGTGTCATGCCCACCCTTGGGCACGAACGGAATAATTTTTTTTTTAAAAAATACTTAACTAATTATCCACAAACTAAATTAAAATAATGCAACTTAGTGCGATTAACTTAAATAAATAATGCATTTTGGATTAGGTCTTAATTACTTTTGTGTCAATCGGGGAATTTAAATTCAATTTAGATACTAGGTTTACTCAGTTGCCAATGAGCTAATATTTCCCCAAAGAGGGGTAATCGCCTAGCTTTATTAATAAATTACAATCTTAAATACAACGATTAATATGAGCGTTTCAAATTTTATCTTATCTTCTTATCCACTAGAATTTTTAAGTTAATTATCATCGTAATTTAAAACACCTTATTTAATTGAGACCTCCATAATTTAAAATTACGTTATAATCATATTCTTAATTTGACCCTCTTGGGCCCTACAAAAATCTTAGTGTTTGCACTCCTTTTTATTATTATTATATATATATATATATTTTTTTTTAAAAAAAATCTAATCCACCTAGGTAATTAAATCATTTTATAACATTCCTTTTTCTTATGCCCAATATTAACAACAGTGTTCCAAACTTACCTTCACATCTATCCATTTTAGTACAAATCAAATGCCAAACAAATCCAACCATTTTTATTTATATATATATATATATATATATATATATATATATATATATATATATATATATATATATATATATATATATATATATATATATATATATATATACATATATATTTATTTGCGTGTATATATATATAAATATATATATATATATATATATTTACCTTTTTACTCATGCATGCACTCATAACTTTCTAAAGATGAGTTTAAAATTATTAATCATAAGGGGGAAGGGAAAGGTGGGATACTTATCTTTTTGAAAACTATTTTCCCCCCCCTCTTTTTATTTAAACCTTTGTGAGTGTTGCCCTAACCCGAAATTAGGGTTAGGGCGAACACGTCTTATTCACATATCCTTTTTTTTTGCGTTGGTGAGAAGTGTGCAGGGTGGACGGCGAAAGAAGGCCGAACGGGGCAACGTATTCGCGCGGGGTGCAAGGGGTTTTCACGCAGCGCAGAGATTGTTGGGAGGATGGAGGCGGTGGTGCGGGGAGCGCCGCAGCGCGGCACCGCCGGCTGCGGACGGCGCCGCCCGCAGGCTGCGGCCCCCGCAGTCTGCGGACGTCGCCGCCCGCAGTCTGCGGGTGCCGCAGGCTGCGGCCGCCGCCGCCCGGGTGCTGCGGCCCCGCCCAACCAGCGCGGCCTATGCTCAAAGAATGTTTATTTAAATTTTTTTTTTTCTTTTTACTATGCGTTTTCACAGGGTTTAAAACCCTCGATGGCATTTGGTTTACTTCGTTTCTTTTCTTGCTGTGTATAAAAACGGGGTTTTCAAACCCTCGAAGGTGTATGTTATGGTTATTTTCTTGTTTAATAACATCATTATAATTATATGTATATATATATATATATATATATATATATATATATGTTTATACATGTGTATATTATCTGGTTAAAAAAATAAAAATGCATGAAGCTCCTGTATGATGACTGGCAGATTTCCTATAAAAGAGATATATATGTATATATATATATATATATATATATATATATATATATATATATATATATATATATATATATATATATATATATACGTATATATATGTATATATATATATATATAGTGAGAGATTTAGTACTAAAATCAGTCTCCTCTCTTTTGTGTTAAAACCAGATCTGTAAATGGGTCATTTCTCTCTTTTTTTTTTTAAACATATTCTTCAAGTGATTTTTAAATGTATAAATATGTATATAAATATATGTGAATATATATATATACACACACACACACACACACACACATATATATATATATATATATATATATATTTATTTATGCAAGGGTATTTGTCACTCTACTAGTTCTATATTTTATTTGAAAACAACTAACAATGCATTCCTTTTTAGCACTATTAATGCAATTTTTTTTTTTGAGTAACAAAATAAACCTAACTCTAAATGCAATATTCCTTTTTCTTGTAACAAAATACTAAAACTAAATTGCTAAATGTATATTTTTTTTTGAAAGAAATAAACTATTATAACAAGTTTTATCTTCTGCAATAAACAGCAAATAAAAGACTATTTTTAATTAAATATACAGCAGCATATACAACTCAAGGAAAGAATGGAGTAACATCTAATCTTTAAATTTCAGTTTGCACAAAAGTGCATACATAACTCTCTCTCTTCTTTTTTTTTTCTTTTTATGCAAAACATTGAGAACCTAGATGCAAACTAACATTTTCATTTTCTTTTGCAAAACTACAAGTAGGTAAAATATGTGTCTTCATTGACAAATGTAAATACAAGATGGTTTTGGATACAAAATAAACATGAGTTCAAATGGGATGAAATCCCTACAATACTTTTTCTATAATAACTTGAAAATAATACAACTTCTTTTGAAAGAGAATACTACAACATTTGAATGCTTCCATTTCTGCCCTATATTTTTGTTTTAAACATTTTTCTGCAACAAAATCAGCCACAAAGCTCTTTAATCCATCTTTTCCCATTCCCATGCAACCTGCAAAAACATCATATTTTGACCATGGGAAGCTCACCTCCCAGCCTAGGCTTACTAGAAGCCACCCCCGAGCTTGGAGAACCAAGCACTAGACGGGCTACAAACATGCAAAACCACTATAAACACATAGGAACACATTTACAAACAAATTTCCCTTTCCCAAGTTTCACATTCACCACTTTCATGGTGACTCTTCCATGGGTGGAAGTGGACCATGTACCTATGGGGAGAATGCATGCCAAAACAATACTACATTAGCCATCTCATGGCAACACAAATGCAACCCAAATACTTTCACAAACCTTATGCCCCCCAAAAAGGCTCAAGGCCATATATGCTCCCCTTATGACCCCCAAATGCATACACAAGGCTATGCATCAAGGGTCACCAAGGACTCCCTTGAGAACACTCTCCATAAGGAGAGCCTCTCACCCATGGCTGTCAAACTCCTTCCACCCCAAGATCTTCCTACCCTCCCAAGGATAGGAGATCTTGGACACTCCCAAAACATTAAGAACACAAACAATTTACAAAGAAGAGAAACTACACATTTTTAACCTCAACAATAAAAACTTCATAATGCACATTCTCACATACAACTCTTTGCTTTCACAAAACAACACAAATTAACATTTACCACATAACAAGAGAAGAAGGGAGTAACCAACCTTATTCTGCCAAAAGGTATGCTAACTTTAGTTGGGGATGAGCTGCCCAATTTCCACTATCTTTTCTCCCCAAAATTCCACTAAAAATGTCAACTCCTACTAACTTTTTCCAAACAAGCAAAATCTCCCAGAAAGGAGAGTGGGTGATTACTCACTAAGTTTGAAAAATCTTGCCTAAGAAGGCCTCTCACACACTTCCCAACTCCTTGGGTGAGGTGTGAGTTCCCATTGGTTGCCCTTCCCAAACTCTTACACACTACCAAAATTGGAAGGGGAAAAGGTGGAAGAAGATGGGGAAGAGAGTTTGACTCCTAAAGGGAAGGTTCTCTATCCTAGGGAGAACTTTCTAAGTTCAATTTTCGTGCATCTTGGAATTATCACTTTTTGAAGTGACTTCATAGTCACATGGGAGAAGCTACATGTTGCAAAACACCCCTAACCCATAGGTATACCCTTTGGACCTTTGGAAAAGCCTAAAAACTTATCCTAGGAGTCCATTAAACCCTTTGGAAACCCCACTGAAGTTTACCTACGGGTCAAGCTTGAGTTGACCACTCCCATGACTCCCTACCCAAGATAATTTTGGGACCACACTCATGTTTTTGAATGGCTTTGGTAGAAACAAAACTCCCTCCAAGAGACAAGTCAACTTAATGACACTTAATCAGCACATGTGTCAAGTGACACAACAAAAATACAATATAAAATCACACATGGAAAATTGGTCTCTTGAAGGATTACACAATTACATATAAATTAAATTTTTACACTCAAGCATTATACACATCACAAATAAAATACATTACAAGGGGCGGGGTGTTGTCTCTCCAAATAGACAACTCCCGGCTTAACAAACGCACATTGGTCTAGGCTTGATTCTCCATAAATTCCATGGTCACATGGATAATTTCCTGCGCACCTCAATTAACACATTAGTAACCCCAAGTAATCACAATTATTCGTAATCAAATACATGGATTCTATTGCAATCAAACACTCATACATTAGGCAACAATAATTCAATTCCTCATTTGTTTTCACATTCAATTTCACATAAGCAAACAACATAATTTCCCAAAAATGAACCATTCATAAATATGCATCATTTTCTTTCATCAAAATAAAATCCTGCAAATTTCCAATAATGACATTCACCATCATAATGTAAATTCCATTCTAGAACATATCTAAAGTTTCATAATCATCATGCATGAAATAAAACATCAACAATGTTAGCATGATCCAAATCATGGAATCATATAAGTTCTAAGTCCATAAAGCATAAAATAAAGCATCCAAAATAGTCTCAATATGCAAATAACTGAAAATGTCAAACTGAATCGGGGTAGGGCCTCACACCCTCCCCCTCTAGGCATGAACTTCCTCCTGGAGTTCATCAAAAAGGTGGGGGTACTGTGATCTCATAAGTGCTGCATCCTCCCATGAGGCTGTGACCTCATCATAGCAATCCCACTGGACTCTAACCTGGTCCAGCTCTCGCCCTCGAAGGCTCAGCGTTCAGCGTGCCAAAATGCGAATGGGCTCCAAAGCTAGCTGCCCGTCCGACTCCACCTGCAAGGCATCCCAATCTAGAATATGAGACTCATCATAGATATACTTCCTCAAAACGGAAACATGAAACACATCGTGGATGCGTGACAGGCTAGGTGGCAATGCTAGACGGTAGGCAACTGGCCCTATCCTCTCAAGGATCTCAAATGGTCCTACAAATCGAGGTGCGAGCTTAGAACCCTTTCCATAACGGATTGGACTCTTATGCGGTCGCACTCTCAAGAAGACTCTATCTCCAACTGAGTAGCTACGATCAACCCTCTTTGCATCTGCATACTTCTTCTGTCTATCCTGAGCCTCTCTAAGACGCTGCCTAATCAAATCCACCTGCTGCTCCATATCCCGAACTATCTCTGGACCAATAGCAACTTTGTCCTCTATGCGGTCCCAACTCAATGGTGTCCTACAAGGCCTGCCATATAATGCCTGATAGGGTGGCATCCCCAAGGACGTGTGATGCCCATTGTTATAGGCAAACTCCACTAAGGGAAGATACTCCTCCCATCTGGTCTGGTGATCCATGACATACATGCGAAGCATATCCTCTAACACCTGATTAACTCTCTCTGTCTGGCCATCCGTTTCCGGATGATAGGCTGTACTAAAGTTGAGCTTGGTACCCATAGCTGCCTGTAATGCCTTCCAAAAAGAGGAAGTGAAGAGGGAATCCCTGTCGGAAATGATCTTACGTGGAACACCATGAAGTCTGACAATGTCTCGCAAAAACACCTGTGCTACTGATGGTGCTGTGAAGGTGGTACGAACTGGTGAAAAGTGAGCCACTTTGGTCAACTTGTCAACCGTCACCAAGATGGCATCATGGCGGCGAGATGACATAGGGAGACCAATGATGAAATCCATAGATATAGTGTCCCACTTCCACTCTGGTATAGCATGAGGTTGGAGCAACCCACCTGGATGGCTGTGCTCCGCCTTGACTCTCTGACACTCAAGGCATCGGGCTACCAACTCGGCGATAAGCTGTCGCATTCCTGGCCAATGATATAGTTCTCTCAAATCTGCATGCAACTTCTTGACCCCGGGATGTGCTGCATAAGGAGCTCTATGAGCCTCTGTGATAATGAACTCTCGCAATCCCCCGGAAGAAGGTACATAGATGCGCCCTCTATGGCGTAATAAACCATCAGGCTCTAAGGAATAATCCACATATTTCCCTTCTAAAGTTTCCTGAGATCGAATAGCCTCACAAACTTCTAAATACCATCTGTCCTCTGGCAATCGCTGCATGATCCGATCTCTCAAATCCGTGCTCATAGACATGGTGAATACCTCGTGACGTCTCCTACTCAAAGCATCTGCAACTACATTTTCTTTCCCTTTGATGTAGTGAACGTCAAAATCATACTCACACAAAAATTCCATCCATCTCCTCTGACGTGCATTAAGATTCGGCTGAGTGAATATGTACTGAAGGCTCTGATGGTCTGAGTGCAACTCAAAATGATGACCCAAAAGGAAATGTCTCCATCTCACAAGTGCATGCACTACGGCTACAAGCTCAAGGTCATGGGTGGGGTAATTAAGCTCGTGAGTCTTGAGTTTCCTAGACTCAAAAGCTATAGCTCTACCATTCTGCATAAGTACTGCTCCTAAACCATCTAGGGAAGCATCTGTGCAAACCATGAAATCAGCTGAAGGATCCGGTACTACAAGGATAGGTGCGGTAGTAAGTGCCTTTTTAAGTTCCTGAAAGGCCTTCTCGCACTTCTCCGTCCACTCAAACTTCTTCCCTTTGCGCTGAAGAGAAGTGATAGGATGAGCAACTCTAGAGAATCCCTCAACAAAACGTCGGTAATAACCTGCTAAGCCCATGAAGCTCCTGACCTCTGTCACACTGGTCGGTGCTGGCCAATCCATAATGGCTCTGATCTTGGATGGGTCCACTGAGATCCCATCACCGGATATAACATGACCAAGGTACTTGATCTCAGTTTTAAAGAAGGCACACTTCGACAAACTGCCATACAATTGATTTTCCCTCAAACACTGCAAAACCTGTCTCAAGTGCTCCTCATGTTCCTCCTCATTCCGTGAATATATCAAAATGTCGTCGAGAAACACAATCACAAAGCGATCGAGGAATGTACGGAATACTCCATTCATGAGACTCATAAATACTGCTGGGGCATTCGTAAGACCGAATGGGACCACGGTGAACTCATAGTGGCCATATCTAGTGCGAAATGCGGTCTTGTGGATATCACTTTCCACTATTCTCAACTGATGGTATCCTGATTTTAGATCAATCTTGGAAAATACTTTGGCGCCTTGAAGTTGGTCAAACAAATCATCGATCCTGGGCAATGGATATCGGTTCTTGATGGTCACTTTGTTCAACTGACGGTAGTCCATGCATAGTCGGAGAGATCCATCTTTCTTCTTCACGAAGATGACTGGTGCACCCCAAGGGGATACACTAGGGCGAATGTGGCCCTTCTCTAGGAGTTCCTCAAGCTGAATCTTGAGCTCATTAAGCTCATTTGTAGTCATTCTATATGGTGCTCTAGAAATGGGTTCGGCTCCTGGAACAAGGTCTATATGAAAGTCAATCTCTCTACGGGGCGGCATACCAGGTAACTCTGAAGGAAAAACATCGGCAAATTCTCTAAGGATAGGATAGTCGTCAATAGATGGTTCCTTTTCCTCTTCTTCTTCTCTATCACTAATGGTGATGGCAAATAATTGACATCCCTTTCGCATGCTCCGCTTAAGCTGCATGGCGGAGATCATACGAAGGGACACGGGTCTCTGAATTCCAGTGATCACTATAGGAGAGCCATGATCATCCTCACACTCGATCTTTTTCAGGCGACAATCCATCTTGGCTCTGTGGGCATAAAGCCAATCCATGCCAAGTACGACGCCATATGATCCAAGTGGTGTAACTCTAAGGTCCACTAAGGTGGTGATGCTGCCAATCTGAATCTGACATCCCTTAACCTCTGATTCCACTGACACTCTAGCCCCTGAAGCTAATTCCACTTCCCAACTGACCTCTTGCCTAGTTGCCACTAGCCCGCAACGCTCCACAACCAATGGAGATATAAAAGAATTAGTAGCTCCTGAATCAAATAATATAGATATACTGCTACCTCTGATCATACCTGCCACCTCAATAACCGTGGCCTGATGCTCTGCCTGGCGGTTGTCAACCGCTGCGAAGACTCTGTGGGACTTGCCCATGTCCCCAACTGTCGGCTCTGATGCTGCCATCCTCTGATTTCCTGTCATCTGACCCTGAGGACACTCTCTCGCTATGTGTCCCATGGCTCCACATGTGAAGCAAGGGCCTCGTGCCTGAAACTGTACTCCCTGTGGTCTGGAGAAAGACTGTCCCCCTGTCCTACTAGAACCACTGTACCCACCTCTAGAGGACTGCTGAGTCCTAGCCGGAGGTGTGTAAGGAGCCTGAGATTTCTGATCTCGCCTCTGACCCTGTGACTGCCACTGCTTGGGCTTTGTGCCCTACTGATTCTGCGGAGGCTTTTGCCTCTGGTTTTGCTGAGACTGCTGCGGAAGAGGGGGTTTGGAGAACCCCGATGAGTGCCTGTTGTTACCTTTCCAATGGGGTTTCTGAAACCCATAAGTCTGTGGTGAAGGATTACGGTTTTGAAACCGATCCTTCGAGTCATGTGGTCTGGCCTGAATCTCCTCGGCTATCAAAGCCTTCTCCACGACAACCCGGAGGCTCCCTGGAGCGGCCATCCTCACTGGTCCTGCTATGCCGGAATTCAACCCTCTGATAAATCGGTTGACGAGAAGCTTTTCATCTTTCAGGTAATCTACATAAGGCAATAATTCAAAGAACTTGTTCTCGTACTGCGTCACTGACATACCCTTCTGCTGGAGGTCATGAAACTCATCCACCCTACGCTGTCTGAAATGCTCTGACAAATACCTCTCCCTAAATCTCTCTGTGAAAATCTCCCAAGTGAGGGTCTCTATCTCTAACCCACACTTATATTCTTCCTGTCTCCACCATGTGGAGGCTGTTCCTCGCAATAGGTGAACCGCTGCACATGCTTTTAGATTGCTCTCATAAGAGCGCAATGCAAAGCACCTATCTAGGCTTAAAAGCCATGCCTCTGCCTCTACCCCATCGGTAGATCCTCCAAATGATGGTGGCTGAAGTCGCATAACCTCTCTGATTAGATCCCCTGGATCTCTACGTGCCCTCTCAATATACACTGGTGCTACGGCTGGAGGTGGTGCTGGTAGGTGAATGGGTTCGGGCTCATGCACAGCCTGACTCTCTACGGGATTAGGAGGTGGACTCCTACTCCGTTCCCGTTCCACTGTCCCATGACTTCCTGAGTTCTGGTTCTCAACATTATGATCTACTGCTGGAAGCCTATCCTGTACTAGTCCAATCAGGTTCTGAAGAGCTACCAAGATGTCTCGGTTTGGGTCAACTGGTTGCTCGGGAGGTACTACTGGGTCCACTTCCTGAACCGATTCCTCCCTAATGACCTCTTCGCGTGCCATGCGTGCATGCCTAGGGCCTCTACCACGTTTGCGAGCTTGTCGCGTAGCTAGAGGCATCCTTTTTAAGAGAATAAAATAAAATGAAATAAATAACTATTTTTAGGAGATAATATTTAGCTAGTTTAAAAATATAATTAAATACAATTTAATTAATTAAATAATTGTAGCGAAACGTAATGGAGTAAGGTTCCCTAGTGTTGGCAACCTTGCTCTGATACCAAAATGTCATGCCCACCCTTGGGCACGAACGGAATAATTTTTTTTTTAAAAAATACTTAACTAATTATCCACAAACTAAATTAAAATAATGCAACTTAGTGCGATTAACTTAAATAAATAATGCATTTTGGATTAGGTCTTAATTACTTTTGTGTCAATCGGGGAATTTAAATTCAATTTAGATACTAGGTTTACTCAGTTGCCAATGAGCTAATATTTCCCCAAAGAGGGGTAATCGCCTAGCTTTATTAATAAATTACAATCTTAAATACAACGATTAATATGAGCGTTTCAAATTTTATCTTATCTTCTTATCCACTAGAATTTTTAAGTTAATTATCATCGTAATTTAAAACACCTTATTTAATTGAGACCTCCATAATTTAAAATTACGTTATAATCATATTCTTAATTTGACCCTCTTGGGCCCTACAAAAATCTTAGTGTTTGCACTCCTTTTTATTATTATTATATATATATATATATTTTTTTAAAAAAAAAATCTAATCCACCTAGGTAATTAAATCATTTTATAACATTCCTTTTTCTTATGCCCAATATTAACAACAGTGTTCCAAAATTACCTTCACATCTATCCATTTTAGTACAAATCAAATGCCAAACAAATCCAACCATTTTTATTTATATATATATATATATATATATATATATATATATATATATATATATATACATATATATTTATTTGCGTGTATATATATATAAATATATATATATATATATATATATTTACCTTTTTACTCATGCATGCACTCATAACTTTCTAAAGATGAGTTTAAAATTATTAATCATAAGGGGGAAGGGAAAGGTGGGATACTTATCTTTTTGAAAACTATTTTCCCCCCCCTCTTTTTATTTAAACCTTTGTGAGTGTTGCCCTAACCCGAAATTAGGGTTAGGGCGAACACGTCTTATTCACATATCCTTTTTTTTTGCGTTGGTGAGAAGTGTGCAGGGTGGACGGCGAAAGAAGGCCGAATGGGGCAACGTATTCGCGCGGGGTGCAAGGGGTTTTCACGCAGCACAGAGATTGTTGGGAGGATGGAGGCGGTGGTGCGGGGAGCGCCGCAGCGCGGCACCGCCGGCTGCGGGCGGCGGCGGCCGCAGGCTGCGGCCCCCGCAGTCTGCGGACGTCGCCGCCCGCAGTCTGCGGGTGCCGCAGGCTGCGGCCGCCGCCGCCCGGGTGCTGCGGCCCCGCCCAACCAGCGCGGCCTATGCTCAAAGAATGTTTATTTAAATTTTTTTTTTTCTTTTTACTATGCGTTTTCACAGGGTTTAAAACCCTCGATGGCATTTGGTTTACTTCGTTTCTTTTCTTGCTGTGTATAAAAACGGGGTTTTCAAACCCTCGAAGGTGTATGTTATGGTTATTTTCTTGTTTAATAACATCATTATAATTATATGTATATATATATATATATATATATATATATATATGTTTATACATGTGTATATTATCTGGTTAAAAAAATAAAAATGCATGAAGCTCCTGTATGATGACTGGCAGATTTCCTATAAAAGAGATATATATGTATATATATATATATATATATATATATATATATATATATATATATATATATATATATATATATATATATATATACGTATATATATGTATATATATATATATATATATATATAGTGAGAGATTTAGTACTAAAATCAGTCTCCTCTCTTTTGTGTTAAAACCAGATCTGTAAATGGGTCATTTCTCTCTTTTTTTTTTTAAACATATTCTTCAAGTGATTTTTAAATGTATAAATATGTATATAAATATATGTGAATATATATATATACACACACACACACACACATATATATATATATATATATATATATATATATATATATATATATTTATTTATGCAAGGGTATTTGTCACTCTACTAGTTCTATATTTTATTTGAAAACAACTAACAATGCATTCCCTTTTAGCACTATTAATGCAATTTTTTTTTTTGAGTAACAAAATAAACCTAACTCTAAATGCAATATTCCTTTTTCTTGTAACAAAATACTAAAACTAAATTGCTAAATGTATATTTTTTTTTGAAAGAAATAAACTATTATAACAAGTTTTATCTTCTGCAATAAACAGCAAATAAAAGACTATTTTTAATTAAATATACAGCAGCATATACAACTCAAGGAAAGAATGGAGTAACATCTAATCTTTAAATTTCAGTTTGCACAAAAGTCCATACATAACTCTCTCTCTTCTTTTTTTTTTCTTTTTATGCAAAACATTGAGAACCTAGATGCAAACTAACATTTTCATTTTCTTTTGCAAAACTACAAGTAGGTAAAATATGTGTCTTCATTGACAAATGTAAATACAAGATGGTTTTGGATACAAAATAAACATGAGTTCAAATGGGATGAAATCCCTACAATACTTTTTCTATAATAACTTGAAAATAATACAACTTCTTTTGAAAGAGAATACTACAACATTTGAATGCTTCCATTTCTGCCCTATATTTTTGTTTTAAACATTTTTCTGCAACAAAATCAGCCACAAAGCTCTTTAATCCATCTTTTCCCATTCCCATGCAACCTGCAAAAACATCATATTTTGACCATGGGAAGCTCACCTCCCAGCCTAGGCTTACTAGAAGCCACCCCCGAGCTTGGAGAACCAAGCACTAGACGGGCTACAAACATGCAAAACCACTATAAACACATAGGAACACATTTACAAACAAATTTCCCTTTCCCAAGTTTCACATTCACCACTTTCATGGTGACTCTTCCATGGGTGGAAGTGGACCATGTACCTATGGGGAGAATGCATGCCAAAACAATACTACATTAGCCATCTCATGGCAACACAAATGCAACCCAAATACTTTCACAAACCTTATGCCCCCCAAAAAGGCTCAAGGCCATATATGCTCCCCTTATGACCCCCAAATGCATACACAAGGCTATGCATCAAGGGTCACCAAGGACTCCCTTGAGAACACTCTCCATAAGGAGAGCCTCTCACCCATGGCTGTCAAACTCCTTCCACCCCAAGATCTTCCTACCCTCCCAAGGATAGGAGATCTTGGACACTCCCAAAACATTAAGAACACAAACAATTTACAAAGAAGAGAAACTACACATTTTTAACCTCAACAATAAAAACTTCATAATGCACATTCTCACATACAACTCTTTGCTTTCACAAAACAACACAAATTAACATTTACCACATAACAAGAGAAGAAGGGAGTAACCAACCTTATTCTGCCAAAAGGTATGCTAACTTTAGTTGGGGATGAGCTGCCCAATTTCCACTATCTTTTCTCCCCAAAATTCCACTAAAAATGTCAACTCCTACTAACTTTTTCCAAACAAGCAAAATCTCCCAGAAAGGAGAGTGGGTGATTACTCACTAAGTTTGAAAAATCTTGCCTAAGAAGGCCTCTCACACACTTCCCAACTCCTTGGGTGAGGTGTGAGTTCCCATTGGTTGCCCTTCCCAAACTCTTACACACTACCAAAATTGGAAGGGGAAAAGGTGGAAGAAGATGGGGAAGAGAGTTTGACTCCTAAAGGGAAGGTTCTCTATCCTAGGGAGAACTTTCTAAGTTCAATTTTCGTGCATCTTGGAATTATCACTTTTTGAAGTGACTTCATAGTCACATGGGAGAAGCTACATGTTGCAAAACACCCCTAACCCATAGGTATACCCTTTGGACCTTTGGAAAAGCCTAAAAACTTATCCTAGGAGTCCATTAAACCCTTTGGAAACCCCACTGAAGTTTACCTACGGGTCAAGCTTGAGTTGACCACTCCCATGACTCCCTACCCAAGATAATTTTGGGACCACACTCATGTTTTTGAATGGCTTTGGTAGAAACAAAACTCCCTCCAAGAGACAAGTCAACTTAATGACACTTAATCAGCACATGTGTCAAGTGACACAACAAAAATACAATATAAAATCACACATGGAAAATTGGTCTCTTGAAGGATTACACAATTACATATAAATTAAATTTTTACACTCAAGCATTATACACATCACAAATAAAATACATTACAAGGGGCGGGGTGTTGTCTCTCCAAATAGACAACTCCCGGCTTAACAAACGCACATTGGTCTAGGCTTGATTCTCCATAAATTCCATGGTCACATGGATAATTTCCTGCGCACCTCAATTAACACATTAGTAACCCCAAGTAATCACAATTATTCGTAATCAAATACATGGATTCTATTGCAATCAAACACTCATACATTAGGCAACAATAATTCAATTCCTCATTTGTTTTCACATTCAATTTCACATAAGCAAACAACATAATTTCCCAAAAATGAACCATTCATAAATATGCATCATTTTCTTTCATCAAAATAAAATCCTGCAAATTTCCAATAATGACATTCACCATCATAATGTAAATTCCATTCTAGAACATATCTAAAGTTTCATAATCATCATGCATGAAATAAAACATCAACAATGTTAGCGTGATCCAAATCATGGAATCATATAAGTTCTAAGTCCATAAAGCATAAAATAAAGCATCCAAAATAGTCTCAATATGCAAATAACTGAAAATGTCAAACTGAATCGGGGTAGGGCCTCACATAAAGACAATTGAGAAAGTCATTTTGATATTGAGAGTTTCTTATCTGTTTACCTACTGATCATTATTAAGCCATAATATTTAGGTCTATTTATCTCTCTTGCAAAACCTCTGTAAGTGTCCTAGATTGTCCCTACTACTCACTCTTCAATGAAATAGTGGAGATCTAAAGATTTGTTGCACAAGATGGTGTTGAATGTATCAACAAGGCTAGCTTGGAAGGCATGTTCAAGCTTCCACTTGTACAACTTACAACAAATGATTTGTTGATAGAAGAAATTCTTGAAATAGGGATACAATCGACAGACAAGTAAGTACATACAAACCTCCTCAGTTGAAAGTAAAATCTATGTATAAAAAGAGTACATTGAATCCCAATCCATAAACACAATAGAGATACCGATGGAGACCTAATTGGATGTAGCATGTCACACCAAAGTTGTTAGAGTATGCTAAGCTAGTACATAATGTTTCCTAAAGCCACATTAGTATTTTACCTAGATCATTGTCTACCAAAACTAACTATAGTAATCCTTTTGAGGATTCATTTCATGGTGCTAGATCTTCATTTAGTTCCACTTCTTGTTGGAGAAAAGAATAGTTATTTCTTGAGGTAGATGAATATCCCATCAACAAAGGACAAGACCCTTTCTAGAATATAACAAATTCTACTCCAACAAAAGATCATGGGGGTTTCACTAGAGATATTGAATAAGAGATAGGCTTCTACTGGTGCATTAAAAGCATTGTCATGTTCTTCATTTATTGATGTAAAATCTCTATGACGCCACCACAACCAACAAAGGTGTAAAAAGTTGTTTGCAATGCATGGATTTTTAGGATTGTCCTTTGAGAAAATAGAATTAAAGTATGGAAGTAGGATCTGCCAGCTCTTGAGGGAATCTTGATGACAAATAACTTTAAAATATTTGGGCAAGCTTATATGCAAAAACTCATGCTTCCTGATGGGTTTATGTATAGAAATAAGCACGAATTAAGTGGTAAAGGGGCTTCTGGAAATAAGAGGGATAGAGAGGCAGTGAAAGTGAAAAATTCTGCTATTGTGTCTGCTCCATCTTAGAATGGGAATGGCGAAGGTGTTGTAAGAGGAGCTGAGAAGGGTGTTGGAAGAAGTGAGGGTGTTTACATTCCCCTATTTAAGTTGGCTCAAATGATGAAAGATGTTGAAGACAAGAGCAATGTGGAATACCAGTGCATGACATGGGATGCCCTTCAGAAGAGTATCAATGGGTTAGTAAACAAGGTAAATGCATCTAACATCAAGAACATCACTCCAAAGTTGTTTGCAGAGAATCTCATCCATGGGAGGGGTCTATTTTGTAGGTCTTGTATGAAATCCCAAATGGCATCCCCTGGATTTATAGATGTTTTTGCTGCGTTGGTTGCTATGGTAAATACAAAATTTCCTGAAGTTGGCAATCTGCTTTAGTGAAGAATTATTTTGCAGCTTAAGAGGGCATACAAACGCAATGACAAGCACAGGTTGATAGCAGCAGCCAAATTCATAGCTCATTTAGTGAATCAACAAGTTGCACATGAGATCATTGCCTTGGAACTTCTCACCCTTTTACTAAAGAACCCCATAGATGACAGTGTAGAGGTTGTTGTTGGGTTCGTGAAAGAATGTGGTTCTTTGTTGCAAGACCTTTCACCTAAAGGTCTCTATGGGATTTTTTAAATATTTAGAGGTATTCTCCATGAGGCGGAAATTGACAAACAAGTATAGTTTTTAATTGAAGGCCTTTCTACAATTCGCAAAGCTAAGTTCGAGGGTCATCCAGCTATGCATCCAGATTAGTTAACACATGAAGTTTTCCTAGAAGATGAACTTGATCAAGAAACTAGTTTGGATGTTTTCAAGCCAGATCCTGATTTCTTAGAGAATGAGGCAACCTATGAAAAACTGAAGAAAGATATCCTTAAGGATGCTTCTTCAGATGAAGCAAAAGGGGAGAATGATTTAGGTGATGATGATGATGATGATGATGATGATGATGATGATGATGATGATGATGATGATGATGATGATGAGGATGGTGAGGAAGCACTGAGAATACAGGATGAGACAGAGACAAACTTGGTCAATTTAAGACGTACAATTTATTTGACAATCATGTCAAGTGTTGATTTTGAGGAAGCTGGTCATAAGCTACTAAAGATCAAGCTTGAACCTGGTCAAGAGAGAACATACCTTCATTATTATGGTCTTCTTGGGCAAAGATTTTGTATGATCAATAAAATTTATGAGGAATTTTTTTATAAGTGTTTTGTACAATAGTATTCTATGATACACAAACTGGAAACAAATAAACGACATAATGTTGCAAAGTTTTTTGCCCACTTACTTGGCACATATGCTCTTCCATGGCATTGTCTTGCTTATATATGTCTGACAGAGGAAGATACTACTTCCTCTTCCCATATTTTTATAAAGATTCTCTTGCAAGAGTTGGTAGAGCAGCTTGGTATATTGTTGCTTAATGAAAGGTTGAATGATCCAACAATGCAGGAGTCTTTTGATTCAATTTCTCCAAAGGAAAATCCCAAAAATTCATGGTTTTCTATCAATTTCTTTACTTCTATTGGTCTTGGTGGTATCACTAAGATTTTATGTGAGTATTAAAGAATATGCCAAGGCTTGTAATGTAGCAGCAAAAGTCTATTCCTGAATTAGATGAATCTACCTCTTTATGACGATTCTTCTAGTTCATCAGGTTCGTTAGATTTTGATACATCAGACTTAGATTCTGAGAGTGAAACTGACAGTGAGAGTAGTAAGGAGTCACCAAGAAAGAAAAATAATTCAAAGCATGACAATGAGTATGAAAAAAAAAGAAGAAAGAAAAGGGCGAGGGCATCTGACTTAGAGGATGGAAGTGAGTGAAAAAATCAGAAGGAAAAAGAAAAGGAATTAAAAATCTTTCTAGTCAGTTATTCAAGGCTCCAGTAGACACCGTTTTCCTAGAGTGTGACAAACAAAAGACTCACTCCCAAGTGCTTTGGTTTTATAATAGATGATTATAAGATGCTACAATGTTGTCTTATGTATTTTAATAGCCATGGGTTTTAGAGTTTTGTACTTGACAAGTAATGGATAAACAACGTTAGGAGGAGAAAATATTCAAGGCCAAGTGCAGATTGTGATAATACTAGATCAATGAATCCTGTTATTTATTGATTATTTCTTGTTTTCCATGTTGTTTGATGTACCATAAGAAAACTATAAATATAAATTCAATAATATGCTTTGTTCAATGATGATAATTTCTATTTTCTTGCTTGTGAAGAAAGACCATGTCAGACAATATCAATGAACAACAAAATAAGGAGACAATTACTAGATTGTGGTCTAACTTGAAAAGAAAAGGTGATGGAAAATGTTATTGTCCATTCAAAGATTGTAAGGGGTTAAAGAGTAGAAGACTTCTAATCAAAACAATGAAGAAACATTGTAGGTCGCATGGTCACATTGAAGGTGGACATGATTATCATCCATTGGTAAGTTTTTCATTATATCATTTTGACAATTTATATACATAATAAATCATGTGATGATGAGATCATGATCATGGTTTATTTATGTTTATCAATTTTATATAGGTCGAGCACCTCGAAGGACATGGTATGGATCAGCACAACCTTGAGAATATGGTTTTCGAAGTCGATGAACATGGAGGTGTGAATATCAAAGCTAAAGATAATGATCTAATGGAAGATGATGATCATGAGCCAGAAAACACAATTGAAGATGATGGTACAAATACATTGATCCATGATTCATTTAGTACTCGCACAACTGATCATGATGATGAAGATGACCTTGATGTTGTTCATGATGTCCCTCTACTTAAGAAGGCATCTGAGGCCCTTTACGAAGGCTCGCAGGCAACTCTTCTCTCTGTTGTATTGTTGTTGGTGAACTTGAAGGTTATGAATGGTTTATCCAACATAACAATGTCACGTATGTTAAGGTATATCATATATGTCATAATAAACTATGAATCATGCTATACCATTAATATTCTTTATTATAACAAATTATATTTTTTTGTTGTAGATTGATAGGTTAGTTTTTGTTACCACCATCAAATATTCTACCTTGCTCATACTGAGAATTATCTGCCATTATGAAAAATATTGGAATGGAGTATCAAGCAATAGATGCTTGTCCCAATGATCATATTATATATCACAAACAACATGAATTTTGAATTGAGTGCCCTGAATGTCATATTAGTAGATATTGAATAGATCAAATAACAAAAAGGGTTCCTCGCAAGGTTCTTTGCTATATTCCCATTATTCCACGTATGCAATGATTATTCAAGTGCACTAGCTTGGCACAATTTATGGATTACCATGCACGCAATAGAAGTTGAGATGACATTATTCAAATGCCTGTGGATGGTTTAGCATTTATGGACCTGCAGGAAAAGTGGCCACACTTTAAAGAAGAACCTCGTAATCTCAGGCTTTCATTGGCAGTGGATAGTGTCAATCTATTTGGAGAGATGAGATCTGTTTACTCAGTGTGGCCCATTTTTGTTATCAACAATAACATTCCTCCATGGATGTCAATAAAGAGGGAGCACATAATGTTGGCAATTATTGTTCCAAGTATTTTATCATTTAAATATAGTCATCTAAATTTAATTATAAATATTGCAGTAAAATGGTCATAATAATTATGTAATGTTTTTGTTCATTTGATTAGGTAAGTACCAAGTTAAAGATATGAATGTATATATCAAGCCTCTTATCAACGAGTTGCTGGAGTTATGGAATGGTGTCACTATGTATGACATCTCTAGACCAATAGGACAAAGACAATTTCAATTCCATGTGATGCTTCTATGGACAATACACGATGCCTCGGGGCTAACACATTTTTGTGGTATGTTATAGTGTTTAAGTTGTGCATGAACATTATAATTCAAAAAATTATCATATTTAATCCAATTATACATTATCTTGTAGGTCTTCAAACAAAGGGAAAATTTGCATGTCCTATTTGTGGTCCAAAGATTAAATCTCGTCATTCAAAATGTTTACAAAAGTAGGTGTTTGATGAGTATAGGCACTTTCTCCACAAAAATCATAAGTATCGAAATACTGAAAAACATCTTTTCAATGGGAAAGAAGAGAATACATCAAAGCCACGAAGAATGAAACCTCACTTGTGGAAGTTGGAATATAATAGAATTAATCATCAAGGTAATGCCATTCCATCTATTGGTTTGTCATAAAATATCTTTTCTATTTTGTTTTGTTTACTGATGATGTGATTGATGATCATGGAGGTCATGGAGGCATAAATGACCACCTTCCTGAGGGACTAAAAAGTTATCCACGACAATTTAGTAGGTTGCCCTACTACGAGCAGTTACAAATTGTTCATTTGTTTAATAGTATGCATATTGGAAAGAATATAACATAGACAGTATGGAAAATATTGGATGGAAGGCGTGACAAAGAAAAAATTGTCAAAATATGTAGTGACATTCAAGATTCCAATCATGCAATGATAAATGGCATTCAAGCAAATAGCCATGGAGACCAGATTAATATAAGTGAGCTTCGTTGGTTATTAATGGACAAGCAAAGCAATGCTATAAAAGAAGTCATACGAAAAATTCGATTTCCCACAGGATTTGTTGTGAACATAAACAATCTCATATCAAAGAAAAGTGAATTTGGGCCAAGGATGAAAATGCATGATTGGCATACCTTCATTAAGGTAATTCATGCTCTTGTGTTTTTAGTATGTATTTAAGTACTGCGCGTACGTGTACTTTTCATTATGTTACAAAAAAATGAAAAGATAATTTTATAATTGTTGTAGTACGTTCTACCTCTATCTCTCCTAGATGACTTTGACAATAATGTCAAGCAAGTCATATATGATCTGGGAAAATACCTGAGGTAAGTAGTGATATTTGTTTAGTTCATTGTATAGATATTATATTTGCAATTTGTTTTACTTGTTATGTAATATGTTTTTTTGCGTCTTGAATACTTTGCAGGTGGTTGTCATGTAAAGAAATCCATAAAGATGATATAAAATATTGGAAGAGAAAAATTCTTCATTTAATGTGTGAAATGCAAAAGTGTCTACCTCCTGCTTTTTTCAATGCACAAGAACACTACCTCATACACCAGGTTGAGGAGATTGAATTGTGTGGACCTGTACACACTAGGTCAATGTGGATGGCTAAGAGGCACTTGAAATTTTTTAAGGCTTTGGTTCGACAAAGAGCACATCCTGAGGGTTCTATGGTGGAAGGATATATGGTATATCAAACTATGGTGTACATTTCTAAATATCTTCCTAAGTTTGCAGCAAAGATCCACATGGATCACATTTGGGATCCCAACACCATTAACAAATTTGAAGGGGAGTACTTGAAGGGGAAAGGTAGATTGAGAAAAGTGAGAGGTAATTATAAGATGTTATTGTAGTTAATTAATTCTTAATCTTCAAAATAAATCGATTGTAAGATGTCTATTTATTTTTTGTACAGTTGGACGAGAGTGGGATGCACTACATTTGTATATTGTAAACAATCTTGATTGGATGACAGTGTGGAATGAATGTTGTCAACATTTTGGATGCACGTTAACGTGGGAAGGTGTGGCTTCATTGGTTAAAGAAGCACATCATAATGGAGATTCCAATGTTACGCAAAGGGAAATTGATTTAACATATGGTTTAATAGATAAATAGGTATGTATAAATTTATTAATCACCCATATGTTTATCAACCCACAATGCAATAAATTTTACATGTTTGACATATCGTAGGTCAAACACCACAACGCTATGTGCTGCAATGGTCATAAATTTCGCATAAAAAAGTTGGATGACAAGAAGAAAACTTGTGATTCTGGCATCACTGCAGTCTTTGAGGTGACAAATATTTCATCAAGAAATGACATACATCCTCAATAGTATCAAAATCGATACTGTGGCATTTTGGATGATATACTTGAGTGTGACTTTAATTCCTTCAAATTAGTTTTGTTTGTCGTCAAATGGTACATGCTACGATTGAATAAAAATGATCCTGATAGAACTGTTATTGAACATGATAATGGTTTTATAATGCTAAATACAAGGTCATTTGAACTAGTTGGGGATGAGCCCTATGTTCTTCCAAGCCAATGTGAGCAAGTATTTTACTCAGAGGTTCCACATAAACTGGGTTGGTCATTTCTTGTTAGACATGATCCAAGAGGAAGGCCGATAAAGTATAATGTGATGGAAGAAGAAGATACCGAAGAAGTAGAAGATGAAGTGGATGATGATCATGATCGACAGTTTCTCAATGACGATGAAGAAGAACAAGAAGAAGAAGAAGATGATGATGATGATGATGATGATGATGATGATGATGATGATGATGATGATGATGATGATGATGATGATGATGATGATGATGATGATGGTGATGGTGATCATGATGGTGATGGTGATGGTGATGTGATAGTGATGGTGATGGTGATGGTGATGGTGATGGTGATGGTGGTGATGGTGATGGTGATGATGGTGATGATGATGGCGAAGACATTGATGATGATGATGATGATGGTGAGGATGATGGTGATGATGATGATGATGATGATGATGATGATGATGATGATAATGATGATGATGATGATGATGATGATGATGGTGATGATGACCTTGATGTTCATGATGATGAAGAATGAAATGTATGAGGTATGCAATTAGTATATTATCTATTTAATATTGACTTCTTGATAGAATTGTTTTTACATAATTAATTCATTATGTTTTGAATTCTAATGCCATTATATAATTAATTCATGATGCACCTTTTAATATGGAGATGGAGATAGGGAGAGTGACTATTTATGTGACAATTTTTAAATTGTGTTTATTTATGGAAATTGAATTGTTTATTAGCTATGTGATGGATGTTGATTTAAAATACATATGTGATGGATCACATGTTTATGATGATGCATGTGACATTTTTTGAACTTTGTGTTTATTTATAGAACATGGATTGTTTATTACCTATGTCATGGATGGTGATTTATGATACATATGTGATGGATTACATGTTTATGATGACACATGATATGTGATGCTCAATTACATATATGATGACACATCATGTGATGCTTCTGATATGTATGCATTTATTGTTTATCAACTTACAAATGTAGTAATGTTTATGATTCTCAATTGATGGTGTTGATTTCAAGTATAGTCCCTGTGTGATGTTGTCACCCTTGGTGGGAATAGGTCGTTGACTACAGACATCATCAACCATTTAGTTGAGGATCCTCAATAGTCTACATAAAGTAAAGGTAAGGAATTACAAAATTTACAATGATTTTGATGACATCTTTTTATTATTTAATACTCTTTTTGTCTACAAAGTTCATGTTGTTCATGTTGTGTACTATGTAACTTTTAGCTAACATAGGATAATTGAATTACATTGTATAGGACCCTGAACCCCTTTGATGAGGATCTTGCACAGTCTCATGGATCGATAGGTATAACTAGTCAATATACCCTATAGAAACTGTTTATTTTTTTAAAATTACTTGGAAAACAAACTTCCTCAGTTTTTCAAACCTCGACATTAGCAACAAATCTAATACAGTTATCAACACTTGAGGCCCCAATTGGACTTATTCTAATTTTCATTCCAAAATCAACTTTAGGGTTGACTTCTTCATCAACATTACCCTCATTTGCAAAATTTCTCTCTCATTACCAATTAACTCTCTCATTTCATGGAGTGCAGGTACCCCCAAATAGGTATTTGTCAGATCCATCTTCATCTAGTGAGGAAAATGTAGTAATAGAAAATAAAAGTGACACATGTAGTAGGTCTACAATAGGGAGATCGACAAGAGGTCAAAAGATTAGAAGAAAATTCAATAAACGCATGAAATTTTTCCTTGCTCAAGGGGGGTCATGTTCTTATGATGATGAGACCAAAGATGACATTGAGGTACCACTGAGGTACAAACATCTACAGAAACAATGGGTGCCCAAGGAACTTCCTCCAATAAACACCGATTTTTGTGTTAATGATAGGATATATCACATAGCACCTTCGTTGTTACATGGTTTAGGCTTATTTTCCATGGACGACATAAAGGTCTGTTACAATAGGGTTGCAGAATTGATGGAGTTTGTTGGACCTTGTTACAATTACAATCATTGGATGCAGATTGTTAAATATTAAAAAAGTATGCGTAGGTATGCACTGTCAGCAAATTATATACAACAGAAAGATAATGATCAAAGTAAACGAGTGGCTGTATACATTGATGGTTGACCAAAAGCAATAGGGAATATTGTAGGTTTTATAAATAATATGTGACCTGGGTCAACTAATAAACAACCCAATTGCATATTTGAGGCACACGAGGGAAATCGTGTATTTGTATGTGCGATACAATCAATAAGTGCAGGCGAAGAGCTTCTAATCGATTACAGTTTGAATCGTATAGATACAAACAAAGTTAATATCATGGGGGTGGTACGTACTATATACCATTTAAATTAACCAACCTCCAATTAATGAATCCAATATACCATTTTATTATGAAGTTTTTTTGCTAAGTCTATTGGTTTAATTTCGCTAACGTTTTTTATATTTTTTCTTTGTCACAGGGCGACATGGATCCATCACATATCGTAGATAGAGATGTAGCTTGTGACACTTCTACCGAGCAGATAAACCTTATTGTAATTGTACAAATTAGATAGAAGCAAATTGTTACATTATTATGTTCCTTTTTTTAGTGATTTATACTAATTTTGTAATTGTTAATGATATTCTTGACATAGACGAATGTTCAGGGAAAAGGAAAGGGAGTTGTAGTACCTGAGCACCTTTCTAGGGATGTGGAATCATTAGGGTTAAGCGATGATGACCATGAAGATCCCACAGACCTTATGAAATTCTTTAAAATGCCTCTTATAAAAATTAGAAAAGAGATTGTTTCTTTGGCAACCGTGCATCCTATCACTGATGAGATACGAGAGGGTGGAATTATTGATTCGGACGACAAAAAACTTGCAAGTAAGCAGCAATGAAAGCTTTAACTATAACAAAAGTTCAATAATGGTTTATATTTTATTCTCTTTTATGTCATTAACTAAAATATGTACATGTTGTTTTTACAGCAATTTATCTACCCTCATCAAAGTCATTCCCACGATCAGGGTGTTGTAGGATTTTCAGGTGATGATGATTTTCTTGTATTATCATTTGCTTGGCTTATCACTCTATGTACCCAAAACACATCATACTTGATAATGTCAATTTTCAAAATAAAGTTTCATCCTTGTTTACAATTCTTGCACTTTTCATATATTTAATGTTTGATATATTTAATGTATTATTCTTTAGGTGTTGCCAATGTTACTATGCAAATGTCGTTGCCGCCTCATCAGAAGTTACCCTCACCTATATTGCTGACAGCAATGTTAGAAACACGTAGCATGTAGACATCCTCTAGTGCACATCATATTGGCCCGCCGATTGTTGGTAGACCCCTCTTTTGCTCTATCTTCTATCATGTGTTTATTTCCATTCAAGCGTTCTTTCTTGAATTCTAATGCCATTTCATAGTGGATTCATTTTTTTCTGGAGGAGATGCACATGAGGATGTGCCAGAGGTGACTACTACTGATAACATACCATTATTTCCTAGATCTTCTTGTATTGCTAGTATGGGAACGTTGCAGACCACATTGGTGGTGAGCGACGAAGAAATGATTCCTTTAAAGATACAAAAGTTTCTAGGTACTTTAAAATTATTATTATATATACTCTAATTGTAATTTACTTTATGATCACTCATTTTGGACTAATGATCCAATGAATTAATTGCAGGCAATGATATTTTCTATAAACATCTTAGTGACATTGCATTGTAGATATTTGGGCCCACCATACGTAAAAGGTGGTACATCATATGTGAACTAACCCTAATCCACTTTTGATTTCATATCATTTCTAGAATAGTTTTCCTTTGATCCATTTCTTAAAGTGTAATAAATGTAGCTTTAGTTCATTTCTAAATCTATCAGGTTTGTTTTTTCTTTAAAAGGTGGAATGACCAAGAAAAAAGGTGAAAAGATGAATTGACAAACCAAATGGTTGAGTGGTTTGGAAATGACACCTTTGACAAAACCAAGCTCCTTGAAAAAGCTGGCACATATCTAAAGTATGTGAGGGACCAATATAGGACCCATTTGGAGAGGAACCTAAAGTACGAGCGTCCCCCCATGATTCCAGAGAGGGAGTGGAAGGACCTGATTTTGGATGCCAAGGAGAAAATTGGAAGGAAAAAAGGAAATACACCACTAGACACCAGAAGAAGGTATGGGATACTATTAAGAATGTAATTATGTACTAATTAATTACTCTTTATATTTATATAATCTAACATATTTCAAACTTTTTATAGACTGAGTGACATGTCAATGGCAACCAAGGCAAGGCAAGAAAAGCACGGGCAACACAAACTCGGCTCTGGTGGTTACATGAAACTTGCTGCATGAATTGTAAGTATCTCATGTAAATGAAATATTGCATCAAAATATAAATAAATTGCAAACATTTTTTTTATCAAACAATGCAAGCAAAATTCACGGTACCAAGCAAAAATGCAGGGCTCTGAATTCAATAGAGTGCCCACAGAAGATGACAAGAGAATTGCCTACCAGCAAGGCTATTCAGTCGTGGTTGATCGGCTACGAGAATTGAGTGGGCATACACAACATTCGAGTGCATTCGTCACATAGGTAAATATGCTAAATGGAAGTTGTTTCAAAATGAATACTTTACCAATAATCTAATTGATGTTGAGTTCCAACATAAAGTGACTATATTTGTTTTAAATAAGCAAGCAATGTTAACAATGTGCATGTCATTGGAATGCATCTTGCTAATTGTGAAACACCACCTGCACATGAAGGTCCAGATGTGCATCCCAGTAGTGGAGGTATTCATTTGCTATTCAAATTTATTTATTTATCTATTAATACAATTAAACATCTTAATTTGTAATTAGAGTAGTAATTAATGTAACCTTTTTTGTTAATATTTTAGAGCATGTAGTTGGTGGTGAGCAAGTGGAGCATGATCTGGCTACACAACATCAAGAACATGATGTTCCCCACTCAGGTAAAGAGGACCACTGTTATTGCTTTAAACAAATATAATTGCAATTGGTGTTCAACATTAATGTAACCTTTAGTATTTCAACTCTAGATGATCTAGAGGCTGTTCAACATGTTGATGTTGAGGTTACACAAAATGATGTGGCCCCATCAAGTAAAGAGCACAACAATTATGTTCTCTAAATTAATGAAATACTTGTAACAATAATAATTTTCTTTTTTGAATTTAACCCATTTCTTTGTTATTGCAGAGGACCCCCCTTCGCTTCAGTGTCCTCGTCCTCAGTATAGGACTAGGCATACATCGAGATCATGAGAAGTTGGTGGAACATCTGCAGAGGGGGGAAATGATGAAGAAACCGATGTTCCACTTAGTCTTTTCATAGCTTCAAAGAAAAAAAAAAGAAAGAAATGATTGTAATCTAGTTTATTTGATAATGACTGATTTTTATGTGTTAGTGAATATAATTATGTGCTAATTAATGGTTATGGATGATATGTGTTAATTAATATTGATGAATGTTGCATGTTAATTAATGTTAATCAATGTTATGTTTTAATGAACGTTATGTGATATTAATGATTGAATGCTATATTTTATTAATGGTAGAAAGAATGAATGAATAAATGTTATAAGATGTTAACGGGGAATTTAGAGTGATGTTAGGGGGGGGGGAGGGGCCAAATGAGCTTCCACCTTCATGTGGTTGGCCCTGTTAAGTAGAGAATATTAAACTATTCTCAAAACCAAGTGAAGCTCAACAAGATAACACACTTTTCAATATTTCATTATGTTGCATAGTTAATCTTATTGAATAATGTATATTGAATCTTAATTGCAGGGTCCAATAGAGCCAACACGAACAACAACACCACAAGTTGATGGGTATAATGAACTCCCATATTGTCTTGTCTGTACACAAACAATATGAGTTGCTTCTAGTGTTGATATCCAAGGTAGGACTGCAAAAGTTAGGAATATACCTCATCCTTGTAAGTTTTTTTATTACTTGTAAGTAATGAATATGCCTCATCCTTATAAGTTTTTTTATTACTTGTAAGTCATGAATATTGCTCTTTAGTTGATTAAAATTAAATGAAAATCTTTAATGAATACACAAAACTATATACATATGCAAGCACACCATGGTTGAGATGGTCCAACTCCCTAGTCTCACTCTATGACTAAGCTGATGCCATATCTAAATCAAAGACATCTCAAATACATCGTCAGTGGAAAGCTGCAAAATGCCATTTTCATACATAAGCAAGACATACATAATTGGGCACAATCACCAAGAGAACAGTAAAAAGTGTGTTTGAGATTGTATCATGGATGCTTTTAAGGATTGTATCATGGATGAAAAAATCTCTTCATTAATCCTTGACTCATGATTGCTATAATACTTCTTTAGACTTCTCATGTCATTTGTTGTACTTCTTCACTATTTTGGACTGAGTTTCAACTATGTATTTGCCTTGAATTATGACTGTACCTAGCTTTTTCCTATCTTTGTAAGCTTCCTCTTTGAATTGTGGTTGTAGCTTTGATAATACCTTTTTAATGTTGCACTATTTGTAAGGAGGACAACTCCTAATGCATGTTGCAAATTGTGTTCTAGTGACTAAGACTAACCTTTTTGTACTTGATGTTTTTGACTAGTTGTCATAACCTCTGACTTTGATGCTTGTGCCTTAATAGAACTAGATGTTTCTTGTATGCATACTTGGTCAAGGACTACATTATGATGCTATAGGGCTACAAACTAAGATTAGTTATTGTATTGAGTTGCACATTTGACATGAGTTTCCCTATGATTGCTATGCCTCTTGAGGTTATAAGGTGTTGTTCTTGTCAAGTTTTGGCAATGCTGCAACAATAACATGTTATTTGTTGTGAAGGTTTGAAAAGACCTTTTAGAAACTTATACCCTGCTCTTTTTCACTCAGTAGACTTGATTACTATCATTTTATTTGGTACTAGGTATGATTGTCTACTGGCTTTACTGTAGACTACAATCTCTCTAGATTGTATTTTCTGAGTGTTGTTCTATACTTGACCATCTATTAGGAAAACATATCTTGAAATGTCCAAAATAATTAATGAATGACTGCACTATCACCAATCTATCTTGAAGATTTGAAACTCTTTAGATTATGATTATGACTGTCATGATATTTCATGAGACTACTCTATCCCCATATGAAACCCTTTGTTCCCACAAATCAATGCTTTGAACTTGATTGCAACTTTATAGTGATCACTGTCTTTGTACAGTAAGCTTGCTACTTTCTCAACTTTTGATATATTGGAGGCTCCTAGGATGGTTTCTATCTTATAGTCACAATACCTTGCTATAATTTGCATTTTAGATCACTACTCAATGATCATATGATGTCTTTGTCTTTTGAATTTGACTCTCGAGCTTGCTCTATTTCTTGCCCTTTTGAATAATTTTGGGCCACTATTCATTACTTTTATTACCCTATATGTAAAAGACCTTTCTCACTACTTCTCGTACTTGATCTTTATCTGGTTTGTGTCAAAACTACTATTGCACTTTTTCTATTTATGATTGAGATTTCTTTTGGGATTAAAAACTCTTGATGATTTCACTAAATGACTTTTGCATGACTGTAATTTCTAAGCTATCCTAGGGAACAAAAGAGACCTAGGGATTTGCACACTTCAAGGAAAAAGAAAATATAGGAAGACAATCAACCCTTTTAAATAATATGTGGAACCCTTATGATGAGTAAGAAAGCATTGACAAACTTATAGATGTTGTTATAACACAAAGCTGAAACTATATTATTTTTTATAGATTAGATTTCTCCTTTAACCCGACTTTTTCTTGAATCATTACTATAGGTATATCCAATGCATGATTTAAACAATAAGATACTAAAAATTCTAAAATAGGGTTCTAAAACCCCTACCTCCAAATGTGAATATCTACTGTTATGACTATGACAATTTCTCTCTAGAAGCTTTGATGCTAACTTCTATAATGCCTAAACTCTGCATGTGGTTTGCATGGTGTTGGCATGAGGTGCTTTGTAAATGTCCTTATGGATTCTCTTCATATTTTTATGAAACTCCTTCATCGAAGAGGCAAACCTCTCATTAAAACTTTGAAGTAACCCTTTGACTATTGTATGTAGTCCTTTTCTTATAAACCTTCCTCCTTGTGGTGACATGCTAGGACATAAGCTGAAGGTGTAGCTTGTGGAACCTGTTGAACATCAAATCTGAATTAAGTAAAATATCTTGATTTGAGAGATTAAATCATAGAAGCCATCTATCTTTGGAAGAAATCATCATTTTCATTGATACCATAATAACCCATAAGTTATCGAACAAGTCTAATAGTATTCTATCGAAATATCCAAAATTCAAATAGTATCGATGAGACCCAGCAATGTCTCATCGATATAAAAAGGGTATCGAAGGAAAGGTAACATCGACGAACTCTAAACAGGACTCATCAAAAGCAATGATTCCACCGAAAGAGGATATCAAAGAAAGTAGAGATGGTTTTTGTCGATGGGAAAAGGCTTTCGAGGAAATAATACAATTGGCGCAACATGAAGGAAACTTACCGTAAGAAGCATTCTTTTCGAAAGAATTGATAACTCAATGATGAATGGATAGTACCAAACTGGTACTAAGAGGGGGGGGGGCTGAATCAGTATAGACAAAAACACAATCCTAAACCGGTTTGTCAGCAGACACTATGCTTAGGTAGACAAACAGTAACACCGGTCTTGAACAGAGTACAACCAGCAAAACCTAGAGTAACTAAGACAAGAATAAACTGGTTGACACTTATCTTCTCATACAATCTAATACTTCATTTTCATTTCACCCTAGTGTATGAATAGTTAATCTACCATCAAAGATATATATATAAATAGCTAGATCAACATGATTCACTGCTTGATAAAAAACAATGCATCATCACATGAAAAGACATCACATATGACACACATATTTTTCACGTGGAAACCCAACTGGGAAAAACCACGGTGGGAATGAATACCCACAAGCTTATTTTTAAACTCTTTAGAAGTCCACTCTGTTAGGAGCCTTGTTCGGTTAAAGACTGATACAATAGGTTTTGTTAGGAACCGATCCTGTTAGGGATCACCCAGTTAAGGGTTAAACCCTATTAAAGGTTACCTTGTTAGAGGATTTCAAGAACTCAATGGTTTCGAGTCACCTTGTTAAAGGATTTACAACAAGCTGGTTAAAGCTACCCTATTAAGGGATTTCCCAACTATTGAGGTGGTTAGAGATCAACAGGTATTACAATGATCTGGTAACAGCACTCAATGCCAATGCAGATCCGCTTTAGCTCCTCTTCACCTTATGCACTTACACTCTGTAGGTATCACTTCTCTCCTCTGGTCTGGAAAGAATCATGTATCTCTTCTCTTGGATACACACACACAAATTTTTCCAACAACCTCAGAAAGAACACAACATCGACCTTATAGTAAATAGATAGGTCGGTAGCATAAATGATGGGATGGGGTTTGGGATAGACTAGCCTAGTCTATGCTCTTGGATCCTTTCCTTGGATCACCAAGTGTTCTAACCACCCCTAGGGTCTCTAGACTTCCTTTTCTTTTGGAATCCCCTGACCTTGCCCAATCCACCCACCAACAAGTTGAAAAACTACTCCTAAGGTCTCACCTACTCATGAGATTCAAGAACCCTTACTTAGACTAACAAGGGTTTGGCTTGCTCCACACCTTCCTAGGTCTTAGAAAGGATAGGTTAGGTCTAATACATAGTTTTTCCACCCATTCATGTGCCCCCAAGAGGTTTCTAGCTTTCAACCCCTTACCGATTTCACAATTTGGTCTTTTGCCTACAAAATAGGGCTACAAGGATTTTGATCAATTAGGCCTCCTACCTGGTCTTTTAGGGCTCCCTCTTACAAACAATGCACTTGCTTGTGAAACTTCCTAAAATACCTACTATTCATTTGGCAAGGACTCAAGGATTTTCTAGGTTTTAGGCCTCTAAGTGTCCGTACACTGCCCTAGGTAGGTTTTAAGGTTTTTAAGGGTTTTTAAGAGGGCTTTTAGGCCTGCCAGGGTCACAGTGTAGGTTTTCTTCTCTTGCCACCTTATCTGGATTGGTGGAATCTCCTCCTTCACACCAATGGTGCTTCACTCACCCCTCTACAACTCCTCCAAAGGGTGCCTCCTCCTCTGACCTTCCTTGCTCTCCAAGACCTCTGCAGCTTAACCCTTCCTAGTCGGGCACTATCCAATCTCGCCTAGGAGTGGGTCTGTAAATGGACTCCTTGCATTTTCAAGGGCCCTTCTTGCATTGAATTATATTATAGGGCCTTTACTCTCATTCCCCATTATTTCATGGTGATTCCACAATGGGGAATGGAGTTATGAGCCTATTGGCACAAACCAATCCAAAACTGGACATAGAGAATGCAATTTACAAAATATTTACAAACACACCTCACTTACAAATAAAAACCTAATATAAATGCTCAAAATGAAAGTAAATACACCATACAAGACACTCCACATAGTTTTTCTTGAAAATCAATCCATTAACATTCTTCTTTTACTCCATTTGTGCCGACATGCAACAAAATTGCAGTCACAGTCAAGTCTCTTTGCTTTGGCTGTACATTAACTAACATCCAACCCATTAAATTAGGGTTTGCAATTACTTATACTACCTTTTCCTTGGTCTGTGTTCCCATATTAGGGTTGTCCATGCCAAACTAAGGATTTTGACCTCATGGTGGAAAAGTTGCTTGACAACTTTTAAAAGTTGTCATGCAACTTTTGAGCAACTTTCTCAATGTTGCTTTTCTAAACTCATAGACCCACATTGGGCCAACCTAAGGACACCTCCATGGTATGAAGGACCCCTAAACACCTCAAAGGCACACATACCCTCTATTTCCAACAAAAACTCAACTTTTGACACATGACCCTAGGATCTCAACTAGGACCTAAACTAAGACCAATGAGCACATGGCTCTGATTGTATATACAATGGCTTCTTAAAGAAGAAAGAACACAATCAAAAGAAAATGGTGGGAGCCCTTTTAAGGGTTCTCATACACCATAATCCCCCTCTACAACAAACTAAGGAATTATGGGAGTGAGAAGAGCCGGATCAATGCCAAACTTCTTGAACTTGCTCTCCTCCACCCAAGTCGCTTCAGACATAGGTTGATCTGCCCACTTCACTAAGTGCTCCATGTAGACCTAGTGTCTAGTATCCTTCTTCACCCTTGACTCCAAAATCTCCTCTGCTATAGGCTACTTCACTTGAGGTAAGGCATTCACATCCAAGTCTTGTAGTACCTTGGCTTGGTTCTTAGTCTGCCCTCCTATCTCACCCTTGTACATGATCAGATCAACAACATTAAAGACTGGTGAAATGGCTAAGTCTGAAGGAAGTTCAACCTTATAGGCATTCTCACAATACTTTTCTAGAATTCTACAAGCTCCTACCCTCTTAATTTGTAGTTTAGTAGGCTTGTCGCTTTGCATTCTAGCTTTGCTCAAATAGACCATCACAAAGTCACCCACCTTGAACTAAACCTCTCTCCTTTTCTCATCCATTTGGGCCTTCATATTTTGAGTGGATTCAAGGATGGCTTTCTTGACTTTCTCTTGGACTTCCTTGATGGTTTAAGTGAAGTCCTCTACTTGCCCACTCTTCATCTCCATGAAACCAAGTTCCCTGAGTTCACACACTCCTCTTGGATGTCTACCATAGACAACCTCAAAAGGACTTCTTCCAGTGGTCCTATTCACATTGTCATTATATGCATACTCTGCTTGAGGAATGATTAGGTCCCATGTCTGCCCATACTCCTTAGTTAAACACCTCAACAAGTTTCCTAACACCCTATTGATGACTTCAGTCTGACCATCAGTTTGTGGATGGTAAGTTGAGCTAAATGATAAGTTAGTTCCTAGTCTCTTCCATAATGTTTGCCAAAAATGGCCCATGAACTTGTTGTCCCTATCTGAAATAATGCTTAAAGGGAGTCCACGAATCCTAACAATATCCTTAAAGAAGAGATGTGCAACATAGCTAGCATCATGTGTAGTTTTACATGGAATGAAATGGCTCATCTTGGAAAATCTATCTACTACCACATAGATGTTGTCCATACCTATCTTTGTCTTGGGAAGTCCTACTACAAAGTCCATGCTTATACATTCCCAAGGCCTATTTGGGACCGAAAATGGTTGATAAAGACCAGCATTGCTTGATCCTCCTTTTGCTCTTTGGCATACACCACATTGCTCCACATACCTTTTCACATCTCTTGGAAACTTGGGCCAATAGTAGTACCTCTATACTAAATCCAAGGTTTTGTTGACTCCAAAGTATCCACTTAAACTACCATTGTGTTTCTCTTGGATGAGGTTTTCCCTCATGGATCCTCTAGGCACACACTACTAATTACCTTTGAAAAAGAGACCATTTTGGAGAGTGTAATCTGCATACTCACCATGGAAATGGTTCTCAAACTCCATGCAAACCTTGTAAGCTGATGAGAAGTCTTCATCTCCTTCATAGAGGTCCTTGAGACCTTCTATTCTTATGCTCTGCAACTGTAGTTCTTGAACTGTCAACAACTTCCTACTTAAAGCATCTGCCACCTTGTTAAGTTGTCCCTTCTTATGCTTGATGGTGAAGGTGAAGGATTGGAGGTACTCCATCCATTTCAAATGCCTATTGCTAAGCTTCTCTAGAGTGTTAATGTAACTCAAAGCCTGGTTGTCTGTGAACACCACAAATTCCTTTGAAAGTAAGTAATGCCTCCATTTTTTAAGAGACTGCACTAATGCATACAACTCTAGGTCATAGGCTGAGTACTTCTTCTTTGCTTCATTGAGCTTCTCACTGAAAAATGCCATAGGTCTTCCCTCTTGGCTCAATACACCCCCTACTACAATTCCACTTGCATCACACTCCAATATGAATAGCTTATCAAAAGTAGGTAGGAGAAGGATAGGTTTTGTGGCTATTTCTTGCTTCAACAATTGAAATGCTTTGTCAGCCTGCTCAATCCATTTAAACTTAGTTTTAAGGCCTCCTTTTAGGATTTCAAGGACTGGTTCACATATGCCACTGAAGTTTCTCACAAACTTCCTATAAAATTGAGCTAAACCATGGAAACTCCTAACTTCAGTCCCTATTCTAGGTGCAAGCCAATTCAAGATTGCCTCCACTTTGCTTGGATCCATCTTCAAGGTTCCCTTAGACAACACAAATCCTAAGTAGACCAGCTCTTGCTTCAAGAAGTCCACTTCTCTAGGTTGATGGATAACTTCTCCTCATGCAACCTTTTTAAGACTAACCTCAAATGCTCAAGGTGCTCCTCTTTGGTTCTGCTATAGATGAGAATGTCATCTAGGTACACCACCACAAACCTGCCTATGAAATCTTTTAACACCTCATTCATCAACCTCGTGAAGGTTCTTGGGGCATTGGTTAGTCCAAATGGCATCACAAGCCATTCATACAATCCTTCTATGGTCTTGAAAGAAGTCTTCCACTTATCACCCTCCTTAATATAATCTGGTGATAACCACTTTTAAGGTCTAATTTAGTGAAATACATAGCACCTCCTAAACAGTCCATCAAATCCTCTATTCTAGGAATAGGAAACCTATACCTTATGGTGATCCTATTGATTTCCCTTGAGTCAGTGCAAAGTCTCCACTTGCCTCCCTTCTTTGATGCTAGCACTACCAGGACTGCACATGGGCTGATGCTCTTCTTGATCAGTCCTTGTTCCAATAACTCCTGCACTTGCCTTGCTACCTCCTTGTTTTGGTCAAGTGTGAGGTTATATGCAGCTTTATTAGGTAGGGATGCATCAGGAAAAAAGTCTATTTGATGGCTTATAGACCTTCTTGCTGGGAGTGTTGTAGGTGCTCCATCACTCACTATATCCTTATACTCTTGCAACATTTGCTTCACCTCCTTGGGTACTTTTGCCTACAACTTGTCTTCTTCCTCCTTTGGCTTGACAAAGATGGCACACTTCACTATCTCCTCCTCATGTAGCAAGTGTAAGAACTCCTTACCAGTAGCCAATAAGACACTAGGTGTTTTTAAAGTTCCCTCTTCATTCTCTGTCAAAGACTGAATCTTAAAGCTCTTGCTATCCTTCTTGAAGGAAATGGAGTTCTCCTCTCCATCATAGATCACCTTCCTATCAAATTGCTAGGGTATACCTAGCAATAAGTGATAGGCATCCATGGGTAACACATCACAAAGGATCTTATCCTTGTAACCTCCAATAGAGAACTCTACCCAAGTTTGTTCATTGACTAGCACACTCTGCTCATGATTCAACCATGTCACCTTATATGGGTTAGTGTGGGGTATCCTTCTGAGTTTCAACTTCTTGGTTGCCTCCTCTAATATTATGTTATTAGTTGACCCAGAATCAACTATCACCTTGCAAAATTTACCAAGGATCTTGCATCTCACCCTAAACAATGCTCTCCTATGCTTAGGCTCATTCTTAACTAGTTGTCTTATCAAGACCCTATTGAACATTAGATTTTCTCCAATCTCTGATTCAATATGGTCCACCTCAGGTGTCTTGCTTCTTGAAGAGTCTTCATGTGCATAAGCAACCCTCTTTCCATTGCTTGATGATGTAGGCTTGTTAGGGCATCTATATGTCGGGTGTCCCAATTGAATACAGTTGTAACATTTCATAGTTGAAAAGTAGGAGTTACCCCTGCCAGTACCTCTACCCCTACTTGGACCACCTTGAGCATCTCTTCCTCTAGAATGGCCCCCTCTAAGATTGGTTTCACTGCTATGCTCAGTCAACTTGGCTTCTCCTTGGTTCTCCTACTCATTTGCCTTGCTTTGTTAACCACCTCGGTGATTCATTTGTTCTCTACCTCTACCTCTACCCCTATTATTGGAGTCTCCTTTTCTTTTGTTCCTCTCTTCTACCTTGGCAGCAAGCTGATGACATTTTTGAATAGTAGTAGGAGTCCATAGGCTTATCTCCTCTTGAATGTTCCACTTTGGGCCACTTAGATACCTAGCCACCTTAATAGATTCATCTTCTTGGACTTTGGATCTAAGATAAAGCTTTTGAAATTCTTTGGTGTAGGAGGTCACATCAAGATCTTTTTGCTTCAATCCCTATCTCTTCTTATGAAGTTGGACTTCATAATCCTTTGGTAAGTAGTTCTCCTTGATCTTACTCACCATGGCCTTCCAATTAGCGATAGGTAGCTTTCCCATGCTAACTCTCTCTTCTTGCAGATACTTCCACCATGTCAAAGTTGCTCCCCTTAGTCTTGATTTGGCAACCTTAACCTTTTGAACCTCTATCACTCCCTCACACTCAAAGTGGTTTCGCATGCCCTCAATCCATTCCATGACAGTGTCTATGTCCATCCTTCCACTAAAATGTGGCAATCCTTCAAAAGCTTTGGTGTTCAAAGCCTTAATAGCCTTCACAAAAGGTTCTTCATTGAACAAGGGATCTAGTTCAAGTATAATATCATCTATGTCTATAGTTTTATTTCCTTTATCCTTGGTATCTTCACCCCAAGGTCCTTGTGTTCTCTGATCCACCACTTCTTGTAGCTTATCCCTTATCTTGCTCATAGCTTCTTCAAGGAGTCTATTCTTCTCCTTTTTCTCTTCTACCTCCCTAGCCAGCTCTGCATTAGTGACCATTGTGCTTTCCCCTACTAACTCACTAGAATACAGAGACATACACGGTCCACCAAACCTTTAACTTGCTCTAATACCAATCTGATGGGATGGGGTTTGGGATAGACTAGCCTAGTCTATGCTCTTGGATCCTTTCCTTGGATCACTAGGTGTTCTAACCACCCCTAGGGTCTCTAGGACTTCCTCTGCTTGTGGAATCCCTTGACCTCACCCAATCCACTCACCAACAAGTTGAAAAACTACTCCTAAGGTCTCACCTACTCATGAGATTCAAGAACCCATACTTAGGCTAACAAGGGTTTGGCTTGCTCCACACCTTCCTAGGTCTTAGAAAGGATAGGTTAGGTCTAATACATGGTTTTTCCACCCATTCATGTGCCCCCAAGAGGTTTCTAGCTTTCAACCCCTTACTGATATCACAATTTGGTCTTTTGCCTACAAAATAGGGCTACAAGGATTTTGACCAATTAGGCCTCCTACCCGGTCTTTTAGGGCTCCCTCTTACAAACAATGCACTTGCTTGTGAAACTTCCTAAAAGACATACTATTCATTTGGCAAGGACTCGAGGATTTTCTAGGTTTTAGGCCTCTAAGTGTCCGTACACTGCCCTAGGTAGGTTTTAAGGTTTTTAAGGGTTTTTAAGAGGGCTTTTAGGCCTGCCAGGGTCACAGTGTAGGTTTTCTTCTCTTGCCACCTTATCTGGATTGGTGGAATCTCCTCCTTCACACCAATGGTGCTTCACTCACCCCTCTACAACTCCTCCAAAGGGTTCCTCCTCCTCTGACCTTCCTTGCTCTCCAAGACCTCTGCAGCTTAACCCTTCCTAGTCGGGCACTATCCAATCTCGCCTAGGAGTGGGTTTGTAAATGGCCTCCTTACATTTTCAAGGGCCCTTCTTGCATTGAATTATAGTACAGGGTCTATACTCTCATTCCCCATGGTTTCATGGTGATTCCACAATGGGGAATGGAATTATGAGCCCATTGACACAAACCAATCCAAAACTGGACAGAGAGAATGCAATTTACAAAATATTTACAAACACACCTCACTTACAAATAAAAACCTAATATAAATGTTCAAAATGAAATTAAATACACCATAAAAGACACTCCACATAGTTTTTCTCAAAAATCAATCCATTAACATTCTTCTTTTACTCCATTTGTGCCGACTCGCAACAAAATTGTAGTCACAGTCAAGTCTCTTTGCTTTGGTCATACATTAATTGACATCCAACCCATTAAATTAGGGTTTTCAATTACTTATACTACCATTTCCTTGGTTTTTGTGCCCATATTAGGGTTTTCCATGCCAAACTAAGGATTTTGACCTCATGGTGGAAAAGTTGCTTGACAACTTTTAAAAGTTGTCATGCAACTTTTGCAACTTTTGAGCAACTTTCTCAATGTTTCTTTTCTTGACTCCTAGACCCACATTGGGCCAACCTAAGGACACCACCATGCTATGAAGGACCCCTAAACACCTCAAAGGTACACATACCCTCTATTTCCAACAAAAACTCAACTTTTGACACATGACCCTAGGATCTCCACTAGGACCTAAACTAAGACCAATGAGCACATGGCTCTTATTGTATATACAATGGCTTCTTAAAGAAGTAAGAACACAATAAAAAGAAAATGGTGGGAGCCCTTTGAAGGGTGATCCTACACCAGTAAACACTAAACCCTAAACCTGTTAGGTTAATGAATTCAAACAATTCAATCCTGAGCGTTGAGCATATTGCATTAAATGCAACAGTCTTGATCCAATCTCAAGACATTCTCCATCATTCGTTTTCCACCGATTTCATGGTGGCTAATAACCCATCATGTGTTATCACTGTTTATAGGCTTCACACATTCCTGAGGTAGATGGGAACAATCTCCTTCATGCAAGATCCTTCACACACACAAGGCTGGTGTGGCAACACGATCTGTTCTTCGTTACAATGCTAACTCATCACACAAAGTCACCGGTTGAGCCACACAGGCTTGAAGCACTTCAACCGGAAACCCTAAAGTTGAGACTACCAACTAGTAGTCATACAAAGTTTCCATGTGCCGGTTCCCATAACCACATGCTGGTTCACCTTAAACAAACACATGGCTTCACTTTAGCACAAATGTCGGTTCACAATGTTATACCGGTTCTCTTCTCTTCACCATATTGACATCAATGACAACATACAATGTCATTATGTCATCATACTGGTTCACACAATGTCAACAAGAATGATATCAATCAAATAGAAGGAAGCTACATCGATAAAAGATATCGATAAGGATATGAGTTTCGAGGAGGCTAAAAGGCATGTTACTGATATGTGTGCTTTTATCAATGCAACTTTATCAAGGAAGATTACTAATGTGCTCATCGATGAAAGATGATAGTGGAAGAAAATCATCAAAAGAAAGATGGCCTCATTGAAACAATAGACCCATTCATCAAAGGAGTGTAGTGATGTCGATAGAAAAAGTGTTTCGATGGAAGGATAAAGGAAGTTATCGAAGCCCAAGGTTTCTTCGACATGAAACCTGATGGACATCAGTTATATATTGATGAGGAAATAGGTCTTGAGGAGGCTAAAAGGCATGTTATCGATATGTGTTTTTTCACCGATATAAATTTATTGGTGGAAGATGACAAGAGAGGATAAAGAAAGGCTTTGGTGAGACAATAGATCCATTCATCGACAGGGCATAATGATATCAATGGAAGAGGTATTTCAGTGGAAAAATAAAGGAGGTCACCGAAGCCCAAGGTTTCTTCAACATAAAAAATCGATGGATATCAAATAAGTATCGGTGAGGAGATAGCCATAGTGATCAAATACAACATTTTGATGAAGGGAGAAAATACCTAGTCGAAGTAATGTTCGAAACAAAAGTGTTAGTTGACGGTTATATGTTGAAAAGCCACGACGCTTGGTGATAATGTATACTCTCATATAAAGGAGGGAGATTTTGTAATATGGAGGAAATTTAGAGAAAGGAGTAGATTATAGCCTCAGGCTTACCACTGTACTATTTTGGTGAATATATAATATAATCAGTTGTTTTTCCTTTGCATATGTGAACTTTTAGTAGTGGGGAAAGAAGGAGGAAACAAAGACTATTCCAGATTCTCTTCTATCATAGTCATGAAAATGTTGCATTCGAGGGGTATTTCCTCTCACATTAGGTATGTATCTATTTCATATCCGACTGAAATGCAGAGGTTAATCATGTATCACTAATTAACTGTGGAAATATTACTCATTAAAAGAAAAAGTAAAATGAATTGAAAAGAATCTTGCTCTGATAGCTATGAACATACTATCATGCCTAACTATGATTATTTTGTCTTGCATAGTCATGTAAATTCCACCTTGAGTAGCTGATGTATAGCTATTGCATGTTCATGATCTTTCTTGTTAAGATAAATTGTAGAGCCTAAATGATTTACTCATTCATTATCAAGTCATGAACTTAAGGAAGATAAATTTATTCACAGATATAAATCATTATGATATTCTGTTACTTTTCATTGAATACATTGTCTTACCTTATTCATAAGAAAATTGAATACTACATTCATATCTTGTGCATAGTATGGTTGAGTAGCAACATCAGAGAATTCACTATAGAATATGATTGCTAGCCCATGAGGGCATAATAGTCGAGTATTGCAGCTATTCTATGTTTATTTGTTTTCCACTCTTAACTCATAGTTCAACCGAATATGGTTCATCTTGGAATCAATGCACATTAGTTATAATCAGATTATAACCAGTCTCCATGGTTACAAGACCTAAAGAAGGATTCTTATCATCAATTAGATGCATACTTTTGGGAATATACAAAGACAAAAAAAATATTAGAACCATATTTTTTGTTGAGTCATAATATGATGTGTTAATTTAGCTAAATAAGGGAACCAATGTTGTATTAGGTTTAATTCCATGATGAAAGTTGAAGCTTGTTAGAGATAGGGGATTTGTAGCAGTTGGCTTGTTAGGTTATGTCACAATCCCATGAAGGTCCTTGTAAACCATTAATGTCAGTAGACATGAGACTATTATGTAACGAATTGGATCAGCTAAACCTAGAAGTTCTGTAACCAATGAATCAACTGACTCAAGTGTATGTTAATTATCTTATGATGGTCATTTATTACTGTTATTCTTAGTAGACATTAAGCGGTTCGCTAGATAGTTGGTTAGTAAACCAGTGAGTTAGTTGGCTCAAGTGTATGCTATTTATCATATGATGGTCGTTAATAACCATTATTATTAGTACACATTAAGCAGATGGCTTGTTTAGATGGTTGGTAACTAGTGAGTTTGTTGAGCTCAAGAATTGGATGTACAAGTCGAGCAAGGGAGGTGAACACTAACAACGCATTGGTGCTTGCAATGTTAAAACCTTGGCCAAGATGGTGATGATTTATCTAAGTGATTGTTAGATCACATGAACTAGATACACCTACTAGTCAGATGGTCATAGTAGTTAGGGGTTACCTATAGTGTGTGACTGACTAGTTGCATGTAGGTTTTGAACACCAAGATTAGATGGCTAGATGTAAAAGAGACCCAATCCTTAGAATGCACCCTCATGAAGGGTTGGGTCTCTTCCAATTGGAAGAGGCATGGGAGACTGGCAAGTCTACGATTGAATGGAGAATCCCTTGATGATGCTCTCCCTATTCCAAACTATGTCGAGGCTTGATACAAAAAGTTTCAGTTGGAAAGTTAAATGAATTGCAACCTCTAAACCTTTATCTCTTCCCTCAAAAATGAAACTTGCCATTTGAATTCCTATCTCATATTGATTAGATTAATAATATTTGTTCAATGCTTTTTATCGTTAAAAGATTACCTTCATTTTAGATAAATTAGTTAGATTCTTATTATGTTGAAGAACATTTAGTTAGTTTTCTCGTTCAACTGAAGTAGTTATGTTTTATTTTGAAATGCTTAATTTTTTATCTTAATATAGATCACAATTTATTTTCTTTAAGTATAGAATTAATGGAATATTACATATGGTATCAGAGAAACCAAGTTCGACATTGAACCTCAGGCTTTCCACCTATAAATAATAAGGTAGAAAATTGAAATGAAGCATTTTAGTGAATCCTGGAAGTGGATTCAAACTATTACGGATTACTGCATTTTTCTATAGGCAGTTGCTTGTGATATTATCTAAAGGAGATACGGTTACTTGTGTTCTTCTAGTAAAACTTTGTGTTTCATATTGTAGATTTGAATAAAAGATTTACTTGTGAATTGTAATTGTTCCTCGTATTTCTTCCTTGGATGGTCTCTTAAGGTTAGAGTTAAATTCATTCAAGAAATTTACAATAAAGACATCGAAGTAGAGCTCATAAGAAATAGTAATTGACAGACTCATCGAGAGGGAGTGGGTTTAAAAATTGTCTCATAAGTTTACACAATAAGTCCTAAAGAAATATAAAGACTTTGTTGATAGTTCTGATACTTAATATAAGTATAGATCCGATAGCCAACAAGATGAGAGGGGGGGTGTGAATCATACAAATTTAATCATCAATGAAATCATCAGATTCTACCTCGGTAACATATATCAGTCATAGAATAAAAACTGTCAAACATGCAAACTCAAAAGCATATGAACAATATAAACCTCATAACACCAGATTTAATGTGGAAACCCAAATAGGGAAAAACCACTGTGGGATTTCGGACCCACTAAGAAATATACTCTTCTAGAGTATGCTCAGTTAAAAGCCAATCCTGTTAAAGATTACAAAACACATTGCTAGATGTGACCCGGTTAAGGGATTTCCCTCAGATTTGTTAGGATCTTCACTTTGTTAGAAGTTGTAGCATCCTAAAATTGTGACACTTGCAATTTCAACTACATTTCGGTCTTCATGATGGCGACGCAACACGCAACCTGAATGCAGACCCCGAAACCTGATTATGACACTAAAAACTGTATTTTCTTGCACCCTGGCCTGAACCTCCTTTGCACCCTGCTGTCCCGAGAGGTGGGACTAGAGCGCCCAGCGCCCTGGTCCTTCAGGACCAGGGCGTCCAGCGCCCTGGTCCTTCAGGACCAGGGCGTCCAGCGCCCTGGTCCCCCAGGACCATGGCGGCCAGTGCCCTGGTCCCTGGGTCCTATTTTGGGCCCGGTCTCTTTTGGACTTCGGGTCTTTATGTTTGCAAATTGGAAAATTATCTTTCCTGGTCGGCCTAAGGTCGGGAAAATCAGTCTATCAGCCCTAATTGACAAGTATATAAACTACATTTTCCTCTTTCATTCGACATGATGGAAAAAGCGTGGAAACTATACTCAAGCATTCAAGCATTCAAGCATTCCTTCAAGCAATTGATCATTTCAAGTCTCCATTCAAGGCTAAGTGTTGCATTCAAGACAAGGATTCAACCATTGAAGAGGAGATCACATACTACATGCTACAACATACAACATCTATACCTTCGCACATAAGGATACAAACATCCTTACAACAAGGTATTAGTACTCGTTTTACATTACAGACATTTACATTTACAGCACTTGCTCATTTCTTGGTTAATTCCAAAACTGGGGTTTGACCTAAAGGCAAACCCCTAATCCCTAACCCCCCAATCGTCTTCGCTTTTTTGTGTGTAGGTTGCGGGTACGCGGCTGAAATTGAAGATCTGGAATCCTTGTGCAGAGACGAATAGATCCCCCTTTGTTTCGCGGATTTTTTGGAGGACCGTGGCGCTCGGGCGCCATCGTCCTGACAAATTTTGCTCAAATTTGCAGGACAGCGCCGTATCGACATTTTACTGCTAATTCCAGGTCCGCAGCTTCATACTGTATTCCTATCTTAGTTTATAAGCGAATCTTTCTCACTTTCTATGCATTCCTAGCTTAATTCTTCTATGCACATTCTTTACAAAAGAGGGTAGCCTTGCTTTCTTAACCCTTGAAACACATTTAGCATCCAATCTTGCATTGTGTGGGATTGGATCTTGTGGGTTTCAACCCCTCTTTTGAATGTAAAGTCTCTCCCCTAAGTAAAAACCATCAACCCTAGTGAATCTCCCTTCTCTCTCCTTAGAGTTGGAAGAGGGGAGAGCAACTAGGGTTCGATCGCGATTTTCCGCTTTACATTTTGGTGAACTCGACGTGAACATCCTTTCTGATTATTCATAGTTAGATCTAAAAATTGGATTCCTTGATTACATTTCCATGTTTGATCTTTGGCAAAATTTTAGAGGTTAATTGCATAAAAACCCTAAATTTTCTTTTTAAGTAATTAAACTTGTGAAATGTTTAATTATTAATCCTTGTTTCAGATCTGCCCTTCTATTACAAATTATCAATCCATATCTATGCTTTAATTTTGAAAATTAAGTGGTTAAGTGTCAAAACCCTAATTTTTGAAACCCTCTTGATTCAACCTTTGTCCGACAATTTCACTGATCAAAACATCTCCAAATCAGCTGTAACTTTGGATTCCGCAATAAAATCACAATATCTTTCATCCCTGAAAATTTGGAAAAAAGTTGCGAGGACCGTGTGCACTCCGAGCGCCATCGTCCCCGACATTTTTTCTGAAATTTCGGGAACTAGATCTTACAGTATTTTCCTGCTAAAATCCAGAATTTTGGCTAATTTTGTCAAATCTAACCCTTTCAAAATTACAGTCAAAGTTGGTCTTGTGATTGCTTGGATTAAGGCTTCTAAACATTCAAAAATCATCGAAATTGAAATTTTGTGTCAAAATTGTGTTCTTACTGTCCTAAATCTGAAAAGTGTGTTTGCATTCATTCGAAATTTCAGTGCTTTTTTCAAATTCTTACAATTTGTGACTTTTGAAATTAAGTGCTTAATTACAACAACTTTGATTTCCGCTTTCAAAATTGAATTTTGCGTGAAATTGAGTCAACTTTTGAATTTCAAAACTTGCATTGCTTTTGGCATTCCCTCTAAAATCATAAAATTCAAAATTTCAGTTTCCCTCTCTTTTTCAAAATTCAAATTTTGCATTTTTCGACAATCTTGATAGGGTTCAATTTTGAATTCGCAACTTTAATTTGGCCTATCTACAGATCATAAAATCACTCAATTTTTTCAGATTAGCTCTAAAATCATCATACCTTTCATCCCTGCAAATTTCGAAAAAAGTTGCAAGGACCGTGTTGCACTCCGAGCACCACGGTCCCGGACATTTTTTCCGAAATTTCAGGAGACTGTCGTGATTGCATTTAACAGCTTAAATCCAGAAGATTGGCTGATTTTACTAAAAATTGCTACCTCTAAATTCAAAATCTTCTCTCTCTTTCTAGTGCATGAGTTTTACAACAATAAGCCCTACTTCCACTATTCCCGTTAGACGAAGCTGTAGAATTAAGTCTTTCCGAGGTTTAACTACCGAGGAGATGGAACCTAATTTGAGTAGCCTTTTTAACGAGGACATGGGTAATTCCTCTAATCCTCCTAATGATGAAGAAGCTCTCCATGAGGTTTCTGTAGAACAACTTTCGAAATTGGATAACCAATTTGACGATTTTCACCAATGGATGTCTCATGAGTATCCCGATAGTCAAGCTCTTCCTTTAATTGAGGGTCTAAAACGTATGCTTCAAAGTGATAAGAATGGAATTGATATTTTGCGTGGTATTGCACACATTGTGGGTTCGAATGTGATGCCTATGAAGAGTTGTGCTGAAAATTTGGGTTATACACAACCTCCTACTCAAGTCAATCATTCTATTCCTTTGATGACTTCTATTGCTAGCATACCTACCTTTACATCAAACATAATGGCTACTTCTACACAAGACATTCCTCCTATGATCACCAGTCATGGGGGCAATCCTTCCTCTTCAATTAACCCTCTTCCTTCATTCAATCCGATTTCTTCATTCGTCCCTTCAATGAGTGTTCCTATTACATCTCCACAAATGAACATGACGCAAGGGGGCAATTCATTCAATCATTCCATTCCTCCTTGTAGTGTTCCTCCTGTCCAATCATCTCCTATGACTAACTATCATAGATTCCCACCACCTTACTCTTTACCTTCTTTCAATAACATAACACCTTCATCTCAATCTAACACATCTAATATGAATTCTTCGACTGAAGCGACCATTAACAATCTTGCACAAACTGTCTCTTCTTTACAGCAACAAATTGCCTCTATGAATCAATCTAAGTTTAGTGTGCCCACATTTGATGTTGCGAGCCCACTTTCTCTTGACATTGTTCGAGCTATCCCTCCTAAACATGTTGAAATCCCGCATTTGGAGCTTTATAATGGTAAGGGTGATCCTCTAACACATGTTAAGACTTTTCAAACAATATGTACTGATTTTGCTTATGACCAAAGGTTGCTTGCAAAACTGTTCACTAGAACATTAAGAGACAAAGCCCTACAATGGTATTGCTCGTTGCCTTCTTATTCTATTACTTCTTTCGAACAACTTGCAAATGCTTTCATTCAACAATTTCAAAACAATATAAGTCCTAAAGTTACTTTGATTGATTTAATGCATTGTAAACAAGGTGTTAAAGAAAAAGTGACTGATTTCATTGGTAGATATAAGCATTTGTATGCTCAAATTTCTTTTCTAGTGCCTGACAATGATATTCAAAGAATCTTTATTTCTAATTTACAAAAAGATATTCGAGACAAACTTCTGTTTTCTGAGTTTACTTCTTTCCAACAGTTGTGTGCAACTCTTCACAATTATCAACTGACTGTGAGTCAAATGGAACAATCACATCCTATGGCTCCGAGTGATAAGGGTGATAGTAGTCAACAACCATTTGGAAAGTTTAAACTGAACAGAGATTCCATCAAATTCAATGAAAACATCATCAACAACAATGTGAATGCAGCATCAGGCGTGCCTCCTATTTCTAAATTTTTCAAAAAAGAAAGAAAGTATACTCCTTTGAATGAATCATTGCATAGTATTATGAATAAGTTATTGGAACAAAATGTGCTTACTCTTCCTCCTATAAGACAAATTGATCCTGCAAAGATTACTTCACCTTATTTTGATAACAAAGCTTTTTGTCAATTTCATCGTCAGCCTGGGCATGATACTGAAAAATGTTTTTCTTTAAAGGGTAAAATTCAAGATTTGATTGATAATAATACTATTTCTATTTCTGGAGTGAATGATAAAGGCAATACATCTGTAGCTCCTCCTAATCAAAATCTTCAGATTTTCACTGATCCATTACCTTCTCATACCTCTAATGCGACTGATACTACTGATTCCTCTGTCTCACCTGATGATCTTGTGTCTATGACTCCGAATGTGATTAACTTTGTGGAGCAGCAGAAAATCCCTAAAGAACTTTCCATCACATTTGATTCCAGTGAAACTATCAGAGCACCTGATGGTCCTTTATATATAGTTGCAAAAGTCAAGAATACACCTTGCCGTGGAGTGCTTATTGATCCTTCGTGCATGGTTAATGTTATTACTGAAGAATTTCTTTTTACTTTGCAATTGAATCAAGTGATTTATGACAAAACAGATGTGATTGTGAAACTATTTGATGCATTTTCTTCTCCTGCAATTGGTTCTATTACATTGCCTATTGAGGTCCATAACAAATCCCTTGATGTGAGCTTTGCTATTATTCCTTCTTCCGAACAATTTCGTGTGAAGCTTGGCTATCCTTGGCTATCTTCCATGAAAGCTATTGCTTCTCCTATTCACAAGTGTTTGAAATTTCCCCATAATGGTGAAGTTGTTACTGTCAATCATAGTCTCTTTAAACCAGCTAAAAGAACTTCTAGCGTTCCTATTGATTACTTTTGGCCTAAACAATTCCAATCTCTTCCTCCGCAAAGTGATCATCTTTTCAAATCTTATCAAAAGTGGAAAACAGATATGATCCTATCTCTAAGTGAACCTAGAACACCTAAACTTGATATTCCTATCATTCTTGAGAAGGAAGTTCTTCCTTTGAAAGATAAAACTAATGTCTTTCCTCAAGAAGATTCCCAACCCGTTCCCATGGATGTGATTATGTCTATGCCTAATAATCCTTCTAAAAGTAGACCTATACCTCCTCGTCATGATGGACTTGGTCTTCTTCCTAAACCAAATATTCCTCCTTTGTATGGAGCAATCCCTCCTCCTTCTTTTTATAGAGAGAAGAGACCTTCTTCTTCTCCTATTATCCAGCCTAAGAGACCACAACCTAAACACCCAAGTGATAAGGATGAGAACATTCCTCCTCCTCAATCTTCTCAACTTCCTACTAAGACTAGACGAAATCGTTCTACACGTGAACGCCGGCGAAAGCGTCATCTTAGAGCTCAAACTTTGCAATCTCCAAAAACACCTTCAACAAGCATTATTCCATTTTCTCCTCAGCCGAAAATTGAGCCTAAATCTCCTAAACATAAGATGCATGATGGTTTTGATCCTGTGCGAGTTAAAGATCCTATTTTTATAAATCTTGATGATGATATAGATGAAAATGTTATTCATGATGAAAATGTTACTTCTCTTGCTTCTGATAGTGAATATGAACTTGTTGATATTGATAACCATTTATCTAATGAATTTTCTAAAGCACTTATCCTAGCTCCTAGACAAGAACAACGTGGCTTGGAACATGAACATATCCCTTGTTTGGATCTTGTGATAACTCCATCTGTTGTGTTGGATGTTCCTCCTCTAGCGTGTTCCCTGCCTTCCCGAAACATTGATCAGCAAGATCGGGGGGTAGATGACGTGCTAGACTAGTTACATTAGCATAGCAGATTCTCTCCTCCTCTCTTGTGTTACTTCTTCTATGTGTTATTCTCATTCTTCTATTTGTTGTCCTTAGTGTTGTCTACTTGAGGACGATGCAAAGCATTGAGATCTCTCGATCTCTCTCATGTTGACTCAAAAGACACATGTGTTCCCTTCTTCTAGGTGACCTTCCTTGATTGGGTAATGAAGAACAATTATGCATACATACATATGATATATATACATGAATTATCATACAGCATACTGACCCCGAGGAAAGCGAAGTCACCTCGTGCTTTGTGTTTTGTGTCTATTATCCTTGGGTTTATCTCACACTTGGGGGCTAAATCCTTGCGATAATGTGCTCCTTTCCTTTCTCATTTCTTATGTGTATCACTACCTTAAAGCAATCACCCCCGTTGAGGTGTGTGCGATCGCTTTAATGTAGGGGGGCATACACCCTGTCTATCCCTTCAGGATACATGAAAATTTCTTGGAGAACTCAGCTTTGCCTTGAAAATTTTCGGTATTTCTCTTGCATGACTCATAGTGAGGGAACCTTACTGCTGACAGTCATGGTTCTCCCTCGTGATCTTCCCTTTTACTTTGTCAATCAAAGTCATAAGATCCTTAGTCCACTACAGGTTTGGTGTGTCTTGCCTCCTTGACGTGGTGAAAGTCTTTCAATATTGTTTCCTTATACTTTACTGGAAGTATGAGCATACATACTCCCGCTAAAGTGGGGGCTAAATGTAGCGTCCTAAAATTGCGACACTTGCAATTTCGACTGCATTTCGGTCTTCATGATGGCGACGCAACACGCAACCTGAATGGAGACCCCGAAACCTGATTATGACACTGAAAACTGCATTTTCTTGCACCCTGGCCTGAACCTGCTTTGCACCCTGCTGTCCCAGGAGGTGGGACCAGAGCGCCCAGCGCCCTGGTCCCTGGGTCCTATTTTGGGCCCGGTCTCTTTTGGACTTCGGGTCTTTATGTTTGCAAATTGGAAAATTATCTTTCCTGGTCGGCCTAAGGTCGGGAAAATCAGTCTATCAGCCCTAATTGACAAGTATATAAACTACATTTTCCTCTTTCATTCGACATGATGGAAAAAGCGTGGAAACTATACTCAAGCATTCAAGCATTCAAGCATTCCTTCAAGCAATTGATCATTTCAAGTCTCCATTCAAGGCTAAGTGTTGCATTCAAGACAAGGATTCAACCATTGAAGAGGAGATCACATACTACATGCTACAACATACAACATACAACATCTATACCTTCGCACATAAGGATACAAACATCCTTACAACAAGGTATTAGTACTTGTTTTACATTACAGACATTTACATTTACAGCACTTGCTCATTTCTTGGTTAATTCCAAAACCGGGGTTTGACCTAAAGGCAAACCCCTAATCCCTAACCCCCCAATCATCTTCGCTTTTCTGTGTGTAGGTTGCAGGTACGCGGCTGAAATTGAAGATCTGGAATCCTTGTGCAGAGACGAACAGATCCCCCTTCATTTCGCGGATTTTTCGGAGGACCGTGGCGCTCGAGCGCCATCGTCCCGACAAATTTTGCTCAAATTTGCAGGACAGCGCCGTATCGACATTTTACTGCTAATTCCAGGTCCGCAGCTTCATACTGTATTCCTATCTCAGTTTATAAGCGAATCTTTCTCACTTTCTATGCATTCCTAGCTTAATTCTTCTATGCACATTCTTTACAAAAGAGGGTAGCCTTGCTTTCTTAACCCTTGAAACACATTTAGCATCCAATCTTGCATTGTGTGGGATTGGATCTTGTGGGTTTCAACCCCTCTTTTGAATGTAAAGTCTCTCCCCTAAGTAAAAACCATCAACCCTAGTGAATCTCCCTTCTCTCTCCTTGGAGTTGGAAGAGGGGAGTGCAACTAGGGTTCGATCGCGATTTTCCGCTTTACAGAAGTGACCTTGTCAAAGGATTTCAAACACTCATTTATAATGTCACCTTGTTAGAGGATTTACTTATAAGACTATTAAGTCCACTCGGTTAAGAGATTTCCTATTACTTCCACAAGCTAACAGTAATACAATCTATCTACAACTTTACATCTAAAATGCTAAAGCAGATTCTTATTTGTTCAACACAATCTAGACATAGAACTATTCTTGTCTATCTGTTGGGCATCAATACTCTATTATTCCAACAGGTCTTCAAGCTTCTGTGCTCGGTGATCACTATGTAGCATCTCTGTGCATACACTTGCCCACATACATTGTTTATCAATAGTTCCTTATTTATAAATAGTCATCTAATTGCTTAATCTCCTTGATCACATTTCCCATGATCAATCATAGCCATCAGATCTTCAATCTTGTCCAGGTTCATTGTATCTTACGATCTGAAAAATGTTTTACCCTGCCTCAGAACTTGCACAATCATCTTGGAACTTGTGTTAGGGTAATGCGGTTCAATTTGAGTTGTAGATCTTCTTGCCAACTTTCCATTGCCTTAGATTTGTTAACAAACTTCTTCCACGGCTTGCCAATCATTGATCTGCTCTAGCTCATTAGCTTCTTTCATTAAATATCACATGTAAACATTTAATGCATTCTGTTATAGCTCAGTTACAACTCAGTGAATACTAAACTTTACTCGGTAGACATTTTGTCTTCATTAACCGACTACAATAACCTTAGGGTTTACCAACTAGGTTCTTTAGGGTTTACCGACTAGGTTCTTTGCCTGATAACATAGTGAGGTATTAACCTTTACATTTTACAACATATGTATGATGTTAAAACAATCTACAACATCAAGATCTCATCATTGTCTGACTTGGTAGAGTTGCCCATTGAATAACTTATCCTTATATTCATCATATTCTTTCCTGTGTCTTTACCGACTTCTTTATAATCTTCATATCATATTTATTAAGATATGGCAACATCATACTGAATTAGAAAATCAATTTCTTGACATCAATGACAAAATAATAATATCAAGACAGTAAAACATCTTTAATCAGTTATGCCCATAATCATCAACAACCTTCTCAATATCCCCCTTTGGCATTGATGGCAAAACCAATTGATTTGACCGTTAAGAATTCAGATTGCTATGATTTTGAAATGCTGAAATTCTCTCCCCCGTTCATCAGACTTCTCTTCTGGTTTTCTCTCAATCATCTCAGGTCTTCTCTTCCTCGTAGTCTTCTCCTCCTTGGGTAGGTCTTCTCCCCCTAGTAGTCTTCTCCCCCTTGGGTAGGTCTTCTCCCCCTTTGACAACAATGCCAAAATGAAAAGAACTAAAACATAAGTTGTTTCTATAAGAAATTATTTCCTACTGATGTGTATCACCTGAGTCTGGGTCAGAGTATTTGTTTACAATTCCTATTCCCTGTATCATTTTCTGTATTATCCCAATATTGTTCCAGTACACTTTCAGAAAAGCATTCTTAAAGTGTATCACTCCAACATCAACTCCCTAAAAGATAGTCAATAGATTCATCGAAGTGATGCTTTCACCAAACTGAGTCAGTGAGTAAGAGATAGGGGTAGGACCCCTCACTAACTTCTGAGATATTCAAAAGTGTCCTTGGGTAGTGGCTTGGTGAAGATATCAGCTATTTGTTCCTTTGTATTAACATATTCCAACACCACTTTCTTTTCATGGGCTTCTTCTCTAAGATAATGATATTTGATAGATATGTGCTTTGTCTTAGAGTGCATAATAGGGTTCTTTGAAATATTAATGACACTAGTATTGTCACAGAATATAGTTATTGGCTCGGTAACTTTCTCATTTATACCTTCCAATAATTGTTTGATCCATGCAATGTTGGTACAATCCAGTGTTGCAGCAACATATTCAGCTTCGGCTGTTGACTACGAAATACATCCTTGTTTCTTGCTAAGCCAACTCACTAGTCTTTCTCCTAAGAAGAAAGCTCCTCCGCTTGTGCTTTTCCTATCATCAATGTTGCCTACCCAATCAGCATCAGTATAGACTTTCAAATCAAAATCATTTCCTTTCTGATATACTAAGCCATAATCTTTAGTGCCTTTCAAGAATCTGAAAATTCTTTTGATTGTTGTCATATGTGTTTCCTTAGGATCTGCAGAGAATCTTGCAACAATACCTACTGCATGTGCTATATCAGGTCTGTTGCAAACAACATATTGTAGTTTTCCAATCATGGATCGGTAGAGTGTCTCATCAACAGATGCAGATTCATCATTCTTTGATAGTTTGCAGTTTGTAGTCATAGGAGTACTTACTGGCTTTGAATCCTCCAATCCAAATTTCTTCAAGATTTCCTTTATGTATTTGGATTGAGTAATGAAAATTTCATTTTTCATTTGCAGTATCTGTAAGCCTATAAAATACTTTATCTCACCGATTAATGACATCTCAATTTCTTTGCTCATTTCATTACCAAAGTTCTTGCATAAAGAGTCATTTCCACAAAATATAATATCATCAACAAATATGGCTGAGATTAGTATTCCATTTCCATCATTCTTTATGTACATGTTGTTGTTCTCACTTATCCTTATAAAACCAATCTTAATCAAATAAGAGTGCAGTCTTTCATACCATGCTCTAGGTGCTTGTTTCAAACCATATAAAGCTTTTTTCAATTTACATACCTGATCTTTATTAGTGTCTTCAACAAATCCTTCAGGTTGTTCAATGAAAACTTCTTCTTCTAATATTCCATTCAGAAATGCAGATTTGACATCCATTTGATATACCTTGAAGTTTTTGAAAGCAGCATATGCTAGCAATGTTCTAACTCCTTCAAGTCTGGCAACAGGTGCAAAAGTCTCACCATAATCAATTCCTTCTTCTTGGGCATAACCTTTGCAAACCAATCTTGCTTTGTTCTGAATGACCTCTCCTTTCTCATTTAGCTTGTTTCTGAAGATCCACTTTGTACCGATTACATTTTTGTCCTTAGGTCTTCGGACTAGTGTCCATGTGTCATTCTTCTTGATTTGATCAATCTCTTCAGTCATAGCATTTATCCAATCTTCACTATTGAATGCCTCTTTTACTATTCTTGGTTCAAATTCAGATATCAAACATGTGTTCTATCTCAGTTTGTTTCTTGTCATCACTGGATCATCCTTATCTCCTATAATTTGACTTGGTGCATGATGTCTTCTGACATATTTTGCTAATACAAGCTCGGTAGGTTCTGTATGATCCTCTTCATCACTCAGTAACTAGATATCTTCCTCATTTCCTTCAACAGTTATCTCGGTAGGACTTTTTGGTTGCACATAGACAAATTAATCATAGTCTTCTAGTTATTTGGAATTCCTGTCATCAGTTCTTTATGAAAATTCATCAATTTTCACATTTGCACTTTCTACTATTTTGTTAGATGATTTGATCAGACATTTAAATGCCTTGCTTCTAGAAGAATATCCTAGAAATGTTCCTTCTTCACTTTTCTGATCAAACTTGCCATTTCTATCATCTTTATGAACATAGCATTTGCTTCCAAAGATCTTAAAATAACTTACGTTAGTTTTCTTGCCATACCAAATTTCATAAGGTGTCTTCAAAGTACCTTTCTTTAATTGAACTCGGTTCAAGGTGTAAACAGATGTGCTTATTGATCTTCTCCAAAATGTTTGTGGAACCTTCTTCTCAATCATTAGTGTTCTAGCACAATCCACAATAGATCTGTTTCTTCTTTCAGCTATTCCATTTTGTTGTGGAGTCCTCAGTGCAGAGACTTATCTTTTAATACCATGATCATTGCAGAATAGGTTGAACTCATCAGATGTGAACTCTCCTCCTCTGTCTGATCTAAGACATTTTAGTTTTCTTCTTGTTTCATTTTCAACTCTAGCCTTGTACCACTTAAACATTTGAAAATCTTCTGATTTTTCTTTTAAAAACATTACTGACATCATCCTTGAATAATCATCCACAAATAATATGAAATACTTATCATCATAATAACTTTGAACTTTCATAGGACCACAAAGATCAATGTGTACAAGATCTAAAATTCCCTTATAAGTGTAGGATTTACTTGTAAAGTTGGATCTTGTCATCTTGCCCATTTGGCATCCTCGACACATAGCTTTCTCAAGTTTTTCAAGACTCGATAGACCTCTTACTCTGTGCTTCTTACTTATCTTGATCAGATTATCAAAATTAACATGACAAAACCTTTTATGCCATAACCAGGTGTTATCAATCTTTGCATGCAAGCACTTGTTGTGAGTAGAGTCAAGGTGAAATGTATTACCTTTTGTTTGTGTCTCGGTAGTAGCTAACTTTCCATTTTTGTCATGAACTTTGACAATTCCTTTCTGAAATTCTATTTGGTAACCTGTGTTGTTTAGCTATGCTACACTCAACAAATTATATTTCAAACCTTCAACCCAATAAACATCATTGCATCTTTCTTTATCAAGAAGTGTTATGGATCCTTTACCTCTTACCGGACATGGTGCATCATTACCAAATCTAACATAGCCTCCATCATAATCTTCTAACATAACAAACTTGTGTTTATCTCCTGTCATATGATGTGAGCATCCACTATCTATATTAGGGATTTTTCTTCATTTGATCCATCCTTGATAGCCACATAAACAACATCCTCTATATTAGTCTCATCTAATTTATCATCTTTAGATTCCTCATCAGTAATTAAGCAGGTCTTTCTATCTCTTCTTCTGAAGTCTCGGTGACCTCTGTAGTGATTATCTTTCTGTCTATCATCTCGGTAATCTCTCTTTTCAGTGAAATATTTGTTAGGACAGTTAGAAGCCATATGTCCAATCTTATCACAATTGAAACATTTCAAGGGTAGTTTTCCCTTATACTTACCTTTGCCTCTTGGTAACCTTTTGGCCAATACTGCTTCAAACTCTTCTTGCTTTCTGATTTCTTCATACAGTTTGTGTACCTCCTCCATGTTCTTTCAAACTCTTTCACTTTCTTCACTATGATCTCCTCCAGAGCACTTATACTTTCTTTCATTGTAATCATTAGATTCATTTAGATGAAAAGAACTAAATGCAGATTCAACTTAATTTACCGATGGCCCACTGTTATCAAAATTACTTAGCTCAAATGCATGTAGCTTACCAATAGTAGCATCCAAGGAAACTGGTATATTAGGTATAGACCTCAATTCATTGATTATAGAGACTCGGATTGCATAGACAAGTAGAAGGGTTCTTACAAACTTACTTGTCACATCCCTTTCTTCACTAATTCCTCTTGCTCCCTTGATTTGATTTATAATCTCCTTTAGTCTTGTATTGTACTGGGTTATGTTCTCACCTTCATTCATCCTTATAGATTCAAGTTGTCCTCTTAGACTATCAACTTTTGCTCTTTGAACATGTTCATCTCCTCCATATATAGATATGAGCTTAGTCCACATAACCTTCACATCATTCCACCCTTCTAGATCATTAAACTCAAAATCGGTCAATGCAGATGTTATTTCAATCATTACTTGAATGTGTTCTTGCTTTTCCTTTATCTCTTCCATAGTCAATAGATAGGTGCTTAGTGTAAAAAAATCATTCTCCAAAAACTATATAGCATATTCTCCAACTCTTTATAGATGTAGCTTCATCCTTTTCTGCCATGTAGAGAAACTTGACTTATTCAGCTTAGGTGCATCCCTCTTATACATCTTTGGATCTTTAACTCAAGTGCCTTTAAACTTTCCTTTCGGAGTCCAAGGCTCTTATACCAATTGATCATTCTGATACTTAATATAAGTACAGATTCGATATCCAACAAGATGAGAGGGGGGGGTGAATCATACAAACTTAATCATCAATGAAATCATCAGATTCTACCTCGGTAACATATATCAGTCATAGAATAAAAACTATCAAACATGCAAACTCAAAAGCATATGAACAATATAAACCTCATAACACTAGATTTAACATGGAAACCCAAATAGGGAAAAACCACTATGGGATTTCGGACCCACTAAGAAATATATTCTTCTAGAGTATGCTCGGTTAAAAGCCAATCCTATTAAAGATTACAAAACACATTGCTCGATGTGACCCGGTTAAGGGATTTCCCTTAGATCTGTTAGGATATTCACTTTGTTAGAAGTGACCTTGTCAAAGGATTTCAAACACTCATTTAGAATGTCACCTTGTTAGAGGATTTACTTATAAGATTGTTAAGTCCACTCAGTTAAGAGATTTCCTGTTACTTCCATAAGCTAACAGTAATACAATCTATCTGCAACTTTACATCTATAATGCTAAAGAAGATTCTTATTTGTTCAACACAATCTAGACATAGAACTATTCTTGTCTATCTGTTGGGCATCAATACTCTATTATTGCAATAGGTCTTCAAGCTTCTGTGCTCGGTGATCACTATGTAGCATCTCTGTGCATACACTTGCCCGCATACATTGTTTATCAACAGTACCTTATTTATAAATAATCATCTAACCACTTAATCTCCTTGATCACATTTCCCATGATCAATCATAGCCATTAGATCTTCAATCTTGTCCAGGTTCATTGTATCTTACGATCTAAAAAATGTTTTACCCTGCCTCGGAACTTGCAGAATCATCTTGGAACTTGTGTTAGGGTAATGCGGTTCAATCTGAGTTGTAGATCTTCTTGCCAACTTTCCATTGCCTTAGATTTGTTAACAAACTTCTTCCACGGATTGCCAATCATTGATCTGCTCTAGCTCATTAGCTTCTTTCATTAAATATCACATGTAAACATTTAATGCATTCTGTTATAGCTCGGTTACAACTCGGTGAATACTAAACTTTACTCGGTAGACATTCTATCTTCATTAACCGACTATAATAACCTTAGGGTTTACCAACTAGGTTCTTTAGGGTTTACCGACTAGGTTCTTTGCCTGATAACATAATGTAGAATTAACCTTTACATTTTACAACATATGTATGATGTTAAAACAATCTACAACATCAAGATCTCATCATTGTCTGAATCGGTAGAGTTACCCATTGAATAACTTATCCTTATATTCATCATATTCTTTCCTGTGTCTTTACCGACTTCTTTATAATCTTCATATCATATTTCTTAAGATATGGCAACATCATACTGAATTAGAAAATCAATTTCTTGACATCAATGACAAAATAATAATATCAAGACAGTAAAACATCTTTAATCAGTTATGTCCATAATCATCAACAACCTTCTCAATATCCTTGTTATATTGCCAACATTTGTAGCCCAAACAACAAAGAAAGGCAATGGTCATCTATAAAACACAACCCATCAATTCATACTTTCACATAAAGAATAATAGGAGTAGTTGAGTAGGAATTCTAGGGTAAATTAGCAATAGTGTATATATAAATTTCAAGCACCAAGATTGAATAGCTTCTACAACAACAATTTTGAACTCATCTACTTTATCTCCATTCTAGGAACTGATGCCATTCTGAGATAGGGGGAAGTCAAATCAAGACACTAAATCTGCTATAAAAAGCATTAGTTGAAGGAACAACTAGTGAGTAGGTATACCCGCCTAGGTCCTGCAGAGCCTAAAGTGAGAGAGTTAGTAACCAAATAGGTTCACTCTATAAGCTGGCTAGGTCAATTGGAGGGTTTGTTCATAGGAGTTGGCATTTCCTTAGAACCTATCCAATCTATTGATTCGAGAGCCAAAAAAACCCTAGAATAACTTCTAAATGGTTCTTTTCATTTGAAACAAAATGCAAACCCTAAAATCACATGAAAGCTTATACTTTTAGCTTTCTATTTCCCTCCAAGCTATGCATGAAATTTATTTTCTTGATAATCACATGGAAGGAGGACTTTAGAAAACTTTTGTAAATAAATAAAGAATTTTATTTGTCTTTACATCTTTTGAATTAAAATGCCTTTTCAAGTGAATTATTTTCCCTCCAAACCTTGCATTGTGAAATCTCATCCTTTTAAATAAGCTTGACCTTATAGACACCCTTCAAGGTATTTAATAAATCCTTTCTCTAAACTTTCCTAAATTCATGATAAGACATGAGGTATATAATAATTCTATTTTTTATCTCTTGAAGTCAAAAAATTGGTAACAAAGTCATGCCTTCAAACCTTAATTTTTAGATAGTTAAATGTCCATTTTACATTTCTAAAAAAATTGGAGGTCTTATGATATTCCACGTGATGGCTACATGCTGACAAAGTTACCCCTTGCAACTACTGGTCCCTCTCCCTAATAGGGTATTTGCATGAAAACCCAAGTCCAGCTATGTTAAACCCAAGTTTGACTCCTTCAGACTCAAGTTAATCATTGGTCACATGTAGAACATGCATTTGAAGACTTGAATGACCTTCCCTCCAAAGTATTTTCTTTTGGGAAAAACTTTTTCTTTCATGAAGTCACATGAATGTGCTTCTTTTCTAAAGTTTTTACAATATAATCATAAGAATATAGCCCTTCGTTTCATTTATAAGGTACATTTGAAACCTTTTGGAACCTTTTAATGAGATCTACAAAACAACAAGGACCTAGGACCTTAGAAAAGACTAGAATAAGCTTCAGGATATTAAAATTTAGACTCAAAGCATGAAGATGCTAACAACAAAAAAAACCCTATTACATGCAATTGACATATAAATGAAAATTGGATAACAAAAATAAATAGGGATATAACATTAGGTATTATAATAATATCATATGTGAAAACAACCAATAATAAAAACAAACCAAATTATATATAGGATTTGGTCATATATGTATATGTAGATATATAGATATATACATAATATGTATATGTATATGATGCTCTACAAAAAGAATGATAGTTAGAAAAACCTATTTGATTGCTACACACACAAAAAGAAGCACAAGAAACAAATGTTAGTCATTAGGGTTAGCAAATCAAAGATTAAACACTATCCTAATCAAGCATATCAAGAAAGACACTACACAACAAATAAAAAGCTTAATGAATCTAAGAAAAGCTGAACTCTATGGTCTAACTACCAGAGATAGCAAGAAACTCTCCAACCAAAGTAGGGGAGACAAAACCAACAATCTCTGCTTAGGGAGGAGCTCTAGACCCCAAATTTGAAGAAAGAAACACAGCTAAAGTAAGTGAATTGGATAACAACAAGAATGTAAAGTGCACCCCTGATTTGCTAACCAAAATCCTCAAAATTAAATGAAAATCTTTAATGAATACACAAAACTATATACATATGCAGGCGCACCATGGTTGAGATGGTCCAACTCCTTAGTCTCACTCTACGACTAATCTCATGCCTTATCTAAATCAAAGTCATCTCAAATACATTGTCGGTGGAAAGCTGCAAAATGCCATTTTCATACATAAGCAAGACATACACAATTGGGCACAATCACCAAGAGAACAAAGTGTGTTTGAGATCATTGTCCTAATTGTGGTGTGGTCATGAAGAGGTTGACAAATTTATGGTAATCTCTTCATGACCACACCACAATTAGGACAATGATCTCAAACACACTTTTTACCATGTGCCTGATCATATTAGCTTGAAACCATGTGCCTCATATTAGCCCCAAACCTATGCCCCTACTGGTAGGTGGTGGCGATAGAATATCATTCGCTGTACATATCAATGACTAGATAATAATTAATTTTTTTTGATAAAAATTATCATCATCGGAATTACGATGAATACCAAGCTTTCGACCGACAAGGATGTTGTACATGTGACAACACTTCATAGTCGGATAGTCATCAATGTCTCCAAATGGACCGACGACACAAGCGCCAGATAAACAGCATCACCGTCAGTGCGAAGTTCCAAATCACCGTCAGCTTTACGATGAAATCTACTGATTTCGATGACTTCTTTGACTGTCAGTAGAGTCCATTGAATTGTTGTATTTTTGACGGGCATGGCATCATTGACCAATCCGACGCTGAGTTTTCGACAGTTGATTTTGTCGGTACTCTGACAAAAATTTGTTGCAAATCTGACAAACGGTCGTCAGAAATTAGCTCTAAATGTACTACTGACCTCTTCCATTCCTATTCCATCACCATCCATAGAAACATTAGCTCAACAGATCAAGACTTTGCAACAACAAATGATAGACATGACTAGTCCTAACAACCATAGGGGCTAGTTAAAAAAAATGATGAGAGAAGTGATGACCATGAGGGAATTAGTATCAGACCAACCTTCTTCTTCTTGTGAGACCATTCAAACATGCCAACCTTCATTCTTCAACAAAATCATTCCTACCTCAGTTCAACCAATAGTAGAGTCATGTAAACCTTCTTTTTCTTTCAACCCACTATATCAATCATACCAATCATATCAACCCAACAATCAAACCCCTTTCAACCAAAATTGAACCCCATTCAACCAAAGTCCAAAACAAAATTCATATCAACCCAACAATCAAACCCCTTTCAACCAAAATCAAACCCCATTCAACCAAAGTCCAAAATAAAATTCACATCAACCCAACATTCAAAGTAACTCTTTCAACCAAAATCAAACCCCTTTCATCCAAAATCAAACCCCATTCAACCAAATTCCAAACCAAAATTCACACCAACCCAACATTCAAACCTCTTTCAACCAAAATCAAACCCCTTTCAACCAAAGTCCAAATCAAAATTCACACCAACCCAACATTCAAACCTCTTTCAACCAAAATCAAACCCCTTTCAACCAAAATCAAACCTCTTTCACCCAAAATCATACTCCTTTCAACCAAAATCAAATCCCTTTCAACCAAAGCCCAAATAAACCATATCTATCCACCATTTCATCATCCCTTGAAGTCACACAAGACCAATCCAAACCATCTTTACCCAAGAACACAACCTCCCAAGGGCTATCCATCGTACAAATCCAATCTAATTCAAGTCATGATTCAAAGGATCTCATTCAAAATCCTTCCTCATTAGGCCAATGTGTTGAAACATTACAAGAATCTCCTATGCATATCCAAACTTCTTCCCTGTGTCAACGGGATGATCTAAAATCAAAAGAAATGAGTCCTAAAACAAATAAAGATCAAGAACAAACACTTCTATCAGACCCAATTTTTAATCAAGATCCCACCAACCAAGAATCTTATGATGATCCCCTCACTCTTTTCTATTCCATTCATAATGATACCCTTTTGTCTCAAGAACAAAGTTTCCTTTCAAGTCCCATCCAACATCCACCTCCTAAGCAAGATCAAGATAGCCCTTCTATCCTTCATAATAATCCCTTTCCAAGCCAAGATTAAAGCATACCTTTAACTTCATGTCCTAAACAAGATCCCATTATTTCTCCAAATCCTAATCAAGATCCCTCCATTTCTCTCACAAGATTCCCTCTCAAAAGAATTTACCATTTCTCCTAGTGATCCCAATCCCTCTACACAAGTTGTTTATGAACCCCTTATCAATGAAATCACCAATCCAGATCATACTACACATAGCAACTTGTCAACAATTATATGTGAGCCATTATCACATGTCAATGTGGTGACACAAAAAAGCATGGTACCAACTAATGAAATCCACACCCAAATTGTTTCATCATCTTCTTCATGCACAAGCATAAAACCAACTAATGAGATCGACACCTGGTTGGCTTCATCATACTCTTCAAGTGCATCAATAAAAATAGGCATAGCACCCTCTCATGTCACAACTTCGAAACCAAAATCAATATGTCTCATACACCCACACTTGATAGATTGGGGGCAAGAGAATCTACCACAGTTGGATTTCTTTGAAAATGATAAGGCTATAGTTGAATTCATGGGTTCTAGAGCTATATTTCCCTCCGATGATCCACAAAACCCAAAAAATTAGGAAATTAACATTGGAGATACTGAACATGTACACTTAGTTGAGTCCTTATATCCTATTGGAAAAGACATCTTTATCCGACTCTTCAAACAAAGACCAATGAACTACCTACACAGAAATTCCTAACCCTATGAACAACATGCACCTTAAACAATATTATATATAAGGGTTGGGTTAGTTTAGGTTTTACTTTTTGCATTGCTTATCATTTTCTTCAAAGAACTGCATCACATATAGTTTCTTTCCAAGCACATCATATTCTCAATTTTCATAGCATAAATTTATGCATTTACATATAGCAGCATCAATAAAACAAGGCAACTGTCCAAGTTTATCATCCATTTGCATTCAAGAGAAACAAGGGTCATCTACTTTCTTAGATATTTAGACATGAAGTCTTTGAGGTCCTAAGGTCATTCATTTTCAACATTACCCTTTGACGACGCTTTACTTATTTTTGTGCAGTGATTTCACTATTTGAGACTTGTTAACCTAAAATCTATTAATTGCTATATCTCAAACACATTAACAGAATTTCTAATTCATTTGAGACACCTAGTTGACCATATGACTAGTGAAAAATCTAAAATTCTACTTCAGCGCTGCTATAATTGTCACACCCAAGTAGGTTTCATTACTTACAAGTCAAGGCAAGAAAATAAAGAAAAAGTGAGCTATGCTAAATATTCATCTCAAGGAAAAAGAGAAATGATATATATCTGAAATATAATGCATACAAAGTGCGACAAAAAATCTTGACTATGGGAACATGTGAATAACTCCATCAGGGCTATGGATGCCTGTTGGAAATGGAGCAATATTTGAGAAATTATAGTCTATAACCTCGTTGGAGCTCTAAAAGCTTGATGGCAGCGAGGCTCTATTCAGGATGATTTTAAAGTTAGAATAATCCATGTAGCTATTCATATAGGATGCTAAGGATCTTTAGTGAACACAAGAGAAAGAATTAACTTATTTGCACACACATGGGCAAAAGAAGATAAAATTATCAAGAACCAATGGGGAAGTTTTTCGCGTCTCCATTTGCAAATCCTAGTCACTAAGTGTGTTAATTTGGATGTTCCAAGGGACCTTAAGGATTGAGTGACCACTTATCTATGAAATTTTTTGTACCTCCAATTCAATTGGTGTATTACAGAATGCTAGACACACAAACTCATCCTTGTTCAAATAGGAACTGCATTTTTGTCATGCATCCTGCATTAGCATAACTCATATCAAAAATTCATTGTCTCCATGATGCAAAGGCCTACCCAAACTTGTAATAACAAGCCCAAACTAGGCTAGGCTAGTGACCCTTCAACTAATCACAAGGATCCTGCAAGGAAGGACTCTATACCTTGGATGAAACTACACACAGTTTCCCTAGTCTTAGGCCTATTCAAGATGAGTAAAAGGCTTCAACTCTTCAAACATACTTTACCAATGGTCCCTACTCCTTGGGATTTTGAATTTGGCCAACATATGTCATCTAAGACCTCTTCCAGGCACTAGTTTTGACCCTAGGCATCAAATCCTTATACCTTCTTTGTAAACCTACCCCTTAGGCTTGTAGCCCTATTTGATGATAGAATGGATCTTAACTCAAAAGTGTTCCACACACCCATACAAAAAAATTATCATTTCAGACACCCTTTTGGAAGTTATACTGATCCCCAAATTGGTTTGGGCTGATCTGCAAATATAAGGTCTGCTCCTTTTAGAGGTTAAGAGACCTAATAGCGGCAATCAACCCTATTTTCCAAAGAAACTACCTCTACCAGTAGAACAAATGAAGAAAAACCTTAATAGGAATGTGGGGGGTAGTGATAAACTTCTAATTCTAGGGTTCCATGCCTGGAATCCATCGCTAAGACAAATTATGATGATTGTCCAAAAACTTGTCCTAGGTAGTCACATAGAGATGCCTACCTAAATCTATTCTTTTCTCCACACAACAAAGTCTCTCCTGCAACAAAACATAAAAAAACTAAAATAGAAAGGTTTATCCTACATCCCTCCAAAGGAAGAGTCTTCTAATGGACTAGATTGCAAGATAAAGCCATTTTGATTCAAAACCCTCTCCAAACCCTCAATTTCTGGGTCACAGTCATCAAAATGAAGGGTTCTCTCTACTCTCAAATAATTAAGACCTTAGACCACCACCAAAAGAAAGATAATTCATCTCCCTATCTACTTCATGGATGGTGGGGTTCAAATCATTCCGTACAATTACATACAACACCTACAAACTGAGAATTTCTGGGAAAACTAAAGTATTTTGAGTATTATTGCTTCATAAACTCCAACTCCAACAATGACAACATTGGGAATCAATCCCACAAGGATTATACAACTCTTCAATGGTTTCCCACTAAATTTGGAGTAGGTTGGAGCTGTTGAAAGGCTTCCCCAACTGAATTACAAAAAGTTGCACTTCTACACTCAAAAGTTGCATTTTTGCATTTTTGCAATTTTGCACAAAAAGGTTGGGATCCACACACATGAACCAACCAAACACACACAAAACATGTCTAAAACCTATCAAACATAAATCTAAACCATCTACTACCCCTTTTTACCACATTGTCCCAAATGGATTCTCAAATTGCCTAATTGGTGACATGGGCTTACATGGTGGGGTTTATTTGCATACACGAAACACAAGACACTCTAACACATCCTAATGGTCATAGTCTTCATCCTCAGGGTCATGAATAACTTGTTGATGAGGTTCTCCTACACCACTCCACCATATTATGCATCATCATGTTATCATTGTTGGTGTAAATAATTATTCATCATGGATATTATTACACTTTACTTAAGTTTATTTAGGAAATGCATTTCATAGTAGTTTGGGTATGAGACACTTGGGTGTTTGTGCCACATTGGGATAGTGTGTGTAGGAGAATTTCCACCTTTTATGGTGTTGATCTTGTTGTTACACTCCACATTCAGTGGGTGATCCACCTCATGTGGACTATTATATTGTTTCTCCTACCTACCCACACCTATTTCCTACCTACCCTTGTTTCTTATTGATCCACATGTCATGTTTGTGTGCTCACATATCCATATAGCCTTGCCTATATAAGCAAGCTCATATTCATTGTAACTATTGAACAATTGATCATTCTCTATTGATGAGAATATAGTTTATTCTTGTCCTATATTGTGTCTCTATTTTGTACATTTCATTGAATTCTTGATCTTGGCAAAATCTCACATGGTATCAAAGCCATTAGAGCGTCATTGATTCGTCTTGAAGAGGCATTATTGCGATGTCAAGTGGTAGATCTGAGGAGCATGATCTTTTGGAGGCATCCTAGACCAAATCTGACCCCGTCATTGCGTCTAGGTGGCCGTTTCCATGAATTTTGGTTATAAAGTCAGCCTATTTTGGTGAGAAATTTTTTTTCGCCAATTTTACTATTATTGTACGAATTTCGAAATTTTTTTTATTTTCCAAAAAATTAAAAAAAATGTGAAAAAATAAAATAAAATTCGAAAAAGAAATTAAAAAATATAGTATTTTGGGGGGTTCGCAGACCCCCCGTTCTCTCTGTACCTACAGGTTGTGTGTGCAGGGTTGTCTCGTTGTCGTTGTACCACCTACTCCCGTTGTTCCCTGGACTTCTGGCGCTTATCCAGCTCGCAGCGACCTCCCCAGTGGCATCCTTACCTGCTGCCAACCCTACAGTCTTTCCCGGCAGCTCCTCCGGCACCGGTGGCTCCTCCATCACTAGCCCTCGGCGGCTCCTCTGACGTCTTCTAGCACCGGCACCAGCCACCGTTGTCGACCGTCAAACCCCATGCAACCTCCTTTCTTTGCCGCCATCGGCGGCTCCCTCAGCCCCACTGATGCCGTAGGTACCCAAAATCTAGCAGCCACCTTGCAGCTGGCACCTCCCGTCGGCCCTCCGGCAACCCTGCACCTTCCACCACGCGGTCTCTGGGACCCCGCCACATCACCGCCATGCAAAGCACATGCAAAACCTACCACATCACCTTCTAGCCACATTAGTAGCCCAGTTGGCTACCAAATCACCCTACCATGTCAGATTTCCATATTGCCACATCATATTTTTTCGGCCAACCAGATCACGCCACGTCAGCAATCCGTACTATACGGATGCCCAGTCAACAAGGAGGTGAATTTTTCATGATGGTCATATGGCCATCAAATTTAACCCTACAATTTACTGACATCATCATTTTTTTCAAAATTTTTGCAGGCCCCTCTCATTGAGCTTTTTGATTTTGTAGTTCAACTTCAAATGGCCATATCTTGCTCATTTGTGCTCCTTTTTTGGTGTAATTTTTTTTAAATGGGCTAGAATTTCATGTACTTTCACATGGTGGAATTATTTTCTGATTTTTATGGACATATTTTTCATAATTCTTAGTTTTTGGTGACTGAACTTGTCCAATCCCCATTTCTACAACTTCCAGGTCTCCATTCGGGCTCATACAAACTCCTTTTGAGTTGCCATTTTTTTTGAAAGTGCATTATTTTTTGTCTATTATCAGAATATGCTATCAGTTTACAACAATTGTGGGTACAAATTGTACTTTCATCATATGGTCTTACTTGGCCAATTTGGCACTTGTATTGCATAGATCTATCTTTCTAGTCTTTTGCATTATAGTTCTCAGCCTATTGGGGCAGTTGTAAAACAAAATCATAAGTCCACCTTTCCATTGTTTGCAAGTGGCCTATTGTACATGCACTACATATAAAATGCCAAAATCATCATTTTTGGGGGGGGTACTTGATTGATTGAATTTGGGGGGTATCTCTTGTGATTTTGTGCTCTTGTGTTCCTTCCTTTTTTCTGCTATGGTTTCTTCTAAGTTTCCTCTCTTAACTCCTCATAATTATGCTACTTGGAAAATTGATGCATGGAGTAAACTTATGGAAAAATGACTCACTCATTACATTGATGGAACTATTGTTGCTCCCGCTGATCCTAAGGTTGATCTAGTGGGTCACCTGGATTGGTTCACTAAAAATATCATGGCAATTGGTACCTTAAGAAAGTATGTATCAAAGGATCTCATTTTTCATATTGAGAAGTGTACTCTAATCAAGGATGCTTGGCAAAATTTTCAAGACTTTAATGGTCAAGTTGATGAGATTAGGGGATATCAAATTGATAGTGATCTCACCATGTTAGATCCCAAGAACTTTGATACTATACAAGATTATGTCACTAAGGCAAATGAGTTGCATATGATGAGAAGCCCCTGAATCTAGAAGCCATCTCTTTGAATCATGACTGATAGTAGAACATAGAGCTTTTCCTTTTCTTGTCCCAAAAGAGTGAGTCTTCCCACTTGTAGAAGCCATGAATGCTTGCCCTTTTCCTTTTGAATGTTCACAATCTATGTTCTCTACATTTGAGCCTTGCATCATGCCACAAATTTTGATGGGCATTCATACATACATGGATGTGATTGGGAAAGGATCTATTGACATTGGGGATAACTCCTTCAATGATGTGTTGTGTATACCCCACTTGACAAACAATCTCCTTTCCATCTATCAAATCACACATGGCACAACTAAGAGAGTTGTGGAGTTCACACCTAAGTTAGTTTTCATTAGAGACTTGGAGACTAGAGCTATCACTGCGATTGGGGTGGTTGATCATGCATCTTGGTTATACTCCTTTTCAGATTTTGTTGATGATGATGATTTCACATTTGATGATTCTACACATGATGATCACACTTCTTGTGATGGTTCAAATTTTGAGAACTTTAGGCACTTGAATATGGGGATTCTAACATGTGACCCCATTCTTGAGTCTTGTATTTCACCTCCTCATATTGATATCACATCACCTGTTGCACCTGATGATGCGGATAGTGTGATAGTTTTGCCTTCATGTGATTCAGTGCAGCAGGATATTCATTGTCTTCCAGCTTCAAATTCATGGGATGATTACTTGACAGACATTGCAGGTTTGTTTGTGGAATCCTACATTGCAGATTTGGGAGACCTCATTGATGACATTCATCTTCTCTTTGATGAAGATGATCCTTCTTCGATTGTTGTGAGGGAACACTCCAACCCTCTTGTTCATTCTCTACATGATCATTCTTTCAAAGTTGACATGATTGTGGATACTTATGTACAGCAGTTGAAGGAGGTCTCTTTATGTTTAGAGGAGACATGTGAGTCTTTGGGACATGTTCTACATCCATATCCACTAGATCTTGGAGTGCCTTTTTCAGCAGTGTGGCACAGTTTACCATCTTTGGAAGGGGTATCTTTCAGCATCGACATGGGGACACTTGAGCAATTTTCAAAGATTCCTTTCATCATGAGTTTTTTTCATACATCTTCCCTTCATGATTGGGGAGACTTAATGGATACACCTTTGGTTTTGTTTCTTTCTAAGGGGAGGAATGTTGTTCGACATTCATGGAGTAGTTTCTTCATACATCAAGCTTCTATCATTGGTGTAGATTCCACATTAAGGGGGGGCTTCCTAGATTCTCTTCTTCTCTCATATGGGGGGGACTTTCTCCCCACATGGGGTTTTATCCTTCACATACTTCTATGAGAGTTCTTTGTATCTAGTTTTCATCTCTCTTTTGGGGGAGGGTTTTTTTCCCATTGGGTTTTTCTCTCTTTCCCTGCTTTGTGAGAGATTTCATTGCATTGGTTTGCATGAATTTTCATTTGTACATGGGTACCTAACATGGCCTAGTAGCCGAGATGCATCTTGCATTGCTTAGTTTCATTGTAAACTTAAGTGCATTCCCCTAAGTTGCACTTAAGGGGGGGTGTTGGTGTAAATAATTATTCATCATGGATATTATTACACTTTACTTAAGTTTACTTAGGAAATGCATTTCATAGTTGTTTGGGTATGAGACACTTAGGTGTTTGTGCCACATTGGGATAGTGTGTGTAGGAGAATTTCCACCTTTTATGGTGTTGATCTTGTTGTTACACTCCACATTCAATGGGTGATCCACCTCATGTGGACTATTATATTGTTTCTCCTACCTACCCACACCTATTTCCTACCTACCCTTGTTTCTTATTGAGCCACATGCCATGTTTGTGTGCTCACATATCCATATAGCCTTGCTTATATAAGCAGGCTCATATTCATTGTAACTATTGAACAATTGATCATTTTCTATTGATGAGAATACAGTTTATTCTTGTCCTATATTATGTCTCTATTTTGTACATTTCATTGAGCTCTTGATCTTGGAAAAATCTCACAATCATCATAGGTCTGCATACTTTGGGGCATAACTGAAGAAATTCTAATCCTCATAAAATGTCCTAAAAAAAGCCTTAAAATAAAAAACTGAAAATCAATGCAAGAAAGCATAGACCATCCATCAAATCAAATAAAAAATAGACAAACTCTCAAAGTCTACAATCAAATTGATTACTTGTCTTGTTAATCAATTTATCAATCAAACTCTATCAAACATCAACATGTCTTATACAGGGAAAGGTACACTCGAAACCAGATAGATCGGTCTTACATGGGGTATTCACTCTCTTAAACCAGATGTTCCTATCAATCATTAAATGATTAAAACAATGACATAGATCAATATGGCTGTTGGATTTTATCCAAGTTAGTGTTATCTTTATCAATTGATAACAGGTCATGTTTCATCAAATCCAAAACATTGAAAAGAAAAAAATACCAAAAATATCCATATAATGTCCTGACCAAATCCTAAAAATCATAAAAAAGTCCTGAAAAAATTCAAAAACAGTAAAAAATACAAAAACATTCAAATATGATCCTGAAAAAATACCAAAAACATTGAAAAAAAAATCAACCAAAAACATTCAAATATTGATCCACATAATCCAAAAAAAATAAAAAATCAATTAATAAAAAATCAATAAAAAAAACTTGCAATAAAATGTCTTGCAAGAATCAAACACCCTAGTATATATCAAGCATACACTTTGCATGAAGTTAACAAAGGATACAACTATCTAGTCAAACATCTGCAATCAACTGATCAAACTATCATATCAATCATATCAATATCCATATCAAGTGATCATTATCTTGTCTTAAACAGAAGAGGATACACTCGAAATTAGACAGGCCAGTCTTAAAAGGGGTCCACAACTTTATGAGATCAGACATTATCAACTATCACATAAAGCAACTAAGAACGAAGGCACAAGGTCAAATATAGCTATTGAATTTTGTCTGGGTCAATATTTATCTTTTATCATTTGGCAACAGATTGCATTCCTATGCTACTCAAGGATGTCCATAAGTAACTAGAGGAGCCAAGATGGTCATGATCTTTTTCTTGGTTTGTTGTATGTGGTGTTGACCAATGAAGTTTTGGGGTAATAGTTATAGTGGGTGTCTATGTTGGTACGTTCATTTGGCAAATATCCTATGCAAAAGTCAAGGATAGTTATGCTTGTGACTGTCCCACATACCTTGACCCCTAGCATTATTCCCAGAATGGAGAGTTTCACTCCTTGTCTATTACGTGTTTGTTTCTTTAATGAGATATCTTTACATCTCGGTTCCCTATACCTTGATGTGCTAAGATTCATTGTTCAATAACAAGGCTCAGTGATGAATATATATTGCGTAATAAATAATGACATAGGTTCATGAATCAATCATTCTCATTTCATCTCATTTGCTTATTGCTAGTTTGCTGATTCTTTTCTCGTCATCTCTTTCTAAATCATTTTCTATCATCTAACATTATTCTATTTCATCTAAAGGTTCATTCTCTCATATTATATCTCAATATCATTTTCACATCACCTATATCTATCTCTAATCAACTAACCGTTCTTCTATCTTTCATCTCACATTCTTTTTTTTTTGAGAGATCATTCATGTCTTTAATGCACAAACAATCTCTCGAGGGGGCATTACACCCTAAGTATTACTAGGGCATACTGGGGCAGAAGTTTTTTCGTTTTCTTTGAAACAACATCATTCTGACATTGTCTCAAAGAGGGGCAAATGTAGACACCTAAAAATGTCTCATTGATCATGTACTAATTATTCATCTAATTAGTTAAATAATTATTTAATTATTTAATTAAGTTAATTAATCTTATTCCTCTAATTTCATATTTCCTCGTCATCTTACTAATTATTTCAATTTTAATTCTATCATCATTTAATCATTTTCTAATGTTTATTAAATATTTATTATTTAATTAATTATGATTATTAATCCCTCAATTTAAATAATCTTCATTATTTAAATAAATTCTTTTTCAATTTCTATCTCTATTCAATTAATCATTAAACCCTTTTTCTAAATATTAATTAAATATTTATTGTTTAATTAATTATGATTTTAATCATTTAATTTGAATAATCTTTATTATTTTTTTTATTTTTTTTGATAGGTAATAGGCCAAGGGCCGAAAGAATTTTATTAATATAAAATATTTTACATCTCAGTTCGGTGTGGGCACTGGTAGGAAAGAACCAAGGCAAGAAAACCTCCAATCTAGCCCAAGGAAGATTGACTTCCTAGAAAAATATATAGAATCCTTTGATGGTATTTCTACCTTACATTGCTTGGCAATTTTGTCGTTGAAATAAAAATCGTAAAAAATTATACAAATGTTATGGAATTTTGAAAGTTTTTGAAGCATTATATTCGCTTTCTGATTTTGATCCTGGGGTGTGGCTTAAAAGATACACTCATTTCTTCTTGGTATCCTTGCCTTGCAAAATAGACCAACCACCCCAAAAACACAAAACCATGCACTCAAAAATCTGCAATACATCTTAAATTACCATGTCAACAAATGTTAGTCTGAGATCAAGCAACACTTTGGTGAATAAAGGAAATTGGACCGCCTTAGTATAGGGGATGATATATTGATAATTAGAAAATGCTCCAATCAAGCATTTTAATTCTAGAGTTTATCCCAGGACATTTATTAGGAGAATTATAAAATTTAGAATGTGATCCAAAGACCACTCGTCCACAAAATGACAGATATAGAGCATATAACTACATATGAATATAATCCTTGTATTTCATCTATCATAGGTAACCCCATCTATACAATTCTTAGTTTTAAACCAGCGAAATATCATTTCTACATTTAACAACAGTTTGACTATTAAGAAAACATTAATATAGCTTGGAAACCATAGTCGTCTATACTACCTAATTAGAATTGAAATTAAAGCGAACACAACCAAAAATAAGATCCGAACGAAGCATATTTTTCCCATATTAATCAGTGGACCCGAACATACCGAAAATCCCATACTAAGTCTCGATAACAGACACTAATAGATTAGAAAGACCTCTGTAACAACTATACTATAACCTAGACCACACTAAAGTAAAGAGTAATATAGCATAATAACAAAAGGGTGGTAGAATCCGAATGTCACCAGATCAAACAAAATTCTGGCATAATGAGGATGATGATCAAAACCCCCTCTTAGTTTAAAAAGGTTAATAAAACTAAAGGTTATAATTCTGGATAAAATTTGAATTCGAAGGATACATCAGTGGATAATGATAAGTTTAGGGATGGTGGCCTGGCATAATGTTGATGAAGGAATAGCCATCTGCACCTTTATTTGCTAGATGATCCACTCTGGAGTTGCCTTCTCTATAAATATGGTTAAAGGTGATTTCATCCAAGGATTGAATATCAATCATGATGTTTGAAAGGGTAGCATTAGTTTCCAATTAGGCATATTTCCTTTTCTGAGGGCATTAATAATGATAGTCAAGTCCCCTTCTATGTTGATCTTTCCTATTTTCAGGATTTTGCATAATTTTATACCTTCATGTAGGGCTCTTAGTTAAGCTTCATTGTTGGAGCTTATACCCATTGGTGAGGATGGGGTTGCAATTTCCTCCCCTTTCGAATTGTTTATACAACATCCAATTCCTGAAATACCAAGATTTCCTCTGGAAGCCCCATCAAAGTTGAGCTTAATCCAACCATCTTTAGGGAGGGTCCACTTGAACTCTTTACGTTTTTGTTGGTTGATGGATGACCCATCTCCAACGTATGGGGGAATTTTCAGACCAATCCATTTTAGTCTCATTTTTTCATACCATTCAGTCATTTCCAAATTTTTATGACCCTTCATAGAGTGACAGTTGATTAATTCAATTATGACTGCCTCAACCTTATTTTTTAGTTGAGGCCAGTCCATCTTGTAATCTTTAAAGATACTCTTGTTCCTTTCTTTCCAGATCTCCCAAATCAATAATGAGGGAGCTATAACCCATAAACCCTCATATATATAGCTTTTGTTTTTGGTTGGCCATGCTTGGAACATGGCTAGGATTGAATTTGGGATGGGGGCGTACCAATTCATCTACTTTTTAAGCCAACCCCAACAATTGTGGAAGTAGTCACAAGTCAGCAATAGATGGTTGGTGGTTTCCTCCATCTTCTCACAGAGAGAGCATCTACTTGGTCCCTCGAAACCCATTCTTCTGAATGTGGAAGTTGTCAAGATTTTGTCTTGTAGTGCCAGCCAAGCAAATAACCCAGCTTTGGGAAGACATCTTTTATCCCATCATAGTTTTAGTGGGATGTTTGTATCTTTGATTTGACCTTTTCTAATGAGTTCATTGTAGCCTTCTTTTGTGCTATATTTACCGTTCTTAGATCCGTCCCATGCTAATCCATCCTCCTTTTGACTAAAGGAGATTTTTCTTGAAGCCAATGTCACTTCCAATACTTTTAACTCATTAGGTGGGGGATCTAAGTTTCCTAAGGATTTCCACTTCTAGCTTTTAATGCCATCAATAGATATTTCCTCTATATAGTCTGAAACCTTATCTCCCCACTGTCTCTCTAGGATTGTTTTGGCAGTATTGAATTTATGTTCTCTAATGATTGTAGGGTAGCCTCCCCAAGAATCCTTCCAAGATAATTCTTTCTCTCCATTCCCTAGATTCCATGTAAGCTTATTTGATATGATTTCCTTACAGTCCATCATGAAATTCCAAATTCTTGAACCCTTAGGGGGGGAAGAAATTCTAAAGATGCTGATTGGATCAAAATTTTGGAGGTATTTGTTATAAAGTAATTTAGCCCACTTTAAATGGGGATTATTATACGTTCTCCAAACCAACTTTGCCCCTAGGGATTTTCTCTAGAGAATTATGTCTTTTAACCCCAACCCCCCCTTTTCTTTTGGTTTACAAATTTTATACCATGCCACCAGGGGCATTCTAAATTTTTCATTGGCTCCTTGCCAAAAGAAGGTCCTTAGATGTTTGTTCAGTTCATTCTTTTTTGATATAGGTAGGTCAATACAGGAGAGTTGGTATATGGGCATGGCCAATAGAACTAATTTTATCATAATTGCCTTGCCAGCTGAGGAAAGCCACCTTCATTTCCAAGTATCTATTCTTTTTATAATTTTTGTTAGAATTTGATCCCATAAATTCAAGAATCTACATCCCTTATCCAAGGGTATACCTAGGTATTTGCAGGGTAGATTACCTTTATTAAAATTGAGGATGTTGCTTATATTATTTGCTAATTTTTCTTCTGTGTTGAAGAAGAATATATTTGACTTTAGGGTATTGATCTCTTGGCCAGAAGCCAATGAGTAGGTGTTTATAATTTTTTTGATAGACTTGGCTTCTAGCATGTCACTATGTCCAAAGAGCATAGTGTCATCTATAAATTGTTGGTGCGTGGTGGCTTCAATTCCACTGGTAATTTTGATGCCCTGGATAGATGACTGCTCCCTAGCCCTATTGAACAATCTACCTAGAGATTCAACCATTAAAATGAAGAGAAAGGGAGATATATGGTCCCCTTGCCTGAGCCCTCTAGAGATGTCAAAAAATCCCATAGGAGATCCATTTACAAGAATTGACATTCTAGGTGTGGAAATACATTTGTAAATAAGGTTGATCCATTGTTTTCCAAAGCCAAAGGTTTCTAGGCATTTGCATAAGAAATGCCAATCTACCTTGTCGTAGGCTTTTTTGATGTCTAACTTAATAAGCATACTTGATTCTTTATTATTTTTTACTGAGTGTATTGCTTCTTGGGCAATGATGATTCCATCATAGATTGAGTGGCCTGGCATGAAACCAGTCTGTTTCTCACTGATCAGCCTAGGAAGAAACTTATGTAATCTATTTGCAATTATTTTTGTTAGTAGTTTGCATAATGTGTTACAAAGGGCTATAGGTCTAAATTCTTCAAACCACTCAGCTTTGTCATTTTTGGTATTAGGGCTATAAATGTATTGTCTAGTTCCTTTAGGATTTTTCTAGAGTTTCTTATTCCTTCTAATGCATCAGTGACCTCATCACCAATAAAGTTCTAGCATTGCTGGTAGAAAGAAGCTGGGAAACCATCAGGTCCAGGGGCTTTGTCCGGGTTCATCTGGAAAAGTGCTTTTTCAATTTCTTCCTTAGTAAATTTTGCATTTAGAAACTGATTCTTCTCTTTGTTTATTATCTTTGGGATACAGTTGACAACCTCGTTCCTAGAAGCTAATCTTGATCCTTCCAGGTTATTAAAGATGATGTCAAAGTAATCAATTGCTTATTTGGCAATGACATCCAGATTATTGCTAAGATTACCAGATTTAGTCTTAATGTTGGTAAATTTATTTATTATTCTTTTCTGCTTGGTACTATTGTGGAAGAATTGTTCCCTTGACTTTTGTTTCCAGAAAATTTCTTCTCTGGCCAAAATTTCTTCATATTCTGTTAATAGGGATCTTTCTTTAAGGTAAAGGTAATTTTCCATACCCTTCCTAATAACCTCTTCATTTATTTCTTTTAAAGCTTCTTCTATTTCAATTTTTTTGCTGAAGATATTTCCAAAATGGTTCTTATTCCAAGCTATTAAATTTTGTTTTATTATTTTTAATTTGTAAACTATTTGGAAGGATTTGGAACCTGTTGCTTCGAATTCCTTCCACCATTTTTCTATTAACTTTAAGATTTTTTCATCTCTTAGCCACATTAGCTCAAATCTAAATGGGCTTCAGGTAGTAGGGATGACTTCTAAGATGTTGAGCTGGTCTGGGAAGTGGTTTGATCTAGATAATGGTAGGATATTTGCTTCAAAGGTGTTTGGAATGTTGGCCAAATTTCCCCGTAAGAAAAATCTGTCCAATTTTTCTTCAATATTGCAGAATCCTTTTCTCCTATTATTCCAAGTAAAGGAGTTCATCTCAGTTTTGACTTCCATTAGATTGCTATTTATAATCCATTCTCTAAAATCTATGGTGGCCTGGGAAACTTTATTCAAACCCCCCCATTTCCCTAAAGGATTCGCTATGGCATTGAAATCCCCTCCTATAATACTCACTTGATCTATACCGAAGTAAGGAATTGCTCGATTTCAACCCAGGTTTTCTTTTTATCCTTGTTCTTAATGGGCCCATACACATTTATCAGGAGGAATTTTAAATTACTCTTGTTACTATTAACCCTTCCACACATCCAGTTGGGAGACTTATATATTGATTCATAGGAGACTGCCTTAGGGTCCCATATTACAGCTAATCCTCTAGAACCCCACCACAGATGGGAGCCCCACTACTTCTCTTATCCCTATTTTTTTGTTAAATTCTTCTAAATCATTCTTATTTAGTTTTGATTCTTGTAATAAAATTAATTTTGGGCTAAATTTTGTTATGTAACGTTTAATGATTCACTGCTTGTTAGGGGCATTCAGGCCCCTAACATTCCACGTAAAGAGCCTCATTTCTCCTTGGGAAGGATCTTCCCCTTCCCTGCATAAAAAATATTTGTCAATTTAGTTTGGCCTTCTTCCTTACCTTCCTAGTTGAGAAGCTTCTTTATGGGTTTCCTACCCCTTCTTTTAATTTCTTTGGCGCAATCTGGGGAACCAATATCTTCTATGGTTTTGGCTAATCCTAGGTTGCCTTTTTCTAATTCCTTTTTTATTTCCATGATAACAATAACCTTTTGAATTGCATCCATCATAATATCTTTCTTCAAGATCCCTGACATAAGAAGCCTTTTTTGATAAGCTAGTTCATCATCATCAGCAACTTCTTCTATGAAAGTATCCATCAAATCGTTAACTGTTTCATTGCCCACATAATCTAAGATGATCCTATTTTCTACTTCAATTCTCTTTAAATTTTCCTCCTCAATTTCCTTTGTTTCCATACTTAGGGGGTCTTTAAGTTGTGATTTTGGACAAACTTTATCGCTCATAACAGAAGGCTATCAATCCATGCCATCTACCATACCGATATCCCCTCCATTACATGCCATTTCTGATTTCTCCCTGAGAGATCCCTCCGTGCACCAATCCAAGAGGGTAAGCTCTTTGATGAGAGGGAAAGGGGTGTCTATATCCATAAGTGAGGGTGTGTCAAATATGCCACCGTCTCCGCATGCAATTTCCCCTTCCTCTAATTCCTGAATCGGGGTTTCCTTTTCCTTCCTACCCATTGTATTCTTTCTCAGGTATGATTTATCTATGATAGCCCCCTTAAAAGTATTTATGGTGAAGCCTCCTCCTTTAGGATTGAGAGTTAAGATAATCTTATCCTTGGAGGATAAAGCTAGACTTGTTTTTACCAGTTTAGGTTTGGGAAGGGTGAGATCGAGAAAGATAACTTCCTTTGAATTCACTATGCCCTTAAATGATTCTGGTTTAACCCAATACAAAGAGTGATTTGTTAAAATTTTAATAGACTCAATATTGATAGTTTTGATTGGCATTTTAACCATGGTCTTGATGGTTGCAAAATCTCTAAAAATTTCTTCTAATCCTTCAAAACCCCCAAGTGAGTCACCTATTCTGACAAGGCAATGTTTGTGAATAAGCTCTACTAGGAGGTTAGGTAGCTCTACCCACCTTGGGACAAAATGTTCTTCTAAAATCTTAGGGGAAAAATTTGGTTACCATTGAAAAAAGGAGAAACAGTATCCTTTAAAGAATCTAGGTTGAAAATTTAGTATTTTATCCCTTAATTTTGATGATTTTCAATGAATAAATATATAATTGTCTTCTAGGGTTGTGATACTTACCGGCCCTTTAGTTGTGGAGGTCAACCATTAGATAATTTCTTGGGTGGAAGCGTCGTATCCACACCATTTGCCAAAAAGACCTCACCTTTTGCAATCCTCCCAGATATCGTTTGTATATTGATTACTTATGATAATTGTATTCTGACTTGAGATGATATGAGAATTGGCTTGCTTCTCGATATTATGATTTTGAGTCTTTCTTGCAAAGTTAATAGCACGAGGAAGGGCCATTGGTGGCTTTGCCTAAGACTCCACATGAATCCTTTTTTTTCCTAGTTTTACCCTATTTGCTCCTATGGCAATAGAATTTGTTGTCATGCCCAAACTTTTGGGCATGAACGGGATAATTTTTTATTTTTTTTATAAAAAATCACAACTTAAAACATTAAACTAGCAAATATGAAATGCTCTAACATATTTTGTCTTAACTATGTTCGAGTTAACTCTAACCACTAAATCAAGTAAACGAAAATAATTTAAAAATAAATGCAGAATAATAAATGAATTAATTTAATATCTCATCAATTTTAGTCAATAGATTAATTAAATCAAAAACTTCTTTAAAATAATTGATGAAGATAAAATTAATCTCCAATAACCATTAATTGTATTTTTTTCTTTTGGAACTAATTAAATTAGTCCTAGCTCTTAGCTCATGAAAGTCTATATTTTATTTGAACAATAATTAAATCAAGATTAAACTAAATCGACAAAAAGGGTCAATTGAATTTGTAATGAAAATATGATCATTAAGGTTTAATCCCATAAACCTATATCTAGGTGAGCTAAAATAAATTTCCCATAGCCAAAATAGCTCACCCAATTTTATTTTAAATTATCAAAAGGATTATACTTCTTAAGTAATTTTAATTTAAACATTTATATTTCTTTTTAATAAAGTCATATGTTTATAAGAAAATCACTAAAATGTAACACACCTAGTAAAAATATTTTACCTCCAAATATATATACTATATATTTATGTATATTTATATATATATATAGATATAATAGATAGATATATATATATATATACACACATTTATAAATAAACTTAAATATATTTCCACATTAAATAAAACAACTATGAAAACTCTAATTAAAAGAAATTCATTATAAAATGCCCCTTTCACTCAATTTTGAAATACTTCTTTATTTTATTATTCTCATTCTACCCTAGCCCTAACTGGGCTAGGGTTTTATTTTCTTGCTTGAACTGTGCAGGGCCGAATTGCTTTCTTGGCGGCAGCCATGGCAAACTCAGCAGAGCTTGGGAAGGCCGCGGCGACATATTGCAAGGGCGGGTGGTGTTTGTAGGTCCTGGGGACAACTGAGAGGGGGGGGTGAATCAGTTGTCAAATAAATTCAAACCAAAATCTTATTAACCAACTTATTGCATAATACCGGTAAGACAGTTAATTGTGCCGGTAAACAATGTTAACAGGAAATGTTGTACCGGTAAGAATTAATGCATGAAACGTAAGCACAAAGTCAACCACAACACATGACACAAATATTTGTACGTGGAAACCCTGTAAGGGGAAAAACCATGGTGGGAAACCTTACCCACAATCAGATGATACTATTGGAGATAGTAAGTGTAGAAAGAGGGGTCTACACATGCAGAAAGGCCAACAGCCTAGAACTCACTCCTCAAACACAAATGGGAGTCACACTAACTACAGTTAGATGGTTAAATCCAATGAGAATGTACTGCACAAAATAGTATCTTCATATGTTGGATTCAGTACCGGTGTAATGCTGATATGCTTTTCCAAAAACCTAACTTCACCTTCAAATGATGTCTTCATGTATATCTCTACTTGATCTCGCATATACCCTTCCTTAAATCTTTTTCGCATTCCACATTTGATCTTACAAATAAGATCTTACATTTATACCATACCTTAAGACCAATTTTAGTAGGTCGGCTCTACAAGATGTTACAATAAAACATTTTACAAATAATACAATATCCGATGTAATAACTGATTGAACATGTCAGCTTAATGCATTTACAACAATAATAAATCATCTCCATAGCATGTCATGCTGATCTGGAAAAGATAAACCTGCCGGTGTAACCCTAGATAACCTAGAACTATTTGTCGGTAAAAGCAAATATGCAAATAAGAATATACCAATGATATTACTTCAAGAAAAAGTGTCCACATGATGTCTTTGACATTACCAAGTGTCTTCCATGTCATTGCATGTACCAGTGAACATTATATCCTGTCGGTTAACCATATACAGGTGATTGTTTGAGCCTTTTACTGATTGCCGGTGAATGTTGCTGGATCTCCAAAGTAGGTGTGTTAGTAGGTGTTGACATCAATGACAAAACCATACCAAAATACCAACAATCTCCCCCTTTGGTATTGATGGCAACACAAGATGGAAAAACCATCAAAGTGCCAAAATAGAAATGCCAAGTACAAAAACCAATTCTCCCCCTAGGAGTAATATGTGTTTATACAAAGATTTATTTACAATACCAATCTCTCCTCAAAAAGATAATGCATTTTTCCATATATCTCTCCTTAATGTTTTTCCATATATCTCTCCCCCTTTGACATCAAATGCCAAAGTTCATACAAAATACCAACCAATTCAATATACCAACTACTCCCCCTGAGAAGTAGCTTCCTCATCAAATACTGGAACAAAAGATTTGTCAATTTAATTCTGTCGGTTGATGACAATCATCAACTGTCTAAGTCTCTACCGGTGGAGGTAAGACTCCGAGCTGATCTCTGAGATACTCAAAATTTTCCTTAGGCAAAGGTTTTGTAAAAATATCTGCAAATTGTTCTTTAGTATTCACATAAACCAGTTTTATTTCCTTTTCTTCAACTTTTTCCCTTAGAAAATTCAGTTTGATAGAAACATGTTTTGTTTTAGAATGTAATACTGGATTCTTAGATATATCAATTGCTGTAGTGTTATCACAATATATAGTAATAGGCTCCTTGCATTTTACCTTTATGTCTTTCAACATTTGCTTAAGCCAAAGTACCTGTGTACAGTTTGTTGCTACTGCAACATATTCTGATTCTGCTATTGATAAAGATGTACAACTCTGTTTCTTACTTAACCAAGAAACTAATCTTTTTCCAAGAAAGAATGCTCATCTAGTGGTGCTCTTTCTATCATCCACATCTCCTGCCCAATTTGCATCTGTGTATGCATATAGATCAAAATTTTCATCTTTAGGATACCATAATCCAAGATTTGTTGTGCCTTGTAAGTACCGGAAAATCCTTTTTACAGCTGATTCATGATTTTCCTTGGGATTACTCTAAAATCTAGAAACTATACATACTGCATTCATAATATCAGGTCTGGTTTGTGTCAAATATAGTAAACCTCCTATCATAGATTTGTATCTAGTTGGATTAACAGGTGTAGATTCATCCCTTTGAGATAATTTGTCATTTGTAGTCATAGGTGTGCTTACCGGTTTAGCGTTCTCCATCCCAAATTTCTTGAGTAGTTCTTTCAAGTACTTAGATTGACTCAAAAATATGCCTTTATCAGTCTGTAAAATCTGCAATCCTAAAAAGAATTTAATTTCTCCAATCATAGACATTTCAAATTCATGCTGCATTTTAAGAGAAAATTCTTTGCATAATCCATCTTCTCCTCCAAAGATTATATCATCAACAAATACTTCCATAATCAAAATGTCATCATTAGTTACTTTGTAATATAAATTGCTATCTGCATTTCCTTTAGTAAAACCAATTTTTAAGAGATACTTATCCAATCTTGCATACCAGGCTCTTGGAGCTTGTTTTAGTCCATACATAGCTTTTCTTAATCTGCAAATCATATCATTGTTATCTGTCAAATAAAATCCATCAGGTTGTTCAATATAAACTTCTTCTTCAAGATCTCCATTCAAAAATGCACATTTAATATCCATTTGATAAACTTTGTAATCCTTGTGAGCTGCAAAGGCTAAGAATAATCTAACTACTTCAATTCTAGCTACCGGTGCAAAGGTTTCATTATAGTCAACTCCTTCTTTCTGAGAATATCCCTTACACACTAGTCTTGCTTTATTCCTAACAACCTTACCATCTTCATTGAGTTTGTTTCTAAATACCCATTTGGTTCCAATTACATTTTTATTTTCAAGCCGGGGAACTAATGTCCAAGTATTATTTTTCTCAATTTGTCCTAATTCTTCTTCCATAGCTTTAATCCAAAATTTATCTTTACATGCCTCATTGATAGATAATGGTTCAATTTGAGAAATAAGACATACCTCTTCATTTTCCAATCTTCCTCTTGTCATGACTCCTTTAAATTTACTTCCAATTATCTAATCTTCAGAATGATTCAGTCTTACATACCAGGGTGTCTTAGTCTATTGTTGTTCTTCAGTTACTGTGGTATCCTCTGATGATACCGGAGTAACTGGGTCATCATTCTGTACTGGTGGATTTACTATTGGTTCATTTGTCATAATTTCTATTACCGGTTCAGAGTCTATATACCTTGAAGTTCCTCTGAATTGTTCATCAATCTTTACATTTGTACTCTCAACAATTTTTTGTAATCTTTTATTAAAACATCTATAAGCTTTACTCTTAGATGAATAACCAAGAAATATTCCTTCATCACTTCTAGGATCAAACTTGCCAATATACTCATCTCTTCTAATATAACATTTACTTCCAAAAATTCTGAAATACTTAAGAGTAGGAGTATTTCCAAACCATAGTTCATGAGGGGTCTTACCGGTTTCACCTTTGATGTGAACTTTGTTGAATGTATAGATAGTAGTGCTTACTGCCTCTCTCCAGTACACATGTGGTAGATTTGCTTCTGATAACATACTTCTTGCTGCATCCAAAATAGTTTTGTTTTTCCTTTCAACAACTCCATTTTGTTGTGGTGTCCGAGGTGCTGATAACTATTTTTTGATTCCATTCACTTCACAGAATGTATTAAAATCTCTAGATGTGAATTCTCCTCCTTGATCTGATCTTAAACATTTAATTTTCTTACCGGTTTCATTTTCAACCATTGCTTTGAATAATTTGAACTTCCCAAGTGCTTCTGACTTTTCTCTGAGAAAAGTAACCCAACACATTCTAGAATAATCATCAATAATTAAAATGAAATATCTATCACCTTGTAAGCTTTTAGTTCTAGCTGGACCACATAAATTAGTGTGAATTAAATCAAGAGCATTATTGGATTTTTCTAGAATACTTTTGAAACTAGCTCTAACCTGTTTTCCAAATTGACATTTCTTGCAAATTGTATTCTGAGGTTTCACAATTTTAGGTAGATCTCTAACTGCCTTAGAAGTACTGATTTTTACCATGCAATCAAAATTTACATGACATAGTCTTTTATGCCATAGCCAACTTTCATCTATATGAGAAATTAAGCATGCCTTTTCACTGTTATTCAAATGAAAGATATTACCTCTAGTCTGATTACTGGTTGCAATTTCCAAACTAGTTCTATTCATGATTTTGCATTTTCCATTTTTAAATTGTAACTGAAAACCTTTCTCGACTAATTGACCAACACTTAAAAGATTATGTTTTAATCCTTCAACATAGTAAACATTGTCAGTGTTATGTTTACCATCAAGAGATATTGAACCCTTACCTTTGATTGAACAGGCTTTGTCATCTTCGAATCTTACTAAACCTCCATTGTATTCTTGAAAGTTCAAGAATTTGCCTTTGTCTCCAGTCATGTGATGTGAGCATCCTAAGTCAATAATCCATTCATCCTTTGATTCAACTTTAGCTGCTAGGGCTTGTTCTACCAGTGGAGCAATAGGTATCGGTTGATCTTCTGTTATAGCAACAAAGACCCATCCGTTGTCTGCTGGATCCTCATCAAAATCATCAGTCACACCTTCATCAGCAATGTAACAGGATTTATCTTTGTTTTTCTTAAAGATATTCAGGATTAGGTTTGTATGTCCTTCTAGCTTCTTCTCTTAGTCTAGCATTTCTATCAGGGCATCTTGAAGCCATATCACCAATCTTATTGCAATTGAAACATTTAAAGGGTTCTTTACCTTCATACTTACTTCCAATTGGACCTTTTGGCATTTTTCTTGCAAATAGTGCTTCAAGTTCTCAAGCTCTTCATTCTCCTTCCTGGTTTCTTCAAGTTCTCTTGCATAAAAGGCTCTCCAGTCTGATTTGTCAAAAGATGGAGCATATGATGTTGATGCTTTGAAGGCCAAATCAGTTTTTATAGCAACAGGACCAAATTCCTCTATTTCAAAAGCTGAAAGTTTTCCAATCAATGTATCCCTAGTTACTGATGTATTAGGCATTGTTCTCAGCTCATTAATAGCAGTAACCTTCATTTTATATGCTGGTGGCAAACCTGTTAAGATTTTTGAAACAATCTCATCTTCACTCAAGGTTCCTACACAACATTTGATACCTAAAACAATTTCATTTACTCTTTCCATAAAGGCAGAAATTCTTTCATCTTCTTCCATTTTCAGATGTTCATACCTGACTTGGAAGCTTTCAAGTTTTGCAATTTTGACTATGGAATCCCCTTCATTCAGTGTTTCCAAATGATCCCAAATAGCTTTTGCAGTAGATCTATCTGATAATCCCATGATTTGTTGATCTGATAATGCGCTCAAAAGTGCTTCTCTTGCTTTGTAATCATTTTCTTCATCTTTAGCTAAAGTAATAGGAGCAGGCTGACCAGCTATAGTAGCAGTATAACCATTCTTAGTAACTTCCCAGATGTCTTTACCAATGCAATTTAGATGTGTCTCCATTCTAATTTTCCATATTCCATAGTTAGTTCAATCAAGTTTAGGACTATCCTTCCTGAAATAATTAGTAGACATTGGATCTCCTCAAGTTGTTAAACTTCTGCAAAAAGAGGACTAGGCTCTGATACCAATTGTAGGTCCCGGGGACAACTGAGAGGGGGTGGGTGAATCAGTTGTCAAATAAATTCAAACCAAAATCTTATTAACCAACTTATTGCTTAATACTGGTAAGATAGTTAATTGTGCCGGTAAACAATGTTAACAGGAAATGTTGTATCGGTAAGAATTAATGCATGAAACATAAGCACAAAGTCAACCATAACACATGAAACAAATATTTGTATGTGGAAACCCTGTAAGAGGAAAAACCACGGTGGGAAACCTTACCCACAATCAGATGATACTACTACAGATAGTAAGTGTACAAAGAGGGGTCTGCACATGTAGAAAGGCCAACAGCCTAGAGCTCACTGCTCAAACATAAATGGGAGTCACACTGACTATAGTTGGATGCTTAAATCCAATGAGAATGTACTGCACAAAATAGCATTTTCATATGTTGGATTCAGTACCGGTGTAATGCTAATATGCTTTTCCAAAAACCTAACTTCACCTTCAAATGATGTCTTCGTGTATATCTCTGCTTGATCTCGCATATACCCTTCCTTAAATCTTTTTCGCATTCCACATTTGATCTTACAAATAAGATCTTACATTTATACCATACCCTAAGACCGGTTTTAGTAGGTCTTCTCTACAAGATATTACAATAAAACATTTTACAAATAATACAATATCCGATGCAATAACCGATTGAACATGTCGGCTTAATGCATTTACAACAATAATAAATCATCTCCATAGCGTGCCATGCTGATCTGGAAAAGATAAACCTACCGGTGTAACCCTAGATAACCTGGACCTATTTGCCAGTAAAAGAAAATATGCAAATAAGAATATACCAATGATATTACTTCAAGTAAAAGTGTCCACATGATGTCTTCAACATTACCAAGTGTCTTCCATGTCATTGCATGTACCGGTGAACATTATATCCTGCCGGTTAACCATATACCGGTGATTGTTTGAGCATTTTACTAATTGCTGGTGGATGTTGCTAGATCTCCAAAGTAGGTGTGTTAGTAGGTGTTGACATCAATGACAAAACCATACCAAAATACCAACAGTGTTCACGGAGGCATCATTCACTGTGGGTTACCACAGTGGCGGCGACCACTGTGGTCGCCCAAAGTGGTGGCCCTCGGGCCGTTCACTGTGGATGGCCGTAGTGGCGGCATCCACTGTGGTCGCCCACAGTGGTGGCCCTTGGGTCGTCCACTGTGGACGCTCATAGTGGCGCCGACCATGGCCGCCCACTGTGCAATGCATAGTGTTCGACCCGTTGAACCCCCCCCATATTTTTGTTTATTTTTTATTTTTAAAAAAAAGAGTTTTAAATAGTTTTTTTTTGTATATATATATAGGTATTTGTATATAAATACATATTTATGTATATATTTATAAATATATATAAACAAATATATATATTTATGCATGCAAATAATTTAGTTGTATGTATATATACTTATATATGTGTGTGTGTGTGTGTATATATATATATAATACTATTAAATCTAGGGAATTTCTTTTCATGCAATTATTTTTATTTCGAACAATAAAAACAGATTAAATATTTTCTGCAAATTTGATCATTTTATTTATTTCCCCTTTTTATTAATATCCCAGTCACCAAGTAGAAATAGTAGGCTATCTAAAATATGGCTTTTCTTTCTGCAAAAATAAAGTAATTAACAGAATTAAACAAACTTAACACAACATATTTAAATCTAGAAATGTAAAATAAATCTTTAGAGATGACTTTAATAAACTTTAGATTTTTATATTCTGCAAGTTAATAAAATGACGGATTAAAATAAAATTCCAACAACACTCTATTTATCTAGAATTCCTTTAACTTTAACCATGCAATTAGGAATTAAACTGAAACATTTACATTCAAAGCAACAAGCATGCAATATTTAAATCATTTCTTTATTTCCTTAATTTATTTCATATGCATAAAGGGGTAAAATAAATTTATTGCTCTTCCAAAATATTATATACTCAACAAAGAATTAATTTCAAAACTTTAGGAACTAAATCTAGAAATAATCATTTCTTTTCTGCAATATAACATAAATAGATATTACATATCTTTAAAACATATTCCCAAGTCTTTATTGTCACTTTACAACTGGATCTCTCATTATTAATAGATGAGGACTTTTAAACAAAATAATAAATATATTTCCAAATAGATTTCTGCAACAAATAACTCTATCGAATTTCCACTTGTCCTAATTCTTTCCTTCCAACAACCTGCAAATAATCAAAGGATATGACCATGAAGTGCTCACCTCCCAGTCTAGGCTAACTAGTAGCCACCCCCAAGCTTGGAGAACCAAGCCCTAGATAGGATTACACACATGTAAAACATAGTAAACAAGGGGGAAAACAAACACAAATACATTCCCAACCCAGGGCTACACTGCACCACACATTGTGATGTCTTTTCAAGGGTGGTAGTGGACCAAGTACCCTAAGGAGACTGCAAGTATGGTAAAACATATAGCCACCTCATGGCAAACCAAATACATCATAAATATAACAACTCCACATTCCTTATGCCCCCCAAGGAATTCATGCCTTATTCCCCTCCTTATGACCCCCAATGCATAAACAAGCCATGCAGCAATGGTCACATAAAATACCTTGTGATCACTCTCATAATGAGAGTCTCTCACTCGAGGGCTATCACTTCTACCACCCACAAGACCATCCTCTCTCCCAAGAGTAGGAGGCTTTGATTACTCCCAAAGCACATTAAATGCCTCACAAAAGTAAAACATAAAACACAATAATTTTCCAAGGGAAAACATGCAAGAAAAATAGATTTTTTTACACAAGATGTTCTTTCAATATAACATTCAATATGAAAACACATTACAAGTAAGGTGAAACCAACCTTCAACTGCCCAAGGGTATGCTAGTTTTGTTGAGGATGAGCAACCCAATTCCGCAAGTCTTTCCTTTCTACACTTAGCGAAATTCTTAATTCAAAATCTATCTTTTCCTTTCAAAATTCCTTGTCTCCAAAAATGGAGAGTGGGTGATTACCCACAAAATCTCTCATTCTTGCTTAAGAAGACCCTAGTGAGAGTTCTCACAAGTTTCTAAAACTAAAAAGGAAAGGTAGGAGAAAAATGGGAAAGGGATCTCACATCCAAATGGAAAGTTTACAACTTAGATGATCCTTCTAATTTCAATTTTCGCACAACTTAGAAAAGTCACTTTTTAGGGTGTCTAAAAGGTCACATGAGAGTTGATACATGCCTAAAATTACTCCTAACCCTTAGGTATACCTTATGGGCTTTAGAAAACCCTATTAAACTACCCCTAGGTGTCCATTTAACCCTTTTTAAACCCTCTTGAAGTTAATTTTCGGGTCAAACTTAAGTTGACCATCCCAAAGATTTTTTACCCAAGGCATTTATGGAATCATATTAAATTATTTGAAAAAGCTATAGTTAAACAACTCCCTCCAAGAGACAAATTTAAAAACTCAAACATAAATCAAAACATGTGTCAAGTGACACAAAGAAAATACTTATTATACATGAAATCTTGTCTCTTGTTGGATTTACACAAATAAACAAAATTCAATTTAACATTCATGCAACAATCACTTTCACGAATAAAATACGATACAAACGGGGTGTTGTCTCTCCAAATAGACAAACCCTGGTTTTACGAATGTACATAGGTCTAGGTTTGGTTCTCCATAATGTTTCCATGGTGACATGGATAATTTTCCTAGACATCTCAATTACACATTAGTAATTCCCAATGACCTCATATAATATAAAACACATGCATAAGAAAACATGTCAAACACTCTGCATACAATTTACATTTGAACAAATCAATATATCTTATATCCAAATAGATCCACATAATCAATTATCATAATCCTCATAATTTTGATCCATACATAAAACATACATATGTTACTACTTATCAAGTTGCCATTAGTTTTATGTTCGAAGTTATTCTATATACTCTAGTCGGTTACTACTAATGAAATATTCAGTCGGTATGCACAGTCCAGTCGGTTATAGAAGAAAGTAGTCTCAAAGCGTAGTATACACTGAGCTATCTACCGAGTATCATTCCATGTCTATCAAGTAGCAAAGATGACACGCCGAGTTGATATACACCGAGTGAAATGTGTTACCAGATTCATTGAACTTGGACATACATATGATAATGTGTTACAAGATCGAGGCACATAGAACCATTATCACATTGAAAATTGCACTTAAAGATTGTATATGATTTTGAGGTCATATAACCAATGAAATATTTTGCATGGTTATTCATTCGATAAAATATATTTTTAAGATCGAAGCAATGAATGGATCATTGACATAAGAGATCTATTTATACAACATGGATTAAGATCAGATATATACATGTAGCATGACAAAAAGGAAGATATAGAAATATACAAAGCAAGACATGTGAAAGCACTAAGTGTTATGAATGTTACAGAGACACAGAGGTCACCGAGAAGGATTTCAGAGAACAGTCAAAGAACAAAGTAAACAAAAGGGTTTACTGAGTTACTATATGGGTTACCGAGGTATGCTATAAGCAAGGTAATCTTATTTTGAGCACATAGAATCTACTATAACATTCCAGATATAAAGTTGCAGATATTTGTAATGATTTTATTGTAATATTTTGAAGTTGTAAGAGAAAACCTTTAACAGGGTAAAAGACTCTAATCAAGTCTATAAATTGTAAAGCCTCTAACCAGGTGCAGCATTTAGATTAAGTGTTGTAAAACCCTTTAGCAAGGTAGATCTAACAGATCTTGATACTCCTAACAGGGTAAGCTATCGGAAATAGCTAAACATGTAGCTCTAACTAAGCAATCTTTATTATTGCAGTAGTGAAGTTGTGGGTGCCATCCCCACTGCAGTTTTTCTCTCTAACCAAGAGTTTCTGTGTAACCAAAATATATGTGTTATGGAGTGAATCATATATGATTGTTATCTATTTGTTTAGCTTTATATTATGTTACTGCACTATTTGGTTTATGCATAATAGTAAAGTTATTATTGAAGAAATGTTTTGAAGTACTTATTCACCCCTCCCCTCTTAGTACATTAGATTTCCATATTGGGCCTAACAATTGGTATCAAAGCTTCAATCTTGGAAAATAGTTTAACTGCCTAAGGAGAAAGATCTTATCAATGGAAGGCTATAAATAATCTCGGAGGATTGTGTATGTGCAAGAAGAGCTGGATCATGCTAATCAAGTGATTGCAGACATGCAAAAATCTCTAAAAGTGAGAAGAAGATTATCTGATGATTTGTAGGACTCTCAAGAGTTAGTGGAACAAATTGAGACATCATCTAAAAATAGTATATCTGAAGAGACTGAAGAAATGATTGGAGTATTGAAAGAAAAGAACAAAGCACTAGTTGATCAACTAAAAGCAATGAAAAGAGAACATGAACATTTTAGCACACAGATGACTGAAAATCTTGATGCATTGAGGACAACCGAGGATAAAGTAAGAGATCTAGAAAGAGAGAAACAACATCTTGAAGTCTTAGTATCTAATAAGAATAATGAAATCACAAGGATGACTGGAATTCAACAAAACCTATAAGATCAACTAGGTTATGCACATCATGAAGCAAATCTGAAAGATGGTGAGAATCAAGCATTGAAACTTGAAGTATTAAGGTTGACCAATGAACTTGAAACAAAGAAGAAATCCAAAGAAACACTGAAGAAGAGTCATGAAGCATCCAAGATGTTGGATGAGCAACTGAATACAAGAAGACCCAACAAAGATATAGGACTCAGTTACAAAGGAAAAGACTCTACGGAGAAGGGAATTCATACCGCCGAGAGAGGAGAATCATCAAAGCAAGCTGGAATCAAGAATAACATCAAAAGAAAGAAGCCTATTTGCAACTACTATGGAAATCAAGGTCACACTACCAACATGTGACAAATCAGAAAAGGTAAGCAATCGAATGTCACTAAGTCCAATGGTTATTGTTACAACTACAATAAATATGGTCACACATCTAATCAATGTAAGACAAAGTCTGTTAACAATTATCAGAAGGAAAAATTCAAAGGGTTTTGTAAAAACTGCAATAGATATGGACATAGTACCGAGAAGTGTTGGTTTAAGCAAAAGAACTACATGTGGTCTGCACACTGAGCAAATGCTAGAGGTTACCGAGCTCACACAAATCCTTACGGACAGTATTCTGTAGTACCATGGTGTGAATGTTGTAGAAGATATGGACATATAAGTGCCAACTGCTTTATAAGGTTTTGGATGAACAACCGAAGATCATGGAGAAATCCTTGTATGGCATGTTTTCATTGTCACAAAGTTGGACACTTGGCTGGAGATTGCAGAGATCAACCTAGAAAAGACACTGAGGAAATAAAAGACAAATTAAAGATGATTTGGAAAAAGAAGGAAATTGTGTCAAATGAAGAAAGCCCCTTACCTACTGAGTTAGGTGCACCTATTCCAAATTAATCCATAAAGGTATGAAGGGACTGCATTCTCTCTAGGTTAAATCTTAACATTTCCTATTGGGTGAACTCACAATACTGGTTCCCACTTTTTGACTAACTTTGACACTTAGATGAATATTTTGAAAAAAAACTGCACTTTTCGACACCTATAACTTTTAAACTGTTAAGAATTTGAAGACGATATAAACTAGTGGTTTTTAACATCTTGTTTGTAGATTCTAAATATATTTTTTTCAAATTTGTTTGAATAAAATTTTATTGATTTTTCCATCTCCCTCAAAAAGTAGTTTTTTACAGCAAACAACATTTTTTAAGAGTGATGTGTATCCCAAAACGCATAAAATTTTTTCTATAAATGATAAAAACTTAATTCTTTTTAATTTTGGTTTGTAACATCAATACCCAAGGCATGTAGTTGGTTTGATAGTGATATGTTGAATATTTTTCATTTTATTAAGTTTTGAAGTTTGACAAATTATAATTTAGATATAGGTGTATGTTTGAACACATAACTTGTTCTATATATATCAAAATTTAATTTTCTTTTTTTTGTTAGAAAGAAAACATCAATACCTAGTGCATAGATATTTTTCATAATTTTTTTGAATTAGTTTACTATTTTTTCCAATGCATTGAACAAAGAAGTTCATGTTCGGTGAAAAACCTACATTCATAAGAAATAAAATAAAAATATATTAATGAAATTAAATATATTAAAATTTATACTATTTGGAAAGCTTATAATAAGGACTAAACTTCAAAAAAAAAAACTTTTAAATGAATTAATTTGACCTCCCAAAAGCTAATGTAAAACTAGTTTTTTATCAGCATTTGATAGATGCAAAGGAGACTCCATTGCAAGCATGATTTAGAAGTAGAGAGGTTCTATCCAAGAAATTTTGATCTAAGAGCCTTTGATTTAACTCTCTTCAATTAATTACTTAAAATTGGACCTCTTAAAGCTTAAATCATTATATTTTCTAAAAAATGTATGATTTCAACAAAAATCAGGACGTACCAAAAAGTGGGAACCAACTTTGTGAGTTCACCCTATTCTATTATGTACTTGATTCAAAATCTGCATAGTTAAAAATGTATTAGTAAATTTAAAATTCTATTAAAATCTTTTGGAGCACTATACAGGAAACATGTCAAGTCGGTAAATGAAGGAAGTTTGGTTACTTGGTTAAAGAGAAAAAAAAGGAAAGAAAGTTTAGTGGAACCGAGTGCATTTAATGTTTACCTAACCCGCACAGAGCCCGATGAGGCATATTATGTAATTAAAGCATTTTCATGGTCATTTTTACTTACCAAGTTTTTGAGAGAGCAGAGAAAAGTGAATCTAAGGTGATCAAACCTCCTACAAAGAAAATTCAAGGTATTTACATCAATCTCAATGCATTGTTAAGCTAGTTTACCAATCTTATCAAGTTGCTATTATCTGCTAAGTGTGAAGCGTCTACCATTTGAAAATCCTGAAACCCTAAGGATCTTTTGTTAGTTTTTTTTATCTGAAATCTACAAATGGCACCTAAGATCCAAGATCCCATTGTTGTCAATAATGTTGAGAAATCCTCACTAAAATACTCGTTAACTCCCAAAGTTGCATCTGAACCGGATGACAAAACCGCATTTTCACTCATCCCAGATAGAGTGTTGTTAGTCGAGGATGTGAGATTCTTCACCAAATGTCATGTTGAAGAACTTGGTTATGTTGAAATCAAAGACACCTATGATGAATTATGCACAAATGGTAAATTGAATAGCAAGTATGAGCACATTAAGATCAAGGGATTAACTGAAGCCCTAACCTATCCCCATGTGTTCAAACCCCAGTGGGTCAAGTTTGTTCTGAGTAGAGTCCACGATGATTTCATGTGGCTAGAAGAGAAACCATTTAAGATTACCGAGGAAATCATTCATCTGATTACCGGTTACCTTATTTATGATCATGCCCGAGCCCAAAAGATGATATCACAAAAGGAATTGATCAGTTTAACCAGAGTGGAATCAGATTGCAGAGGACTAAAATTGAACAATGTCACATATGAAGAACTAAAATTTGCCATTAGAGTAATAGGCTACTGTTTCTTCCAATCGGCAAGGGAAAACAGTGTACCCTGTGTAGCAGTATACCTAGCATACAAAATTGTGAAAAAGGGAATGAAAATTGATCTTTGTGAGGTGTTGCTGAAAAACCTGTTTGAGAATCTGAACACCATTAGGAATCCGAAGAAGAACAACTCAACTAATACACTAAATTTTGGATCATTACTTGTATGCATGTTTTTCTATTTTGAAAAATTCTTTCCACTAGTCAGTAAAGTTGTTTGGGAACTACACCGACCAATCACCCATCAGATTAATGACTTCATCAAGAAGTTAGGTGATAATTTTAATGATATTATGGATGATTACTTCAGTAAGTTTCAAGAGAAAATGCATAATAGGTACCGGATTCCACCCCAGCTAGTGGAGAAATACAAAAATGACATATGTTTTCAAGTTGACACTGATTACTGTTATGTGAATGTTGTGGAACCAAGAACTCAATCTTTGTCACCGATGGGTTACAAGATTGATCTTGACATCACACAACAACAAATTGATGCATTTCTTACATTGCCAAGACATGCTACCGAGCTGAGGTATGGATCCTATGAAGAAGTGAAGGAAAAAGTAAAAATGACCATTGTAGTACCCAAAGCTACAAGAAAGGAAATAAAGATGATAAAGGAATTATCGGAGAAATTCGGAGAAGACTCTTCCTCCATAACTGTCAAAGGCACTTTAGCCATTACCGAAGAAGAATCTGAAGCCCAAGAGGTAGCCATAATATTGAGCACCGAATTGCCTAAGGGAAAAGTGTTTAAAAGAAAGAAACAAGACACATCAAAGGCCTCACTGACTCCACCAGCAAAGCGACCTAACACTAGAGCATCTGCAGCCTCACCGAGTAAGAAAGCAAAGAGTGTTACTATTCCTAAGGTAACAAAAACTTACAAGAAAACTACTCAGAGACTCATTTTGGCAAAAGAGTCTAGTGACACCGAATCTAAGGATGCAAGCAAATTTCAGATTGTCGAGAGCAACAAGGTAAATGTACATAGTGTTGAAAATTTCTATGCTAATCTAAAAAAATATGGTGGATTTGGATCATTCAGATATGTCAAGTATGAAACTAGAAATAATGATGAAAAGAGACAAATTGAAGAAGCTGTCATCTGCACACTTCTAAAATTCCAGTTAGCTCCATTGGAACTATCTAAGTCACTTCCAAATGAGTTATATTTACATATTGACAATAGGTGGAAGTATGCAATGGACTTGGAGAAACAAATCAGAGAAAGAAGTCTGGTACATCTCTTTCCTGACATGTCAGTAGCTAAAATAAAAGAACATCTGACAACCTACAACTCAAAGTTTCTTGTCAAACAAAGAGCCTTGAAACTGATGAATGGGTTGTATATTGAAGTAGAAAATGAGACAAAAGCAAAGTGGCAGGAAATCTTTAAAATCAAGGATGCTGGTGAGCAAGCTGAAGTTGAAATTGTTGATGTCACCGAGCAAGATCCTAATGTTTCCAAGCAAGGCCCTACTGACACCATTCAAATAGATGAAGATATCATGGTGTAGCATCATAAATTGTACGCACTTGCTAGGGTGGTACAATTTCACACCTAGTTTAGCACCCGCCTTGGCGCATTTTGCATTTTGCATTGCATTTTCCCTTTAGCACTTAATTAATTAAATTAATTAGGTCTAAGGTTCTATTTTATCATCTCCCATATCATAAAGTTGGGCCCTTTTCATTAAAGTGTGCCCCTTTAATTTTATTCCTCTAATACATCATTTAATCAAAAACCCTAATTAGGTCCTATTTTGAACTTGGGGGCTTGATTTCGGGGGTCAAAACATCTCAAAATCAGCTGTAACTTCGGGATTCTCTCTAAAATCATCATATCCGACGACCCTGAAAATTTGGTGAAAAGTTGTCGGGACCATGGCGCCCGAAGTGCACACGGTCTTGGACATTTTTCCTGAAATTTTAGGAGTGCAATCCAATCATAAAATAAAGCTTAACCCCAAGAAATTGGCGGGAGATTCAATCTCTAGGTCGGCCAAAAGTTGAAATTAAGACCTAGGGTTTCATATATAAGAGCTCTCTTTCTTCATTTGAAAGGATCCAGATTTTTGGTTTCAAGGACCTTCTATGCAGTGAAAGAGCAGATCTTTGAAGACTTCAACAACATTCAACATCCATCCATCAAGCATTCATCAATTTCATTCGTCCATTTAGGGCTTTGAAGACATTGAAAAGCAATAGGGGATCACCGACTGAAGATTGGCTTGTACCCCTCCCTTGGGGTTGGGTATGATTTCATGTTGTTTGCATGTCTTTGCATAAGCCTCATTATATCACTTGTATTCATGCTTTAGATCTCTTTACATCTTGATTTGGAGCATTTACATTATCATTTGCAAGCAATTAGGGTTTACTTTCTAGGTTGCTCTAGTTTGCTTACTTTCATTTTAGGATCTTGCACACACACAAGGTCTGCACACACATTACTTTTTACAATACAACTTGGCTATTCGTGGAGGTGGAAATCACCAAAGCGGGGGTTTGACTAAGGCAAAACTCTATATAGCCGCCCACCATACCTTTTCAGATATAAGTGCAGGTTTCAGGATTCGGACGACGCCGAAAGTTGTAGATCCGACGGAAGCAGACGGAGACTGAACTTCACACCAAATTGCAGAGCAAAAGACCAGGATAGGGGCGTGGGGCACCCTGGTCCTGCTAGGACAGGGGCACTGGGCACCCTGGTCCCTGGGACAGGGGCGCTGCGCGCCCTGGTCCTTCTCTCAGACAGCAAGTTCAGCATTTCTGACAGCTTTTTCAGGTTGCAAAACAGTAGTTTCAGGTGCAGAATCAGGACAGTGGCGCCCACGCCCCCGTCCCGAAAATTTTCACTCAAACTTTAACTCTGGGTACGCATCTACATTCTTGTCTTGTCCTTGTGTTTACAGCTTTCCATTATTTAATCTTAATTCTGCAATCTTGTTATTAGTTCATACTTACACTTTAGGGTTAATAGTTGAACTTGCATCATTCTATCTATCATTTACAACAAAGGAATAGAAATCCTAATAGGTAGCCTGTGGCTCTCTCTTCCACAAAAAGAAGTAGCCAATTGTGTGATACCTCTAGGCTCTTTCGTATTCCACAAGTGTGTGATTGAAAGTGAGATTAGGGCATGTTTGCTTAGTGTCACTTTTTCCCCCACACATTTTGGTGAACCCGACGTGAATTCCAATCTTCTCTAATTCTGATTTATGTTTTCAAATTTGAGTGTTTATGCTATTTCAAATTCAAATTTTTATTTACAAGTTTTAATTTCTTGCAAAATTCAAAAATTTAGAGGAAATTTTTGCTAAAATTCAAAGTTGAACTTGTGGATAGCTTAATTAATTTCAAATCTGATTTAGGAACTCATTTGAATCATAAATTTCATTTTCTAAATCTACATTCTAAGTGCTTGCATTGGTTAAAAATTAAACATTTCCTTCTATTTTGCATGTGTTATCATTTGAAAGAGGAAAATTGTTGTCATGATGCATTCATTTCATAGATGTGATAATGGGTTAGCTTCCCTTGTTTCAATTTTTCCTTCTCCTAAAGAACCTCCCCCCGTCTATAACAACATTTTAGTGCCAAAAGAGTTGCTACCAATCCCTTTGAGACTCTCCCATGCTCTAAGGATGAAGACTTTAAGAGTGATCTTGACAATTCTCCTAAAATGTGCCCTTCCTATTTAGCTATCCTAGAGGAAGAGAATGATATCATAAACACCTTTATTAATGTTACTTCACCTCCCCTACATGATGCCTCTCTAAGTGAAAAGGTATTGATGGACATTGACTTATTTTCTCCTAAAGTTGGTCCTTCCAATGGGGGCATGTCAGTGCAACAAGAGGTTATGAACACTTCTTTCAAAGATCTCCTTCCTAAGCATGAATCTTTGGAGAAATATGTTCATGTTCCTCCTAAAAAACACTCCCTTCATGAGGATCCTTTTATGCAAGAAGATGACATTATCCCTACATTTCCTAGTGATGGCATTTCCTTTTCCAACAAAATTCCCACTAGAGATGATGAATTAATGATAAATGCTTACCCTTCTCCTAAAGTTTGTCTTACCCATAAGCATCCCTTGGAGAAAGAAGATGAAATAATAAGCAATTTCCTTAATTCTCTCTCCCCTAAAGATCATATTGAACATATTTTGAGGAAAGAGGATGAGTTTAACACATCTATTGATGCTCTCCCTCCTAAGGATGAGGAATTAATAAACAATGTTATCTCCTCTCCCGAAATTGACAATACTTCAAACATTCCTTTCAACAACCTCACTATTTGGGATGAACCATTAGAAGAAGGTATAGATTATTCTCTACCCCTAGAAAAAGGGGATGAAATCAAGATTGAAAACTCCCTTGATAGTTTCTCACCTTCCTTGAATCTCAATTATTCTCCCTCTCCTCAACTTGGTTCTACTCATAAGGAAACCCTAGCTCAAAGCAAGATGGTTAACATCTCTTTCAAAGATCTCCCTCTCAAAAGTGAGACTTTAGAGAGTAATGTTGATCCTTCTCCTAGAGAGTTTATTCCCCATGTAGATCCTCTAATGATAGAGGATGATATGACCTTTCCTAGTATTACTTTTCCTACTAGAACATCAATGCCTACCCCTTGTCTCTCTCCTAAAATTGATTTAATCCGCGATGAGATTTTAGTGCAAGAGAAGACTATCAACAATTCTTCCAACACTTTTGTTCATTCCTCTAAACCATCCTCAATCAATTTGATACATGTGAATGAAACACCTAACAAACCTCTCTTTACTGTCCAAGGTGCCTATCCTTCTCAAAATTCTCAACCTTTAAATAAGCCTATCTTAGTGGTTCAAGGTGGTTATGCTAATGATTCTTTTTGCACTCCTAAGAAACCTATTATTACTGTGCAAGGAGTTTATTCTACTAAGACCCCTTATGAGTATGCTAAGCAACTGACTAGAGAGAGTTATCATGCGGTTGCTCATACCTATAACACAAGAAACAATAGGCAACCTAATCCTCCTCCAGTTATCCCAACTTCACTTCCTCCTTCCCAACCTATTCTTCTGCAAGCTCCACGTATTTGACAAATGCTTAGTAAGGACTATGATCTTATAGAACAACTTAAAACTACCCCTACTAAGATATCCCTTTGGGATTTGATCCAAACTTCTTCTGCTCATCATGGAATGTTACAAGATGCCTTGAAAGATTTGAATGTTCCTCCACCTAATACATCTAGTAATATAGTGTCTTTGGTTAACTCTGTGATGAATCCTAAAGCTCAAATTGTGTTTACTCAAGATGAGTTGCCTACTAGTGAAATTCAACATCAATATGATCCCTTGATGATTGTGGTTATCATAAATGACACTGCTATAAGACGAACACTGGTAGATAATGGTTCTGGCCTTAATGTGTGTAGCATTAATCTATTGCATAAGATGAATGTGGATACATCCCTTATTGAGCCTGACTCTCGTCCCATTCAAGGCTTTGATAATGTGGCTAAGTCTTCATTACGTATTATCACCTTACCCATCACAGTGGGACCTGTTACTTTGCCTACTCCTATCCATGTTATGTCGGAAAATCTAACATACAACTTGTTATTAGGGAGACCTTGGATTCACAGTATGCAAGTTGTCCCCTCTACATTGCATAGACAAGTTAAATTTATTTATAATAATAAGACATATACCTTGATAGGTGATACTAATTTTCAAGCGTGTTTGCAAACATCTACTTCCAAAGAGAGTTCTTCTAAGCCTTCCTCTTCTAGTGATGACTTGTTAAACAAGATACCTATGGATGAATCATTACCCTCTGATAATCAAAATTCTTTGGATGAGTCTAAAGTTCCTAAAGAAGATTCTTCTCAACTTGATCCTGAGAAGGTTCTCGCAGAAGACGATTGGGGATCTCTTGATTTTAATCCCACCTTTGTAGGTGAGTATAGGGTTCCTCCTAGAGAGCTTAAAGTTAAAAAGAAGGAAGAAACTAGAGATCAATCAGTCTTACCTGAACCTATGAGCAATAATTTTGTGGCTGCTTCTCAAACTTCCTCTCCTCACACCTCTAATTCTGAAGAATTTGATTCTGTCTTATAAAAAACCACCTTTTCTTTCTGAAATGGCTAATCGTTATGGTTGTGGTTTTCATATTTTGGCTAAGAATGGCTATAGTGGAAATGGTTGTGGCACAAATGAACAAGGAATTAAAGTTCCTTTAGAACATAGCATGCATGAATATTCATTTGGACTTGGATATAATCTTTCTAAGCCCACCAAAGCATCTAAAATACCATCTCTCAATGTGAATGCTATATTTAGTAGTGATGATGATCTCACTTCAACTAAATCATCTTCTACTGCTATCAACTCTCATTCCCCTCATAAGGAAATCTTGGCGATGAACAAATCTCTTTATGACTCCCCTCAAATTTCTAAATCCACTTATGAATCTTTATCTCCTATTCATCATAAAGTCCTTTCCTCTAGGGATAAGGCTCTAATAAATTACACTCATCCCTCTTCTCAGATTTCTTGTGACTTTTCTTCTTCAATTTTTATCATTTTATACATGTTTTTGATCTCACTTATAGTTGAGCATTCAGCATGTCATATTCAAATACCTCATTCAATCTATCATGTCTTTAAATAACATTTGTAGACACCTAAAAATGGTCAACACTTGCGGAGTCATACTTTAACATTTGTGCATTGCCTCATTTTAGGTTTTTGCATCGCATTAACATTTCTCCTATGTCACGCATTTGGTCTTTATCATTTGCAAGCATCGAGTCATTCTTCTACATTCTTCATTTGTCTCGCTTTCGAATTTGGTCTTGTCGACAACAATCTTCGGTCATGATTTTGGTCGATCTTTGTCCTTGTCAATCTTGTCATATTGCGATCGATTTCGTCATCGATCCTTGTCCTTTTCAATCATGTCAATTTGGTCAATTTGTCATTGATTTTTGTCAACCAATCTCAAACAAATCATTTATCAACACTGGTCATTTATCAATCCAAAATCAAATCGAATCAAGTCAATTATCTTTCATCAAGACCTAATTCATCTTCTAGGGTTTCGTGATTTAGTCATTTAACCTTGCTTATCATTTTCTTCCTTTAGGATTAATAAATTGCTTATTTATCCTAAGTCTTCTCATTACAATTAAATCTTCATTTAATTGGCTAATTATTCCTCTTGTAAATTAATTAATAAATGAAAAATTATTAATTAATTTACCTAATTTCTAATTCCTAATTTTCCTCTTTTTCAATTTTCTAATTTTCTTAATTTCTAATTTCTTTTCCCTCCTATTTCATCTCCTAATTCTATGGGAATGACATTTCAATTTGTCATAATTTGTCATAATTGACAATCAATCAATTTTGACATAGAATGTGTCATATTTTGTCATAAATTATCAATCAACAAATTGTGCATAGAAAGTGCATAATTTGTCATAATTTGTCATATTGATTTGCAATTTCCATTTGAATTGGATCATGCTAATCTTGTCATTTCTCCAATTTCTCTATAAATTGGATGATTTTCTACAATCAAGCCCTAATTTTTGTGAATCCTTAATCAGACTATTGAATTTACACTTCGAGTATTCTTGTGTCAAAGTCAATCTTGCTTTCACAATTAGGTGTATGCACTTGAAGGTGAGATCCACAACAAACCTATTTGGAGAAGAAAGAAGAACAATGGAGCCGCATGAAGGAGCATTTGAATCCCATCTTTGGTTTGCATGATCTTTGCTTTTGAATGTTTTATTTCATGTCTCTATTGAGTGTGCTTAGGATTAGATTCATTGCAATGTGTGTTTGTGATTGAGATAATAATGATTAATATGTCTTTATATATATTGCTTTAATGATTCCTATTTCCTATGCTACAACATTAATGGCTATTATGTTGCTCATCATTATGTGACATTGGTAGCTCATTTATTGGGGGCTCATTGTCATTCATGATGGTACAATTTCAAGTACAATCATATTTTCGAAGCAACATAATAGCCTAATTTTTCTATGTTATCTCTTGTTCCTATGGGGTAATAGTGTGGAAATATTTATCATCTTTTCTTTAGAATTCTCTTTCCCTAGATATAGGAGAAGATGTGTATTCTCTTTCGAATCCTACCCACTTCTTGTGAGGAGCATTTTACATACACTAATGTCTTGCTTGCATGAACTCATGTGAGTATGTAGTACATTTTTCTTATGTCTAAATCTCTCCCTAGAAGATTGTGGGAGGCAATGATCTTTCCTTATCTAAGGATCCACTTTTTCCTATTTCGTGGATGGTGTGAACTTTATTACTTGATGTTATTCCTTGTATGCATTTGTTGTTGTTTGTTCAAGGATTCTCTCTTACAAGGGGAGTAAGTCCTTGACTACAACCTCTTTTGCACTTGGTAAAATACATCCATAATGAATTCACTCTCCCAATTGGGTTAAAAAGAGCGTCATCCTTCATTAAGAATCACTTTCACCTCGCAAAAGAAGGAAGTATTGCATTCTTATTCTCTTCTTTGTCTTATTCTAGAAAATGTTATATTTGTCTAAGACAATTCCTTTTGGGGATAGGTGTCTTTTGTACAAAGATCTCTTCTCCTCTAAGGATCTCCTTTACACATACTACAAGATATCCCTTTTCAACTATCTTATCCTTGCTTAAAGAGTGCAAAACTCTCTTGCTTGGATCTATGACATTGTTGCATTTTTTGGGTATCTTCTCTTGTGATGAGGGTAGGTATCCTTGTTCTACTTTACTCATGATATAAACATTACACTTTTTGAGCAATGGGTCATTCTCGAAACCAGAGCACAGACTCTTAGAGCGAGATGTCTCCATTTTTCTTTTATGCAAGGTGATTATTCTCGGAACCAGAGCACAGACTCTTAGAGCGAGATGTCACGCTTTTGTACTATACATATACAGGTTGTAGCATACTCGGGCATAGACTCCTATGAGGTGTTTCTAACCTCACTTACACACACATGCACGAGGTTGAGTGGAACTAGCGGCATAATGCTAGACTTTCTCACTCTCCTCCCTTACATGGATCACCTAGACAGACTCTAGGGGCTAGTTTTCCATGTCCTTTTTCCCATGGATCACCTAGACAAGATCTAGGGGCGAGAAGTCCATGTTTTCTCTTTCACTATTCTTCTCATGGATCACCAATGTGTGTATTCATGCTTTTTTCCTTTCTTTTCTTCTCTTTGCATTTTGTTTCCATTTACATCCTTCATCTTGTGTTAGAGAACTCTCAAATCCTCACACTCTTTGTTGTGTTGGAATTGAGATTTAGTCCTCTTTCTTACCAAATGATTCTCCATTAGTTTTTGATCTCATATCAAATCTTCTTGTGAGCATTTGTCATCAATATTCTTTAACAATTTGAAGTGGTAAACATGATACCCTGTTTCAACTCACTAAAATTAGCAAGCCGAAACAGGGGGGGGCATATAGCTACCCTCGAATTTTCATCACCTTCCTTAGTAAGCATTAGGTGATTTTGTGATCTAACGTGTGTTTTGTAGGGTACGGTTCCTAACTGTGTACTGCAGATACCGCTGGGGGCTTCGTTCGACAAACTTATGGATATATCATTTTTCAAATAATGTTTACTTTTCTGTACTTTAGCTTGCATATGCACGCAGTGTTCATATGACCGCTAAAGTGGGGGCTAAATGTAGCGTCGTAAATTGTACGCACTTGCTAGGGTGGTACAATTTCACACCTAGTTTAGCACCCACCTTGGCGCATTTTGCATTTTGCATTGCATTTTCCCTTTAGCACTTAATTAATTAAATTAATTAGGTCTAAGGTTCTATTTTATCATCTCCCATATCATAAAGTTGGGCCCTTTTCATTAAAGTGTGCCCCTTTAATTTTATTCCTCTAATACATCATTTAATCAAAAACCCTAATTAGGTCCTATTTTGAACTTGGGGGCTTGATTTCGGGGGTCAAAACATCTCAAAATCAGTTGTAACTTCGGGATTCTCTCTAAAATCATCATATCCGACGACCCTGAAAATTTGGTGAAAAGTTGTCAGGACCATGGCGCTCGGAGTGCACACGGTCCTGGACATTTTTCCTGAAATTTTAGGAGCGCAATCCAATCATAAAATAAAGCTTAACCCCAAGAAATTGGCGGGAGATTCAATCTCTAGGTCGGCCAAAAGTTGAAATTAAGACCTAGGGTTTCATATATAAGAGCTCTCTTTCTTCATTTGAAAGGATCCAGATTTTTGGTTTCAAGGACCTTCTATGCAGCGAAAGAGCAGATCTTTGAAGACTTCAACAACATTCAACATCCATCCATCAAGCATTCATCAATTTCATTCATCCATTTAGGGCTTTGAAGACATTGAAAAGCAATAGGGGATCACCGACTGAAGATTGGCTTGTACCCCTCCCTTGGGGTTGGGTATGATTTCATGTTGTTTGCATGTCTTTGCATAAGCCTCATTATATCACTTGTATTCATGCTTTAGATCTCTTTACATCTTGATTTGGAGCATTTACATTATCATTTGCAAGCAATTAGGGTTTACTTTCTAGGTTGCTCTAGCTTGCTTACTTTCATTTTAGGATCTTGCACACACACAAGGTCTGCACACACATTACTTTTTACAATACAACTTGGCTATTCGTGGAGGTGGAAATCACCAAAGCGGGGGTTTGACTAAGGCAAAACCCTACATAGCCGCCCACCATACCTTTTTCAGATATAAGTGCAAGTTTCGGGATTTGGACGACGCCGCAAGTTGCAGATCCGACGGAAGCAGACGGAGACTGAACTTCACACCAAATTGCAGAGAAAAAGACCAGGACAGGGGTGTGGGGCACCCTGGTCCTACCAGGACTGGGGCGCTGGGTGCCCTGGTCCTTCTCTCAGACAACAAGTTCAGCATTTCTGACAGCTTTTTCAGGTTGCAAAACAGCAGTTTCAGGTGCAGAATCAAGACAGTGGCGCCCACGCCCCCATCCCGAACATTTTCACTCAAACTTTAACTCTGGGTACGCATCTGCATTCTTGTCTTGTCCTTGTGTTTACAGCTTTCCATTATTTAATCTTAATTCTGCAATCTTGTTATTAGTTCATACTTACACTTTAGGATTAATAGTTGAACTTGCATCATTCTATCTATCATTTACAACAAAGGAATAGAAATCCTAATAGGTAGCCCGTGGCTCTCTCTTCCACAAAAAGAAGTAGCCAATTGTGTGATACCTCTAGGCTCTTTCGTATTCCACAAGTGTGTGATTGAAAGTGAGATTAGGGCATGTTTGCTTAGTGTCACTTTTTCCCCCACACACATGGATACAGAGGAACCAGAATAGGAAATGATAGAAGGCAATGCATATGCAAAACTTGTATCCAGTGAACCAGTCTTTGAACAAGTTCAGCCTTATCCTCCGGTCAATCAACCTGTCTCAACTAAAACCCCTCAGGATACGGATCAAGGCACCAGAGGTCACAAGTCTATAGCAGGAGAAGGTAGTACTCAAGAATAAACATCTCAAGCACCTTCTAGCACTGAAAATATTGACACTGAGACACTGAGTACCGAGACACCAAAGGACTCTACAGAGGCTAAAGAAACTGACCAAAGTGTTGCCTCTACTGAGCAACCTACAGAGGGTCATCAAGCCTCACAAGCCATTGTCTTAGTTCCACTAGTGAAAGGTAAAGAAAAGAAGATGAAAAAGCATAGTTTTAAAGTTGATTTGTCAAAGCCAATAATGTTGCCCAATGTAGACATATCAAAATTAAAGGGGCAAGCACTCATTGATTTCGGTGAACTATGCAAAGCAAAGGCTAAACAAGAGAAGCAAATGGTGATTCAAAAGAAGAATAAAGTACTTCAGAAGGTGAAAGCACTCTTAATAGATATGCTACCTGAAGCTACAGTGTCAATAGATGCAGCCATCCACATTCAACTGGATGAACTCCTAACAAAGATAGAGACATCTGGAGTAGATGCATCAGAATATTTGAGCAAGCTAAAAGACAAGGAGCTCACTGTAAAAATGATAGAAGAGGTATAGAAAGCTATAGCTATTGGCAAAGTTAAACTTGTCAAATTTATTGCTGAGTTGACTCCTCAACTAAAGCACATTCTTTATTTATTTCAGAAACTCTGTACATTTTCTTTATTCATTAAAGACATCAAAAATAAAATAGAGGCAATTGAGAAAGAGATCACTGATCTCTCAAATAAGTTGACCACATAGCCAAATTCAGTTCAGAATTTCTATACCAAGCTACAACAACTCATGGCTCAACAATTGGACCCCAGAAATGACGAACACAAAATTAGGATGGACATAATGACACTTCAGACAATATTCCTTCCTCATCTTTCATCCATCCAGGAACAGATCAACCAAGCCACATACTTGTCTACTACACCAGAGGGAAGCACTCTAGATGGCTTAATATCATTATTGGCTGATATTCAAGCACATAATTCTTTAATGGACAGTGCAAAGGATGCCCTCTCTGTCACTCTCACCAAAGCACAAACCAAGTACAAATCCATTTTTGACCAGTTGCCACCACCGAAAGGTAACTAAATTTTGATGTTTGTCAAAAAGGGGGAGTGATACATATTGGGGGAGTGATATAGTATTCAAAGTATCAAAGTATAGTATCAAGGAGTGTAGTATATAGGGGGAGTATACTGAGTAGAGTATCCAAGTGCAATGAACCGAGTAGTGAACAGAACAGTAAGCAAAGAATGAGTGCAGCACACAGAACATTGATCACCGAGCATACAAAAATTAGAAGTTTTGTATAGTATATCAATAAGGGGAGTATATCTGGATTTACTATTTCATTGACTATTGTATATACTATCAGTATAGTCAAATTTTGCAAGTATATAGATTATTGAGTTATAACTTTGAAAGTAGTTTTTGTCAAACATCTCAACTAATGTCAAAAGGGGAGATTGTTACTACTTATCAAGTTGCCATTAGTTTTATGTTCAAAGTTATTCTATATACTCTAGTCGGATACTACTACCGAAATATTCAATTGGTATGCACAGTCCAGTTGGTTATAGAAGAAAGTAGTCTCAGAGCGTAGTATACACCAAGTTGTCTACCGAGTATCATTCCATGTCTACCGAGCAGCAAAGATGACACATCGAGTTGATATACACCGAGTGAAACATGTTACCAGATTCATTGAACCTATACATACATATGAAAATGTGTTACAAGATCGAGGCACATAGAACTGTTATCACATTGGAAATTGCACTTAAAGATTGTGTATGATTTTGAGGTCATCTAACCAATGAAATATTTTGCATGCTTATTCATTCAATAAAATATATTTGTAAGATTGAAGCAATGAATGGATCACCGACATAAGAGATCTATTTATACAACATGGATTAAGATTAGATATATACATGTAGCATGACAGAAGGGAATATATAGAAATATACAAAGCAAGACATGTGAAAGCACTAAGTGTTATGACTATTACAGAGACACAGAGGTCACTGAGAAGGATTTCAAAGAACAGTCAAAGAATAGAGTAAACAAAAGGGTTTATCGAGTTACTATATGGGTTACCAAGGTATGCTATAAGCAAGGTAATCTTATTCTGAGCACATAGAATCTGCTATAACATTCCAAATGTAAAGTTGCAGATATTTGTAATGATTTTATTGTAATATTTTGAAGTTGTAAGAGAAAACCTTTAACAGGGTAAAAGACTCTAATCAAGTCTATAAATTGTAAAACCTCTAACCAGGTGCAACATTTAGATTAAGTGTTGTAAAATCCTTTAGCAAGGTAGATCTAACAGATCTTGATACTCCTAATAGGGTAAGCTATCATAAATAGCTAAACATGTAGCTCTAACCGAGCAATCTTTATTATTCAGTAGTGAAGTTGTGGGTGCCATCCCCACTGTAGTTTTTCTCTCTAACCAAGAGTTTCTGCATAACCAAAATACATGTGTTATGGAGTGAATCATGTATGATTGTTATCTAATTATTTTAGCTTTATATTATGTTACTGCACTATTCGGTTTATGCATAACAATAAAGTTATTATTGAAGAAATGTTTTGAAGTACTGATTCACCCCTCCCCTCTCAGTACATTAGCTTTCCATATTGGGCCTAACAATATCCTATTTCTATGATCATAGTAAAGTCCTGCAAATCTAATAATGACATACATCATCTCAAATTTATCCTATTCTAGAATCATATAGAGTTATATATCATAAAGCATATAAATGAATCATCAACATACATCAATGTTATCCAAATCATGGAATCATATAAGTTCTAAATCTAGATATAGCTGACATATGTTAGATCAAGATTATCCAATCAGTGGATCTTTTAGGATTTCAAATTCACAACACATCAAAATGTATACCTCAAGGTGAAATGATTCCATAACCTGGTTCAAATACTGTTCTCACCAATCTATCCGTCTATCATAGCCCATCCTATTGAATTATAGCATTTATTAATAGGGTCAAACATGGTCAACTAAGTTAATCAAAGCTTGGTTGAGGAGGGCCTTACATTTGCAGCATATTGTGTTAGTCCTTGTGGTGGCCACCAATTTTCCTTCCTCATTGGATGGTCCTTGTAGTTTTCTAGTGCCAATCTAGGGTTCCTTTGTTTCCTCGACCAATCAGTATCTACTGCGGCAGATGCAAAGATATCTTTATTTATTGTAGATTTAGATTTATTTTGGCTAATTGGGAGGCCCCTTGGAACCCTAGTCGCGTCCTTGTGGGTTTGATTTAGAGTAATCGGGATTGAATTTTCTCCCATAGTGCAGGATTGCATAGATGATAGGGCTTCAAATCTGTTTGCTAAACCCACCCTGGTTTTGTGGGCATTCTGTAAAAATGAATTAGCTTGCCATGGGGATTTCTTCTTTGTCCCATGGTTTTTTTTTGGGTGAAGGATGGACTTCACAGCTAGATGTGACTTCTAGATCACTAATTTCTATTTACCACTTTTCGTGGTTTGGAAGAACTTTTGCAGAGCCATTTTCTATTTTTGAAACTTTAAGATGCTCCAATGTATATCTTGTTAACTAGGTTTACAAACCCTTTATTATTTAATTAAAGTCAATTTCTAAATAATTAAATAGTTTCTTTAAATTATTTAATTAACTAATTTATTCTTCTAATTTTATTAATTCCCCAAATTCTAATTTCATTTAATTCATATTCTTCTAATTCTTCAAATTCAAATTCATATTCTTCCAATTGCAAATACATGTGCATGATTTCAAAAATCAAATTGAAAATCAAAGTCAAGTTCTAAATATATTCAGATAACAAATTGAATTTAAAATAAATTCAATATTTGAATTAAATCTCATGCAAAGATTAAATTCAAAATCAAAGTCAAAGTGCAAGCACATGCTAAATTAATTAACTCAATCAATTAATTAATTAATTCATTATCTTTCCAATCTCTATTTCTATCTTCCACTTTGCTTTTTTCCAAAAATCTTTCAATTAGTTTGTTATCAGTGTTTTGAATATTGATGGATGTCCTACCTTTTTTCCTTAAAGGTCTTTCAAATTTTGGATTGATCCTTGTCTACGAGTCCATGGTTCTTAATGGTTTAGGGTTTTGCAATTTCAAAATCATTTAAAACAATAAACCTTTGTGTCACATTATTTCCAAGTCACTTCTATTTACCTGTTGCTTTTTCAACTTAAGTGGAAGGGTCACCATGTCGTCAAAAGGGGCCATTTTGATTTTTTAAGGCTTAGGCAGGCTCTGTTTTAAAATTGAAATGTTTCATATTTTTCTAAGTCCTATGTTTTTCCCATATGTATGTGTCGAGTTCCTAAAGGCCGGATGAGTTTCTTTTGATCCAACGGTTGTCATGATATCATGATGGGAAGTTGCGCATTGAATATTCATCGCGAGTTAGCGACAAATCACTAGCAGTGGGCCCGATCAGATAGTTAATGCAGGCAGTTAGTGCAGACAGTGAAGTGGTGGTGGTTAAGTAATGAAGGACCTTAAATATCGAATGGTTGACTCGTGATCCAACGGTTGTCACTAGACCGCGATTGAGAGATGCCTGACCTTTACTCATCGCGGACTAGTGACTAAATGGTGGGTTTGGCCAAAGTGGGTGGCTTAGGCGGGTTAAAGAGTTGACAAGTTCAAGGAAGATTGACAGTTGTCACTGGACCACAATGAGGAGATTCTTGAACTTTAAGCTTTGCGGATCAGTGACAAAGAGCAGATGAGTGACTAAGTGACGGGCCCACTTGGAAAGCTAGTATGATTAAAGGATGTGCTAGTTTCGCATGATCTGACGATGGTTGCTGGACCGCAATTGAAAGTTGCTTGAATTTTAATCTTTGTGGATCAGTGACTGAAGGGAAAATACTTAGAAGAAGCCCTTCTAGTCCATTGGAGATGAAATTTGAAATTTCAAAAGGATTAAATACAGAAGTGTGCAGCCTTATTGATAGTAATTAATGCTCAGTTGTCATTAAGGCTCCTCCATACGACATTGTTTTGAAATGCAAATTTGCAAAGAAGAATTCAAGAAGATCTGCAAAGAATAGGTGCACGGTTTTGTGATTTCTCAGGCAACAGGTAAGTTATTCTATGACTGTGCTTTACAATTCCTATTTGTGTGGCATTATTTGGTGCTTGAAATTTAGAAGAGGTTATTTAAATAACAATTGAAGTAAGGATAGATTTAAGATGGCACCACAAAGGGAATTCAAGGGAAAGATAGATTACCAAGAGAGGGCTATCTGTGATGACTTTCTAGAACAACTAGGTCAGTCTACAAATAGTGCAGCCAAGATAAAAGAGCTCGTGCCCAAATCTCCCTGCCTGTGGATTAGTGACAGTTTATACGACAAGGGATGTTGGCTGAGAGATGCCCAAATAGGTATGACAGGTCTAGGTTTGTTTAGGGTAGGATTTGGTCAGCGAAATACACCTGCTCCTATAAATAGTATATGGGAATTAGATGTTGGATAACTAGTGGTGCCTGGAATCTTCATGGACGTTGATTTGTTGAACCAAATTGGAAAAAGTTATGACACTGTCACTAGGACTGTGAGGAATGTAAATGGGGGGCCCTTAATTGAAATTAATGATGATGAATTCAGAAGGGTTTTCCAGTTGAGTGAGGCCTCAAACTATTTGGAACCCATTGATTTTGAGATGTTCAAGAAGGTTTATGATGCCTAGAGGGATCATCTTAGGAGTGGGCCATTGAAGGATTTTTTTGCAAAGATAGGAGGATTGACATTGGTAGGCCCTAGCACAATGAAGCCCTTCCCTAGGAATTTCCTCACTTTAAGGGCTAAGGGTATATATTGGTCTCTATGTCAAATTATTGGGGAAGATGCAGAGAATGCCATGCCTACCCATTATATGCTTATGATGGCACAAATTTTGAACCCGTCCTTAGCAGTAACATGTGATTTTGCACCTTATCTTATAGATTCCATTCATGAAGGTCTAATCGGGATAAATAATGCTAAGGTGGATAGGCCTTTCGGCTAGTACTCCCTGTTGATGCACATGTTCTTGTTTAAAGTTGCTGAATATTTTGTAAAGGATATAGATCTATTAAGGGAAAAGGATGGTGAAGACATGCATGTTCAGTTATGGAGTACATATTTGTCCTGGGCTAGAGAGGATGCAAGTTACTTGAAATTTGACATATGCTTTACACCTAGGCTCAGAATCCATTTATGTCAAGAGAACCCTAGGATCCCAAAGGCTCTCCTTGAATTCATTAGACCAAAGGAGTTTGTTGAGAATATTAAGATTTTGTACAATTGGGGTGAAATAATCTTGTTGATGGACTTAAAAAGCACTGAGAGGGGGGGTGAATCAGTGACTCCAAAACAAACACTACTTTAAACACTAACCGATAGATGAATTTAACCAAGCAATTAAACAAAATACATTATATCCAAAATGAAATAACAACATCTGCATAAAGTAGAACATCCACCATACACAAGTGTTTATACGTGGAAAACCCAAATAGGTAAAAACCACAGTGAGATGGAACTCACAAGTTAACTATATGCAGTAATAGAAAACTGACCGGTTAAGGTCTTACAAAGAGCTCTGCTAGGAGTGAATCTCGTTAGAGATTAAAAGCTTGATTAAAAGCTTATACCCTATTAAGAGTAACCTTGCTGAAGGATTTTAGAATCCAAACTAATAGATCACCTAGGATTTGTACAGTGAAGCTTGTTAGAGCTTACCTGGTTAGGGGATTTGGTTCTGTTGTAATGATTAGAAAACAACAAGAAAGATTTGATCTATTCTGAGTAGCACAAAATTGCTTGATCATATCATTCTAAGTACATTCAACACTGCTCTCCATCTAAACACTTATCACTCTTCAACAAAAGTATTCGTATAGATTACATCTACTATATCTATTCTCTCTTTTTAATCTCCCACAAAATGCTTCACTCAGATGTCTTTAAATAGGCATTCAGACCTTATGTCAGCCATAGGAGCACAATTTCCTAGGTCTAGTGTATCTACACATTTAAGAATAACTCATCACAAAAAATGACCGCCAAACAAATGGTGTTGGTAACTCATCACAAAAATGATATACTGGTTAGAGCAGTCGATACCAGTTGGAATAAAATTAGTGAATTGTTGTCCAAGAATCTTCCACTTGATCTTCACCTTCAACTTCATCTTCACTTTGATGTCATCTTAGTGTTACCACGGGTTATCTATTAGGCACATACTAGTTGACACAAAGTATCAGTTAGAGATAGACCTTAAACATACCGATGGGTAGTAAAAACCAATTGAAGTTATACCAGTAGCCAATGTTATCTTATGTGTGTGAGAGTGTTTCATCAATAACAACAAGTGATGAATACATTACAATCATCATCAAGTCAACAATCTCCCCCTTTGGCATTGATGGCAACACTTAGAAATATTTGAGTAATACAATACCGCTAAGTGTGCATACACAACATATTTACACATATATACTCATACTACCTTTGAATGTAATGCTCCTCCTTAATGTTGTAATACTCCCACTTAATGCATGCATAAATACAAAAAAATTCAAAAACACACATACATATTATTACTCCCCCTTTGACAACAATGCCAAATGTAACATATACCTTGCATAACCTTTCTATTTCCTGCTCAGTCTCAACTTGATTCTTAGAAATATCAAAATAAAAGAAAGTAATATTGGAGGTAGAGGCAAGATACTTTCCTCTAGATTCAAAAGCTTTCTTCAACAGAGTGCCATTACGATATAAAGCCATTTTGCCATTTTCAATGTGCTTAGCCAACTTATCTCCATATGCCTTCTTATAGCTCTTCTTTGAGATATCTGAGCAACATCTTGAAGTGATTTGATTTGATCAGATGCATCTGCAACTAACTGACCAAGTTTGCTGATAGGAGTAGGAAGATGTGGGACAGAGGTTTCTGATAGTAATCCAGATAAAATTTATACAGCATTCTGAATTGTCTCTTCCTCAATTCTTTGTTCTTTCAACCTCTTCTTCTGTGCATGAGATTGCATAACATTAGAAATCTTCATCATTTCAAATGCACTCAAGGTATTTATGTCAATAGGTCCTGCAATACTTAAAGAGTCTTCATCATCATCATCATCATCAAGTAGTTCTGGCTTTGCCATTTCAGGGGGTGTACTCTTAATGATGGCTCTTTTTGTGTTCTTCTTTGTTGCATCTTCTGGTTGCTGAGTAGTAGCTTCCACAATGGATTCCTTTTGAGTGATCTTAGTGATTGATGGAGATTGGGCTTTCTCTAGTTGTTCAGTTGCCGATATATTGACCTCCTTTAGTTGAGTACCCGATTGATCAACTATTGTATCATGTACTTCTATGATTGAAGGAGGATCCATATCTAGTGCAGTAATATCTTCAGATAGGTCCACTGTATCCTGAATATCCTCATCAACAAGAATAAAAGAGTCATCCTTCTTCTTGGTTGAATAGACTATATCAGCTAGAACAATTTCCTCTTCATCCATTTCTGGTCGAGGAACATCTTATGTGGTATCATCCTTACGGCTTGAGTGGATGACATCTTCCCTCTGTTTGATTATACAGGCTAGTTGATGTGTCTCAGACTCAACAACTGACCTTTTTCCATTTAGAAGCTTTAGTCTTCTTACTATAAAATCAAAATATGCTTTGTATTTCTCAGTTAAAGCACTAATTCCATTTGATGATAGATTGGGGAAGTACTGTACAAATACTTCATCAAAAATCTTCTTTTTTATTTGACTAGCTTCTTCCCATTTATCTAATAAAGTATTATACAAAGAGACTGAAATATCTTTCTCCAATTCATGTGGAGATCTACTGTAATGACCCAGATAGTTTAGTACCTATTGAAGTACTTGCTTCTGCTCATCTTCAGTAAAATAATCATAATGTTCTTTGACATTGTCAAACCTATTTCTTCCCAATAACTTCATTATTCATTCAAATATTGTTGCAGGTTTGTAGGTGGCGATGTCTATAGATGTAGTTGCCTTCGGCACTACCTTTACCTTCTTAGGTGTTTTGCCAGTTTCTTTTTCCTTTTTAGGTTCTTCTTTAGATTTTGTACCCTCAGACTTTGGTTGCAAAATCAGTTTCATGTTCCTCTTCTTTGGTACACTCTCTTTTTTCTCAATTGTTTTAGGTGTTGGTTCCTTCTTGTTTAGGACACTTCGAGTCACCCTTGTAGTTTTCTTCACAGGAGATTTTTCCTCACTTTTCTTTTTCTTTCCTTTAGCTTTAGCTACAGGTGCAGTATTGGTTTTAGCAGGTGCAGCTTAGATTGCTAGAATGTCCAATTTTGCCTTCTTTTTGTGTATAGGCGATGCTAACAAGGTATTAGCATAGCCAACTAGTAAGTCATGATTGACCTCGTAGCCCATATCTTCCAACTCTTCCTCCCTTGGTTCAATTTCTTGCATCAAGCAAAAGTCAGTGGTAACCGTAAAGATTATGTCTTTCTTAAAGTGTTTTACCACATCTTTAGGTAACCTCATTCTGAAGCTCATCTTCTTCTGAAATTCATTAAAGTACTTGTCCGTGGCAGCTAAAAAGGTATTCTTTATAGCCTTAATGTTGTTCTTGATCTATGCATTAATTGGTTGTTATTTGGACCATTCAATGTCACCTATACCAGGTAGAAAATTCTAAAAGTAGAAAAATAACCCAACCAACAGCTGACCAAATTTGAACTTCTGAGTATTGTCCTTCTCAATGGATTTTAAATTTTGAAATAGTTGGAGTCTAATAGCTTCACAAATATCATAGTATTCATTTCCAACAATCATACTATGTGCTATATGAATTGTTGCAGATGGAACACTGTTAAGTCTACTGGAGTAAAATACACTGTAGCCTATCACCATTGCTGCAAGTTTCACCCCAGGATCTGTGATATTGTTAATAGAGAAAGAGCACCCATCAGAAGTAGAATCAGTTAGCTTGAAGACAGTGTCTTTTGTAATTCTCCTCAACTTGGGGACTTTACCGATTGAGTAATAACCTGTTACAACCCTAATAGCCTCCTTGGTTATTGTGTGAGTCCTCTCCAAATACATATTTTTGTAGTGGACTCGACTCAAAATTATTCTTATGTGTTCATCCTCAAAGTCTTCAAGAAAGTAGGTAGCATTATGAAACCCTTTTTCATAAACCCTAGCATATTCAGCTTCAATCTTTCCATCCTTATTACAGAGTGATTTCAGCTAAGTAAAGATATGAAGAGTTCCCAAATCTTCAATTTTGCAATCTATATAGCTGGACAAATCACCTTTGACTATGACTCCACTTGGGACTTGCAACAATGCATTATAAGACATAATTTCATCTACCTTTAGAGCTTCCTTAGGGTCAATAGTGATCATCAACCTCCCTACAGATTTAGAAGTAGATGCCATTCTAGATAAACAAGTTTCGAGGCGATATACAAGGAAATACCTAGAATTTCACATGTCGCTTCAATTCCTGATTGGACCGATCAAATGCACTCTCATTCGCTTCTTTGCAGCTTTCAATTCAACTTGATTTCTCTTAATCATGGAGCAATTCACCAATTCGCACCAAGACAATCTTGATCTGCTCTGCAATCGCTTCAATTTCTTCCCTTTTTTTTTGAAAGAGTTAGGGTAAAAATGATAAGGTAAAACTTGTTTTTATTATTTTTACCAACCATAATAAATGCTCTTACTTTTAGGTTAAAAACCCTAATTTCACTGCTTAAGTGAAATACTAATTGATTAACACGTCAGCACAAAGTTACCAAAATTGAAAATTCAAAAAGATTCTTTCTCGCTTATTCAAAAAAAGGGTCCAAAATATGTTTTACCATTATGCTCCCCTTAGCCATTTTAGATAGGCTTAAGTCACTGGTGCTAGACTCTCTTCATTGGGTGAAGGAGTGATTTCTTCTACAAGAAATTCTTTGCTTTTCTTCTTCCAAGTCTGGTTCATATCTTCTCTTGTTTCTTCAACATCAATTTTCTTCTTGCCTTTCTGATCCTTAGTAGAGTTGATCAGTTTGTTGTTTTTGGTTTTGCAAAACTTTGCCAGGTGCCCCAGTTTGTTGCAGTGGTAACAGACCATACCAGATGATCTCTAGGGTCCTAAATTTCCTCTTCCTGTTTTTCTCTGTAGTTCATGGCCACATGGCCAAGGTTATTACAAAAGGTACAAACAATGTTTGTTCCCTTTTCCATTTCAAATGGACTAAACCGCTTGCCATAGGATCTTTGCCAGTTCCTATTTACCCAGTTATCAAAATTCCTTGTCCAGTTACCATATGGTCTAGGATGCATGTGTGGTATAGGATTGTTTGATCCATATCTGCACTCAATATGTTTATGCCCATACATTCCACAAGTGTAGCAATGTCCTTCGGAATTTCTAGACACATACCTAGCATTAATATTGTAACTTGCATTCATGTTAGGTTTGTTCCTACAAGCATTTGCAGTATGACCAGGCTTATGGCAAACAAAGCAGACAGGTTTAAAGGCCTTCTTACCGATAGTCTTATTAACTTTTGAATCATTTTTATTCTTTGGATAGTTGCTCTTTGTCCCAGAGGATTCACCTTTTTCAATTGTATGAAAACCAAGTCCAAAGATATCACCCTTCATTCTTTGTGATTGAATTTGTTCTTCCAGCATGGTAGAACTTTTGACAAACTTTTCCAGTTTCTCATTGGCTTCAGTAAGCTTATTGACAAGATCCTCATTGTGCTTAGACAGATTCACTTTCAGAGATGATGCCAACTCAAGATCTAGCTTTAGGTTTTCCTTTTCTTCTGCTTCAGCTATTAAGTCCTCATGCATAGTGTCTTTTTCCTGTTTGATCTTTATGATTTCCTGATCTCTTACCTTGATAAGATCTTCAACAGCTCTTCTTGCTTCCAGCTCCTGGCTCATGTGGATAGTGAGACCTTCCAGTTCTCTTATTAAATTCAGTTTCTCACCCTGCAACTTTTTAACTTCTTCTGATAAAGCATCAATATTAGCTTCGGTTGAAGAACTATTGTTAGATATTTCTAACAATTTTTTAGATAACCCTCTCCTCTTGACTTGAGAAGCTTTCAATTTTCCCCTAAGGGATTCAACTTCATTTCTACTAGCTTCTAGCTCTCTAACCATCTCAAAGTAGCTTTTGTCCCCCATGGTAGTTTCAAGATTCCCTTCTAATCGGTTAGGCTTCAAAGAAGTTAGGCTCTGATAGCAATTGATGGACTTGAAAAGCACTAAGAGGGGGGGGTGAATTAGTGACTCTAAAACAAACACTACTTTAAACACTGATCGATATATGAATTTAACAAAGAAGTTAAAAAAAATACATGCTCTCCAAAATGAAATAACAACATCTGCATAAAGTAGAACATCCATCATAACACAAGTGTTTATACGTGGAAAATCTAAATAGGTAAAATACATGGTGAGATGGAACTCACAAGTTAACTATCTCCAGTAATAGAAAACTGACTGGTTAAGGTCTTACAAAGAGCTCTGCTAGGAGTGAATCTTGTTAGAGATTCCAAGCTTGATTAGAAGCTTATACCCTATTAAGAGTACTACCCTGTTAAGAGTAACCTTGTTGAAGGATTTTAGAATCCAAACTAATGGATCACCTTGTTAGAGGATTTGTACAATGAAGCTTGTTAGAGGTTACCCGGTTAGGGGATTTAGTTCTATTGTAATGATTAGAAAACAACAAGATAGATTTGATCTATTTTGAGTAGCACAAACTTGCTTGATCAAATCATTCTAAGTGCATTCAACATTTCTCTCCATCTAAACACTTATCGCTCTTCAGCAAAAGTATTCGCATATATTACCTCTACTATATATGTTCTCTCTTTTTTATCTCGCACAAAATGATTTGCTCAGATGTCTTTAAACAGGCATTCAGACCTTATGTCGCATCATTGCTAAATTGCAAAGCCAGTTGATGGGACGGAACCAATAAGGTAAGTCTTCAACACTGATGATTTCCTCTTCTCCTGCAAGACCTCCACCTACTAGCCCTATCATTGAATTTCCACCATCTTCAGCACCCTCTAGCTCTCAAATGATTGAGATTACTCCTCAAGAACTAGAAAACCTGAAACAGGCTCAGGCCTTATATGCAGGGAAATATGAGGAAAAGGTAAGGGCCACAATCTCCAGTTTTGCAGATACAATAAATGCCTCATTGCTTTACAACAATGTGGGAAAAATTATTCAGATATGGAATGAGCTGAGGAGAGATAAGGCCATTTTGACACCCATTTTTGACAGATGGAGGCCTAGGGAGAAATATCTAGAGTTCATGTGTGTATCCTGTGATGAAGCAAGAGCCAATCCTATTATCAAATCCACTTCTGATGTCGCTAAAGTCTTAATGCAATTGGCAGCAGAAGTGGATAATGTGGATAGAAAGGTTAATTTGTGTAAGAAGGAATACACTGATCAAGTTTTTGAGTTGCTCCCAGGAATTTTTTCTAATCCGGATCAGTTAAAAGACAAGCAAATATGGCTTAAGGAGATAGAAGCTAAATTGTCAGCAAGGGTTAAAGGAATCATTGATCTTGATGATACTTCTTTCTTTGTTGTGACAATACAGGAAATAGAGAAAATTAAATCACATTATGGTTTTCTTAATTCAGAAGTCAACAAACTAGGAAATTCTTGGAAAAGGTTGACTAAGATTAAAGATGATGTGATTAATTTTTCATGGCCGACAGAAGAGATATATAGTGAGTGGGAAATTAAGTATGTCACCCATGATCCGGAACAGTTGGAGAGCGCCCTTGAAAAAATAGAAGAGGTTGCAACCGAACAGCCTGTTGAACAGACTACAGAGGCTGAAAAGAGCTTGTAACTGTTTTTTACGGAAAACTTGTAACCTCTTTATTTTTGAAAAGAAATGAGTGTAACAAACTCTCCTCAAGAAGTCCGAAGCTTTGTGCATCCATGTTGTTATAAATGGATACCAAGACTATGGAAAAAATGATCAAAAAATTTTGTAAGAAAACGCTGCAGAAATTTATCTAAGCTTTTCTAAGTTTAATGGAGAATCAGAATTTATTGTAATATTTCTTGAACTTAATATCAATATACAGGCCATCGGTTTTGAGTAAAGCTTTGTGTTGTCTTCAAGTTTGTTCACAAATTTATTTACTATTTTCATTCTGAATAATCCAGGGTTGTTCTGTTTAAAATGGAATTGCAAAGCAATTTTAGTATAAGTGTTTGTTAGCTTTTCTCTTTAGGAGAGAAATTAAATACGTGAGATCACTCATACCAATAATTTCTTTGGGAGGAACTTTGAATTTTGAGGACCATAGCTTATTTTGGAATGCTTGAATTCTTGTATGTGTCAGGCATATATAAGGATTAATGGAAACCAAGCCGACGGGATGTATAAAGATGTATTGTTTAAGGAGTTTTATTTGAGTTTAGATGACTCTGTGACCTTGGATAAGGCACTGGTATTAATTGAAGTTGTTTATTGCATACTTTGTTGATCAAAATACTGAATTTAAGTACAATTTCCATCCTTTGTTTTCAGTTGATTTCAAGGTGAATAAATCCACTGGTTTTCTGGACTGGTTTGCTGTGGGTTTATGTTTGAAAGTGTGAATTTAATTCACAAAGGTATACCCACCTGGGCTCCGAGGAAGCCCGAAGTGTAGAAGGTTTAATCAAACCTTGTCATATGTTGTCTTGAGAATTTCCTTATCTTTGATGTCTCTTCTGCACCAAGCTCAAATCATATTACTCTAAGGATATTAAAGGGAATCAGATTTTGAAGACAACAGAAAGGAAAGCATTATGCCAGCAATTTTTCAACATAGAGAACAACATTCAATTTGTATGATGGTTTCACCAATGCAAGCACTCTGAATTTATATAATTTGATTATATCTAAGAGTGCAAAGCATTCCCAAATCAAATAATTAAGCAAATTAAGCAATGCACAAGTTCAATTTTGAATTTAAAAATTAGAGTTTTAATGAAATCGACCTCTAAATTTTTAAAATTTGCAAGGAAATCAAATTTGTAAATAAAAACTTGAATTTCAAATTGCTTAAATACTCAGATCTAAGAACATAAATCAAAATTAAAGGTATTCACATTGGGTTCACCAAAATGTGATGCATAAAAATGGAACCAAGTGGCTAAGACCTAATCCCACTCTCATGTACACGCAGTGGAATATGAAAGAACCTAGGGAGATATCTCATGTTGACTACTTCTTGTAGAGGAGAGAGGGAGTCAAGTAATATCTCTTAGGGTTTCTATTCCTCTGTTGTAATATAGAGGAGGTGTACAAAATATGATGCAATAACCAACTATGCTAGGAGATGAACAATGAAGCCAACATAAACTACAGAATCTGATTGAACTGAAATTGAGAAACTAAACATAGAGAAGTGAGGGGAATCTAGATGTTCACCTGTGCCTAAAATTTGGAGCTGACTAGGTAGGACCAAGGTGTTGGGCACCCTGGTCTGTGATACTACAAGAGGCTGAAACTGCTAGATCTGGGATTCTAAAGTCCTGAAATACAGAACTGCCAAAAAATGTTAAAAAATCCAGAGGACCAAGGTGCCATGCCCTAGTCCTAAGAGGATGATGGTACCACACCCTAGTCCTTAAATATTGAGGTCAAATTTTGAGGTTGGATCTGTATCTGCGTGCTCTGTCAATTTTGAAGATCGTGCATCTATCAGATTTTTGTACCTACACTTACAACTTGAAAAATGGTGTTTAGGTGGCTATATAGGGTTTTGCCTTAGTCAAACCCCTTTTTTTGGTAGTTTCCACCTCCACAAATAGTTGATAATGTATTGAAAATGTGTGTGCAAGAATCTTGTGTGTATGCAAGATCCTAAATGAACAAGAAAGTAGATCTGGAGTTCTACCCTATGCTTTGGAGAGTAAACCCTAAATGAGTGTAAATGTAAATGTAAATGCTTCAAATCACAAATAGAATAATGGATCTAATTTATGAATGTAAATCTAAAAATGAATATTATGAAGCTCATACAAAGACATGAAAATAACATGAAACCATACCAAACCCTAAGGGAGAGGTACAAGCCAATCAACAATTGGTGATCTCCTATTATTCTTCAATGTCCTCAAAGATCCTAATTGATGTTGAAAATGATTGATGAAAGATTGATAAATTCTTGATGAATGCTTGATTTTTTTATTGTAGACTCCACATAACCTATACTTTCACTTCGTAAGAGGCTCCTTCAATTACTAGAGAATCGGATCCTTCAAATGAGGAAAGGAAAGGCTATATGTATGAAACCCTGACTTTGTTTTGAGTCATAGGCTGACCTAGAAATGATTATTTTCACCAATCTCTTAGATTTGAATTTTAAAATATTGCCCAAACATGCTCCCAAAATTTGGGGAGAAAAAGTCAAGACCAAGTAGGTAGCTACCTGGTCCGAACACACGGTCTGACCAACTTTTCGCCAAATTTTTGGCGAAGCAAGATATTGTGATTTTAAAGTCAATTCCAGTAGTATATAGGAATTTGAGATGTCTAGATATATGAAATCGGGCCTTGAATGTCAAAATAGGACATAATTAGGGTATTTGATGAAATGATTTATTGAAAAAATAAAATAAAAAGGGGCACACTTAATGTAAAAGGCCCAATTTTATGATGTGTAGAGGAATGAAAACACACTAAGGAGGGTGCTAACCTAAGCATGGAATTGTACCACCCAATTAAGGGTGTACAATTTACTACGCTATAGGCTCTAACTAGGGAACATCTTCTAATCAATCGCAAGAATGATTTTGAAGGAGTACAACCTTAGATCTCCAAGTGCCTTCCTCTAATCCATTGGGCCATAGAATCAAGCAACCAAAAACCAAAAATAAAAGAAAAAGAAGGAAAGACAAGTGAAAGACCAAAAAGAACCACTGTAAAATTATTTACAAAGGAGCTTGAAACTTCACTTTGTGAACAATTTGAGATGATGTCCATTGATAGGAAATGCAAATAGGGTACCATCATGATATGCCAAAAGGTAACTGGATCCTCCACATACTTGATGTATAATGAAAGCACCAGTCCACAAGGAATCAAACTTCTCATGCATTCCTTTTGGTTCATGTCTCTTATCCCAGAGAAGGACAAGATCACCAATTTTTAAATTTCATGATTTGGTTTTCTTATCAAAGAGATGTTGGCATTGTATTGTCATGGATGTCAACTGGTATAGGATGGCAACCAATATGGGAGATGTATGTGCAATACTATTATTGATGCATACCTGAAGTGATGTTGTTGATGTCTCTAATGTCACCTAGCTTAGCAGGTCACCGGTAAGGAAGAGAGTGCCATTCAGTATAATGATCATTGGACTCACCAGTACACAAGATAGTATTGACTTGTGTTGAAGACATGGACAGGAGACCGGTATGGTATAACACCGGTGAGTGACATGTTGGTAGTGCATTGCTGCCAACCGATAAGAGAGAAAGATGTTGGGTTGTTGGTTGTGATGAAGAGGCGGAATATTACAAAAATCACATCAACATCGGAGGAGAAGTGTGTGCAGGCCATCGATATGCTGTGTGGATGTCAATCACCAGGACTCCCACCGGTAAGTAATAATATTGAGGTTATATCCTAATATGCATGGATTTCTTCATAGTCCTCTAAGATAAGACAAAATAATTGAAGGCAAGTTATTAAAGGCTCACACTAGATCAAATGGTGAAATACTAAGTTGCCTTAGGTGCATGAGATCGGAGATATGCACTAAATCAGTCAAGTAAACATGATGAGTTGCCGATACAGAGAAGGAAATGATATGTTTGTCACTTTGACAAATAAGTTGATAGGAGAACCAGTCAAATGATGAATAAGGTAAGGTTGAGTAGTTGCACATAGAGAGTGTAACCAGATTGAAGATGGAGAAAGTGATGAACTTGTAAATCACTGAGAGGGAAGGGTGAATCAGTGACACCAAAAATAGTACTACTTTAAACACTGACCGGTAGATAAACATAACAAGTTGGTTAAACAATATGCATGCAATAAAAAATGATATAACAACATCCACAATAAGTAAAACATCCACCATAACACAAGTGTTTATATGTGGAAAACCCAAATAGGTAAAAACCATGGTGAGATGGGACTCACAAGTAAACTACCTGCAGTAATAGATAACTAATTGGTTAAGGTCTACAAAGTGCTCTACTAGAAGTGAATCCTGTTAAAGATTACAATGCTTAGTTAAAAGCTATACCCTGTAAAAGGTATTACCCTATAAGGAGTAATCTCGATGGAGGATTTATGAATCCAAACTAATGGATCACCTAGTTAGAGGATTTGAACAATGAAGCTTGTTAGAGCTTACCCGGTTAGGGGATTTGACTGAAAACAATAGGTGATTTGATCTAGTAGTAGCACAAATTTCTTGTATAGATCCTCTTCTATGCACTTAACACTTGTTCACCAACATACTCTCTAACTTAACACTTCTTCCTTTGCACATAACATATCACTTTTGCTCATACAAAAAAATTCATTGTGATGTCAATATATAGACATCTAGATTTCATGTCGGCCTCTAGAAATCATAACACAATTACCTAGGCGCAGTGTATCTGGTCAAGTGATCATAACTCATCACAAAAATATCGCCAAACCTTGTCGGTAAGGATAATTCATCATGACTTGTGATAAATCATCACACAATCAATGAATACCGGTTGGAACAACAATACCGCTTGGAGTTGAACATATAAACCATGTATCCTTGATGCTCTTGTGATAATATCCACTAGATCTTCATGTTGATGTCGAGTATGTATTACCACTAGTTTTCTACATGTATATACAGGTTGTCACCATGTATCGGTTAGATGTAAACCTCTAGTATACCGATTTTAGTATGAACAACTTTGAAGTCACACTGGTAGACAATATGAACATATGTGTGTGTATGTGTTTCATCAATTACAACATATGATGAACTTATTACAATCATCATCAAGCCATCAATCTCCCCCTTTGGCATTGATGGCAACACTTAGAAAATTTTCATTAATACCGCTAAGAGTGCTTACAAAAAAAAAATTATACACATATACATATACTCCCCCTTACCACATACATCATACAAAATTTTCAAAAACACACATATATATTTCTATTCCTCCTTTGACAATAATGCCAAATTGAAAATAAATAAATAAATATATATATATATATATAGAAAAGTTTGTATCAAAATGTTTTACATATACAAAAACTTGAAAAATTGAATCAAGATTCATGCATTCGCAAGTCTCATGAAAATAACATTAAAGTTCCTCTTCAACTGAGATAAAGCATGTTTTCATGTCTCCAGCACGTTCTCAATGTATTCAAGTGTATACATAATCTGTGTATGGAACTCTTCCATTGAATCAAGTGTACAAGTTTCCGGAGTAGCCAAAATAGCTTCTGCATTCTTGTAGGCTCTTTGCAATATGTCCACTTGGGATGCGAGTAGACTCTTCAATTCCTTTAGTGATCAAAGTCTTTTTGCTTTCTCAATATCATAGGTATCTAACCTATTTTTCAAATCATCCACAGATTTGCTAAAAGCAAAAATAGAATCTTGAAGTGGTACATATGCATTGCATATCTTCTCTAGCTCTTGCTTTGTTTCTTTTTGCATGTTATTGATACCAGAATAAAAGAATGAAACATTAGAAAAAGATGCAAGATATCTCCCTCCTGTTTCAATAGCATTTCTCAATAAATATTTTTTAAGAGATAGAGCAAGTTTTCCTATATAAATCTCTTTCATAAGTTGCTCTCCATGCTTCTTCATGTAACTCTTCTCAGTATAAGTTTGCACTTCTTCTTCAAGGGACTTATTTTGGTCAGATGCATCAGCAACCAATTGACCAAGTTTTCTAATAAGGTTTGTCAAATGGCTTGTAGCAGTTTCCGGTAGTAGATTTGTCAGAATATCTATAGCATTCTGAATGGTTTCAGCTCCCATTCTTTGTTCTTTAAGTCTCTTCTTGTGTGCTCTAGATTGCATGATAGTTGCAATCTTCATCATTTTAGATGCACTCATATTATCAACAATTATAGGCCCTGAGATGCCTACTGATTCGTCATCATCTTCATTAGTCTATTGTATGACTAATGTTTTTACCGGTTCAGAAGATGTTACCTTAACAATTTCTCTCCCTTGTGGTTTCTCCATTTCCTGTTCAGAAATATGTATATCAAAGTTTTCATTAAATTCCTTCTGAATGTCTTGTGAAATCGGTGGGGATTGGGGTTTCTCAGGTTGTTCCAAATAGATCAATTGTATCCTGAATATCATCAACATGTATGACTTGTTGGAAAATAGTGTCATCCTTTTCTTTGACAGGATAGACCACATCAGCTTGCACAATTTCTTCTTCATCCATTTCAGGTTGATCAACAGTATCTTTCTCATCCTTAGAAGAATGTATAAGCTCTTGCATCTGTTGGATGTTACAGGCAATCTGATGAGTCTTAGTCTCAACAGGTTGCACCTTTCCACTAATTAGCTTTAATCTTATTGTTTTGTAAGAAAAATGAACTTTGTACTTATCAACCAATTCATTCAACTCATCCTTTGACAAATTAGGAAAATATTGAACAAATATATCATCTATAATTTATTCTTCCTTCTTTATTGCTTCCTCCCATTTATTCAGAAGAATAGTATATAAGGAATTAGAGATATTCTTTTCAAGATCATGAGGTAATCTACTGTAATGCCACAAATAATTGATTACCTGTTGAATAATTTGTTCCTTTTTATCTTCATTGAATGAATCAAAATGATTTTTGACATTATCAAATCTGTTTCTTCCTAATGTCTTCACTGTTCTCTCAAAGATAGACTCAGGCTTATAATTTGAGATATCAAAAGGCACAGTTACCTTTGGCACTTCCTTCACTGCTTTGGTTGTTTTACCAGTTGCTTTCATTTTCTTAGGTTCGTCCTCAATATCAATACCTTCAGATTATTCTTGGAGAATAAGTTTTCGACCTCTTTTCTTTGATGCAGTCTCCATCTTTGCATATACTTTGGGTTCTAGTTCCCTTTTGGTTTGGACACTTCATGTCACTCTTGTACTTTTCATCACCGAAGGTGCTTGCTCAACCTTCTTCTTTTTACCTTTACCACTTGTGGTAGGAACACTACTAGTTTCAACTTGTGCAGTCTGAACTTCAACTGTATCCAATTTTGCTTTCTTTTTATCCTTTGGAGATGCCAAGTTATTGGCATAACTGATCAATAAGTTATAGCTAACCTCATAACTCATATCTTTCATTTCTTCTTCTCTAGGCTCAATAGCCTCCATCAGACAGAAATCAGTGCCAACTATGAAAATAATGTCCTTAGTAAAGTGTTTTACTACATCCTCAAATAATCTTACTCTCATGCTCATTTTCTTCTAAAATTCATTGAAGTATTTGTTCATTGCAGTAGAAAAGGTGTTCTTCATAGCCTTGATATTATTCTTAATCTGGGCAGATACCAGTAGATCCTTAAACCATTCAAGATCACCTATTCTGAGTAGGAAATTTTGGAATTAAAAGAATAGACTGATCAATAACTGTCCAAATTTAAACTTCAGACTGGTGTCCTTCTTGATAGACTGAATATTTAACAATAATTGGCTCCTTATGTCCTCACATTGGTCATAATTAGAATTTTCAGCTATCATCTTATAAGTAGTATGCACCACTACAGATGGAACACTATTCAATCTGCTAGAATAAAATACCCAGTAGCCTATAACCATAGCCGCCAACTTTACCATTGGGTCGTAGATGTTATTGACAGAAAAAGCATGCCCATCAAATGTTGATCCGGTTAGAGTGTTCAATGTTTCTTTTGAAATACACCTTGGCTTAGGTACTTCACCGATTAAGTAAAAAACCAGTTACAGCTTGAATAACTTTCTTGGTCATAGTATGAGTCCTTTCTAAATACATATTTTCCCCATGAACACGACTCAAAATAATTTGAATCTGTTTTTCTTTAAAATCTTCAAAAAAGTAAGTTGTGTTATGAAAACCTTTTTCATAAACCCTAATATATTCTGATTGAATCTTTGTGTTTTCATTGCAAAGGGATTTTAACTGAGAATATATCGACAATGATCCTAAATCCTCAATCTTGCAATCAATCTAGCTGGACAAATCTCCTTTTACAATAACACCACTAGGAACTTGCGATAAAGCATTATAACACACAATTCATTCTACTTTTACAACTTCCATAGGTTCAGATGTAATCATCAATTTCTCTACTGGTTTTGTAGTGTCTGCCCTTGTTTTGGCTTATTTTGACTATAGTTGACTTTTATATTATGCTTGATAGACTTATCTAGACTATATTTTGATGATTTGGATGATGATTACTCATGTGCTTCAGTGACTTATGATTTATGTTAGACACTATTGGACATATGCTATTTTGATTAGCTATATGGATGTTTATATTATCATGATTGATCATGTGATTTGATGATATATGTACTCGATGGATTTTATATGCTCACTATGTGATGAATTATTAATGGATTAGATTATCATGGTTTTTATGATGATTATTATTATGCTAACCCTACTTCATGATTACATATGATGAGATGTTTATGAGATGTGTTTGACTATTGTTTGACTGTCTTCTTGATAGAGACGATTCCACATCACTCATTGCGAGCAGGATGTGTTGTCGCGATTCTCTATCACTTGCTTATTTTATATATGTATATGTATATATGGTATTTTCATTTTGTGGTTGCAAGATTTTATAGGTACCAGACATCGACTCCACTTGGCTTCACAGGTCTGAGCGTGTCTTAGTTCCAATGGCTTATGTGGTTTGGAGATGACATGAGTTCCCCTCACATACTCTAGGTCTAAGTTGTTCACCATGAGTAGTCAGTGTCTTGGCATAATTCGCCATGTCAGAAAGTAAGCTTGGTCTTTTAGTTGTGAGTTCAGCTGATCATGATTGATTTACTTGATTATGTTAGAGTAATTATGTGGCTCTTGATGTGTAGTTCTATATTTGGTAATGTTCATTTTAGTGTATTCAATTTATAAGTTTTGAATATTTAATTATTTGGTATTTATATTTATTTGATAATTAATGTTTATTGATTTTATGATTATTTATTTGATGAGCCTTATTGTTGTCTAATATTTATTTAATATTTGTGATTTAATCTTTAATGGTATTTGATTATTTATTTATTTATTTCACTTTCTATGGTTTAATATTTAGTTGATATTTTATATTTATTTGGTTCTTTAATTTATTTCATTAGCTTTTGGTTTATTTGATTTTAATCTCCTTTTGGATTATTTAATTTCAGCTTATATTTATTTAATAGTTTGACTTTTATTCCTAAGTGGGGGGTATGAACACATTAAATTAAATAAAGAAATAAAACAATCCCACTTAGCTAAATAAGTATATTTTATTTACTTTACCTACCCTTCACTCTCATTGCTAAAATTCAAAATGGGTGAATAAATTATATCATATGGTGGGTCGGTAAAATATACTCCAAAATGGAATATTTTGATTGGCCGAGATTGAGCCTAAGGTTTTTGGATTATTGCTGTTTTTTATTTTCTTTTCTGGGAAGTTTGTCGGGTTCGTTTTTGGCTCTTCTCTGGAAATTTTCTCCAACAAGTTTTCTTCTTGACTTGGAATTTCTTCTCTCTTGGATTTGGCTAGAGCTTGGATTGATTTGGTTGGCTTGTGGGAGCTCTTCTTCAGCTTCATTTTCCATTACTTCAATTTGCAAGTTAGAGTTCGTTTCCTTTGCATTTGTTTTCAATCGCTTCTTTGTGTATGCTTGTGTTTGCATTGTTTTGGGTTTGGGTTGAAATAATATTTCATTCTATAGTTTTAATGTTGTTGAAGTTTAATATTTGGGAAGGAAATTTTTACTATTTGGGTTTTGTATAGTTGCTAGAAAATATGTTTTTGGTTTTCTCGTATTTGCATTTCACGGCTCTGTGAATTTACTGTGGAAATCTTTGGTTGATTAATCCTCTCTTGTATGAGATGAGATTGGTCTTCTTTGGTGAGTCATTCAATTGTGAATGTCGGGACTATCTTTATTTGATTCTTTGTGAGTTTTGTAGAAATTCTGTCTATTTTTCTATCACGAAAATATTTGGTTAAATCTTGGTCTACAGTTTGAGATATCTTAATGTTTTTATACCCAGGTATTCTTTGTTTCTGGGCATCTCTTTCCATATGTTTTCGAGCATTTTTATTAAGTTTGTGATTTATTATTTTACCCGAAAGTTATCTGAGTTTTCCATAAGTTTTGTGCAAAAGCATTGTTTCTGCAAAAATGATGTTCTATATTGCATTTGTGTTGTTATGTGATGCATTTCCGTTGCTTTGCGCAGCATAAGCGTTGTCTTAGGATGCATAAGTGAAAATCTAGAAACATAAGCGTTGTTTCAGAATGCATATGTGTGATTCTGGAATGCAAAAGTGTTGTCCTATGTTGCATTTGCATTGTTCTATGTGGCATAAGCTTTGTCTTGTGGGGCAAAAGCACTAACCTGGCTGTGTTTTGTATTTTCCCAGTTTTGGTCATTTTTGAAGTATTCTCCCGAAATGATTTTTGTACCAAAGGATTTATTTGAGGTCTGTTAGTGTTTCCCAGTTTTGGGTTTGACCAGTTTTGATGCATTTTGATAGTTTTGAGTATATTTGTTCTTCTATGCATTGTGAGTATTTTAGACTCCCTTCCATGCGGATAGGCCATGGATGACTGAGATATTTTCTATGTTGTTTTGGACCAGAAAGTGAGTAGGCCTTGTTGTGATGTTATTATTTATTTGAGGGCAACATTTGATGGCTTGATATGCCTTTGTTATTGCTTGCCAAGAGCCTCATTTTGCTATATTGATGTTGTATATGTTGTTGTATCCATGTTCATGTTGTAAGGGTATATGTGAAAGTTGTTGGATGCTTTGAGTACTATTTTCATGTAACTATGTTGGTAGAGCCTCTTGTGATTTATTGTTTGGCCATGTTAGGAGGAGTGGGCTTCCTTGTGATGACTGGGGTCATGAGAGATAGGCTTGCATGAGGTTCCTTGTAAGGATGCATGAAGTCTAGACCACTAGGGCACATTGGACTTTTACGTGATTTGTAAATAAGTGATAACCTAATAATTGATGGGTTGGGTAGTTAGATTAATTAATAAGATGATAAATTGATTTGTGCCTCATGACTTAGTCCTAGGGAGGATGTTTTAGGATAAGCATGAGAAGGTCGTGAAGATGGTAAGCTAATCTCCCTTAGTCTCCCATAGGTTGAGATGGCTCCACATGTCCATCAGGCTAGTGCCTTGTATTATTATGTTATTATGTTATTATGTTATGA